>NW_024424452.1:17822009-17833772 GCF_017311325.1 Ursus maritimus | reverse complement strand
GGGGGGGGGGGGGGGGGCAGCTCTGATCGTCCCTGTGTCCCAGCCAAGGAAACTGAGGCCCAGAGAGGGCAAGCCCCCAACCAAGGCCACACAGCAGGGGAGCGGTGGTGTGGGGGCTGGGGCCCTGGCTCTCTGTCTCTGAAGCCTGTCATCATGGGGTGTGCTCTGTTGGCTCCATAATCCAGACAGAAAAAACACACAACACCTTCATTCTACACATGAGGAAAGAAAAGGCCAGAGAGAGTAGGAATGGGACTTAGCCAGAGTCACTCAGCAAGCTGGCATTGGAGTCTGGACTCAAACCTGGGGCTCTCGACTCCAGTGCATGGCTCTTCCTCTGTTGGAGGAGCCCAGGGAGCCTGACTGAACTGTGGTGCCGCACAGCACGCAAGAGGCAGGTTCTGGAACCTTCTGCCTGGGTGCACATCCCAGCTCTGTCACCGGGTAGCTGTGTGACCTTGGGCAAGTCCCTTCATCTCTCTGTGCCCCAAAAAATAGGTATAACCATGGCACTAGGCTGTCAGAGAGCTGTTCTGGAAATGGAAAGAAGCAACACTGATCTTGGGTTTAGAGCCATGTCTTTCGAAGTCCCAGTCCTCACCCATCAGACGATCCTAACACAAAGCCCCTCTGATATGACACCAACACACTCCCAGCACTAAAGGCCTCCTGGGTGGGGACACCACAGCTGCCCTCGTACTTGTGAAAAAGGTAGAGGCATAATTTAAGGGAGCAGGCGGAATATCAGGGGTCTTCTGTAGAAAAGAAGGGGAAGCCAGAAAGGGGGGGTCAGCTAGGGGCTTCCTCCTCCTGAGTGAGAATGGCCCCACCGCACACGCACCTGGGTGTGTAGTGGGCACCTCAGTGAAAGGGGAGGGGTCCCCGCTTGGCCCCCTGCCTCGCTGCAGGGTAAGAAGACACTTGGAGCCCGAGAAAGAGCAGGACTCGTAACAACAACCAACGTTCATCCCGCAAATGTTCGCTGAGGACCTACTATGTGCCAGTGCTCTGAGCACTAGGTGAACGGAGCAGATAAACTCAGCCGCCAGCATCGCAAGACACAAAACAGATGGGCAACACTGAGGTAAAGTCCATGGCAAGTGCCAGAAGAAAAAGCAAGCAGGAAACGTGCCGGGAGATCAATTTTGAACTGGGTGCGCCGACAGAGCTCAGCACGGACTTGAAGTTTCCAGAAATAGCTTTGTGGCCATCTAGGGGGAAAGCATTCCAGGCGGAGGGAAGGGCCAGTGCAAAGGCTCTGAGGCTGAGTGTGCCTGGCGTTTGGGGGCCAGTGTGGGAGGAGTCAGTGACCACGAAGGGGGATGGGGGAGCAGGAGAGGAGCCCAGAGAAGTGGCGCAGCCAGGGAGGAGCCACGGGAGGACATGGCTTTGACTCTAAGTGACAGTGGGGCCAACGGAGGGAGTTGAACAAAGACGAGACAGGATCTGGCAATTGCTGTGGGGCTGGGTGGACAGCCGACTGAGGGGGGTCACCGGCGGAAGCAGGGACGTGGGTGGCAGCCCTCTGGAGGGGGCAAGGGGCATTCACACACCCAGCAGGTGCACGGCACTTTCCGCACACATTTCCCTGAATACTCACACCCCCAACGAGTGCCACCTGCTCTGATCCCCATTCTACAGAGGAATAAACTGAGGCTCTTGCCCAAACCACACTGCCGACAGGAGACCGGAGAAGCTTCCATCCTTCACAAATGGCGTTGCTCCACCCACCCCAGGGATGGGGAAACAGTGCTTCTGCTTCCTGGGACCCGTCCCTCCCTTCCCTGTGGCTGCCTCAGTCCCACCTCCCTCCAGGCCTCCCGGCAAGCCCTCCTTGACCCTGCCCACCCACCCCGCCAGTCTTCCCCAGTCACCTACTTACTCAAGTTCAAACACATGCAAGATGAGGTCCAGCCTCACCTGTGCTCCCAGTTAGCACAACCACACGCCCGCCAGCCCATCTCCCTACCCCCAGACCTTCACTATTCCTTTTCCAGACCTTTCTTCTGCTGCCCCCGCCCCCCAGGATGCCAACCACCCAGCCCTTCTGAGCATCTAATCCAGAGGAGAAATCCAATTTGCGTGAAGGGCTCGGGGTAATTCTGTGTCAAGGCCACGCTCCCTTTCTGTTTGTTGAAGGAGGTGGACGCCCCTTCTTGGAGGAAGGAGAAAAGCTTTCTTTGTGCCCGGTCTGGTGAAATTGTGTCTGTTTAGGACAGGCTGCAGTTTTCTTTGTGAACGCTGTAGATTTTTTCATGTGGGTAAAAGGGCTTATTAGATTTCCCTGTGGCTGCCCAGAGTGGGGAGAGGTTCTTCTGGGCACAGAAAGAAATTACCCAACAAGCGCTGGAGAGAAAGGAACAGTTAGCAGCTGCTTCTCACGGAGAGGTCAGGATTTCGTGGTTGGTGTTTTCATTGGGGTGAACGTAAAATGCTGGGAAGGAAAGAAAGCCTTCCCTGTAGTTTGGGCGGGAGGGAAAGAACATGGTCCTTGATGTCTCAGGGGTGGGGAGAGAGGAGGGCAGGTTTGGCGGGGGCAGGGGGGTGTTGGGGCATTTTTTTTTTCCCCTCTTCAAGTAAAAAATAAATTAAAAAATGGTCACAGAATGCAGAAGAAAGGTTGTCATAGCAACCAAAGTTTGAGGCCAGGTACTTCCTGACATCCTTTCAGGACCATAGAGGTGGCGAGGCAGGATTTGGGCATCGTGGCATCAGCCAGGGAAACCATCCAAGCTGGCTCAGACCTCCCAGATTTCTCACCGGCTCTGACAGGCTGATAACTATTTTCCAAGCTCTCGGGGAGGAAAATTGTGATTTTCTGGGAGGGGCGATCTCTAGCCAACAGCGATCAAGAGAAAAGGGAAAACTGTGGGTTTGTTTTATTTACCCAACAAACTAACCACCCATGTTTTTACGAACAGAGGACTGGGGATGAGGGTCTTCGGCTGAGCGCCCCCCCTAAAATGTTGCCCATCCCGGATCCCCCAACGGCATCATTCACCCTGATCCCTTTCTGTTCCCGAAGATAATCGGGGCCCCCTCGCCAGCTGGGACGCCTGGACAAAAGCCTCTCTGAACCCCCAGTTCCTCATCTGAAAAGGAGGTACCCAAGGAGTGCCTGCCACGGAGATGTTGGCACGGAGTCAACAGGATCTGGCGGGCGCGAAGTTTCAGCAGCGCCTGGTACGCATTAAGGGCTCAATAAATGTAAGCTAACATTGCTTTAAATGTTTTTCAATTAATAATTTTTAAAACTGCTCGGGCTTAAACATCCCGTGTCAAGCCCTGGATGAGCGACACGGGCACACTCCGCACAGGGAAATCACTGCAGGCGGGGGTGCCATGACCTTCAGGGAGAAGCCAGGGGGAGAGAGCTCAGGGAAGAGGCTCAGCCAGCCATGGGGGGCCGGGACACCCCACGGAGGCAGGGCCCGGACCACTCCAGAGACGCAGCTTCGTGTTTTTAAGTATGTGCGTAAAGGAAGGACAAGGAGGCTGCGTTTCTACACAAAGGGGAAACTTGGTGACAAGTGGAGGTGATGTGTGGGGACCTCTACCCCCCAAAGAGGCAGATGTTCCACAGGGTAAGACATTACAAGGCCTCCGTGGAATAGGTCAGGGTCAGACTGAGTGGAAAGCAGAAAATTTTAGCCAAGATGCCTTTTGAGGTTCTTTTTTTTTTTCTTTTTTCTTTTTTTTTTTTTTACATCCCGGAGTAGAGATGTGAGTTCTGAGTACATATCGGAAGTGAGTCTGATGGGGTGACACCGGTCAGAGGTGGAATCCTATTCGAACAGCGAGTGTGGGGCAAACGGCTAGCATCAGGCAGGTGGTGAGAGGGAAGTTCAGCGGGGCACCCCCAGAGGCAAGGCGGGGCGGCCAGCACCCCAGGACACCGCCGGTCTATCACCCCAGGCCCTCATCCAACATGAATCCCACAAAAATGTACTGACGACCTCCTGTGCACCAGACACTGCCCAGAGGCTGGGGATGACCACGAGCCAGGCAGCCCAGGCCCTGCCCTCACAGGGACACCCGGTGGAGACAGGGGACAAGAAGCCAGTGCCCAGACGCGAGCTCCAGAAAATCTCAGGTTGTGCCAAGCATGATGAAGGAGATAAAGGTGGTGACAAGACACAAAGTTAGGGGACCCCGCCTCGAAGGGGATGGGGAGGTCTTCTCTCCAGAAGACCCTGCCTGGCAAGCCCCGTGGGGACCTTCCAGGGGACTGAGGAGGAGCCAGCCAGGGAAGATGCGGGGAAGGGAATTCCAAGCAGAGGGAACAGCCTCCTTGGGTTTATTTTACACCTTCTTGTCTCTGTCCTTTAGACAGGCCAATGACTTACTCAGGGCAAACTCGGTTGTCAGCCACCACCCCCCCCGCCCCGCCCCGCCGTCTACATCGGGAGTACGCACGGAGACCACGACCTAGCACGAGGAACAGCTGTGCACGCACAGACTTTTAACCTTGGGGAGAGAGGTCAATTCACTCACGCCCCAACCTAGAGCAACACGGTCTGGGAGGTAGTGGGTGGTGTGAACCGGCACCCCCACCCCCACCGCGGCCTCACTGCCTGCCTCTGGGGCACTCTCTCCGCCCTGGCTGCCCCGGGCTGGCACAGGAAGAGGAGCGAGGCAAAGGGAGCAGTTTGACCCGCCTTCTGAAAAGTCACCCCCCACCACCACCACCACCAACGTTGATCCGAACCCAGCCGAGCGGTCCCGCTTTCCCGCCGCCTCGCCCTCCTCCCGCTGCATTGTCTCCCGGGCGGGGGCCAGGACGCGAAGGGCTCCAGCCGGGGACCCACCGGCCTCCCCCCACCCCCGACTCTCGAGCCCCGTCTGGGAGAACGACCCCCCCCCAGGCTCCGGGAATCTGCAGGGGGGGCGAGGGGGGCTCGTGGCAGCAGGCGGTGCGCCCTCCCCCAGGCGGGACCCGCCGGGAAGGGGGAGCCGGTGCCCCGCCAACGAAGGCGGGGGAGGGGGCGAGCCCAGAGACGAGTTCTGGCGCGGAGCGGAGCGCGCGCCCCGCCGACCGGCCGCTGGGTTGGATGCCCGGGAGACGCGCCTCCCTGGGGCGCGGCGACGTCCCCAAAGGCTCCCGGCGCTCGGAAAGGGCAGCAGCTCTGCCCAGAGCCCCGGCACGGCGGCGCGTCCCGGCCGCCCCCCACTCTCTCCCGGCCGGCTCCTGCGCGCTCCCCGCCCCCGGGCGTGCGGCCGAGCCCTGCGAAGCGCGGGGCTCCTCGGCCGGCCGCGGGGAGGGCGCGCGGGGCCGGGGCTCGGGCCGCGGGGGCCGCGCCGCCCGGGGCGGGGGGTGGGGGGTAGCCGGGCTCTGAGCCGCCGGCGCCGCGCCGCTCACTCACCGAGCCCGCCGAGCTCCTCCTCACACGAGTACCAGATGCCGGTGTGGAAATTCCTGAAGAGGAAGCGGTCGTCGCCCGTCTCCCAGCTGTAGAGCGCGCCGCCAGGGGGGCCGTTCCCGGCGGCGGCGGCGGCGGCGGCGGCGGCGGCGGCGGCGCGGCGGTGCCGTTGGCCGTGGCGTTGGCGCCCGAGTTGGGGCAGTTGGCGCTCCCGCCCTGGCCGCAGCCGGGCTTGGGGACCCGCTGCGTGCCCTGGCACCAGTGCGTGGTGAGGAAGGCGGTGGTGGCGAAGAGCAGCGCCAGCAGGTTCAGGGCCACGGCCAGGAGCGCTCGGCCGCGGCGGCTCGTCTTCATGCCGCCCGCGCCGCCGGGACCGCGCCGCCGGGGAGCTCCGCGCGCGAAGTTGGCAGCCGGCGCCCCGCGTCAGCGGCCGCTGCCCGCCGCGCCCCGGGGCTCGGGCGCCTGAGATCCGCGGCGGCGGACGCGGCGCGGGCCCATGCCCCCCCCCCGGGGTGAGGGCGCGGCGCGGGGAGCGCGGGGGGCGCGGGGGGCGGACGGCAGCGGCGGAGCGGCTCCGGCGCGCCCGGAGCCCGGAGCGCGAGTGCACCTCGGCAAGGAGCCGCCGGCGCCTGGCAGCGGCCACGGCGCAGGGACGTGCGCCCCTCCGTGGGGAGACACCTGCAGGCGGCCGGCGACACTGTTCCGGCGCCCGCCCTAAACAGGGAGAGGGGGCGCCCCACGCCGGGCGCGGGCGGGGGACCCGGAGAGAGGGGACGCCCCCCGAGGAGCCCCGCACCCGATTGGAGGGGCTGAGAAGCCAGGAAAATGTCAGTCAAGGCACTCTCGGAAAAAGAGTCTCCCCGCGGGGTATGGGGGCGGCCCACAAACCTGGCCAGGAGGGGGCATCCTGCTCAGTAGAGGGTGCTGGGCTCCCCAAGAAGGACAAGGACCAGCAGGAGGGAACCCTAGGAAGGAGCCCCAAAAGGTCAGGACTGCAAAGTTTCCTGGGCTTCCCACAGCCAGGGAGCTTCAGGCTTAACTGAAAGGCATGCCTTCTGCTGGACCTGGACTCGCAGGACCCAATCAGAAGGGGGGGGGCAGGAATTTCCCTGGGGGTCACCCAGGGGGACTTAGACTGTGTAAACCAAAAGGAAGGGCTTCTCTCGCAGGTGGAAGCTACAGTCACCTGGGCTCTCTATGATGGCAAGGAACAGCAGCAAAGGTGGCAAAGAAGTGCCCCACATGGGACACCAAGTGTTGTGTATGACAAAAGAGGCTTCCTCCTGAGCAGCACGACCCAAGGAGGTCTGGACACAAAGTTGTGGTTGCCAGGTAGGGATGCCTTACAGAGGCTGTCTACCCAGAAACTTCAAGGTTGGGGTGGGGGCAGAACGATCAAGAATACTGACTTTGGGGGTCATGCAGTTCTGGGGCTTGACCAGCTGAGGGCTTTGAACGTCTCACTTAACCTCTGGGAGCCTCAATTCCCTATCTATAAAAAAAGGGAGGCATATGAAGCTGTTGTAATGAGATCGTGCCTATAAAAAAGCATTTGGTGCATAGTAGGTGGTCAGTAAATGCCAGCCACTATCATTAACATCTGAACCAAGATCAGTGGACCAAATTTGCACAAACCTTTTCGGGATCTCTCGTGCAAAGTGGGATTGCCCAACTGTGAGCACCCCCAGCCCCACCTCTTCTCTGAGATGACCTGAACTCCCTTCACACCAGCAGGGCGTGGGGCCCAGATGCCCAGGGCGTCGGACAATTAATTGCATGTTGATTGCAAGAGCTCATTTGAATTCTGCCCAAGCTCAGAGCTGCTCCAACAACCGCCAGCTTGTGGAATGGCAGGGCTTGCAGGATTCAAGGTTAACGGAGTATGAATTGCCTTATTCTGGTGGGCGAACCTATGCTCACGGTCAGCTGGTGGGTGACAGTAATTGTGGGCACTGTCCCTGGCAGGAACGCATAGGATGGCCAGCGGTCTCAAGACTCGTTCATTAGATCCCTTTTCTGGCCCAATACGAGGCCTTCCGAACTACTTTGAGAAGGAGGACCTCCATGGAATAATCACGGAGTTGAGGGTATGGGTTGACAGAGGAAATCTGTCACGGCCAAAAACTCGTAAGGATTTCAGTATCACTTTTAAATAGGCGTGCAATATTCATCACAGGAGTGTCTGCACACTTTTGAAAATCAGTCCCTCAGATGGAGGCTTGTGACAATGGACATGTGGGCAGGACTCGGTGACCTTCAGGCTGGGAACTCTGCCCTGGACATTCAAAGCCAGCAGATCCCAACTGAAATATGTCTCAGTGATCACACCCTCTTCAGAAATACTCAGAGGAAGCATGCGGGGCGGGGGGGGTGAAAAGTCCTCCAGTCATTGAGCACCCCACTGGATGCTCAGAACCGGGGAGAAAAGAGAACACGAACATTAATACCGATGATATAGGGTATGCAAATGTTCAAAGCCAAGGGCAGAAGTGAGGGGAGCAGGCTGGGATTTTAAAGCAGGGTTTGGAGGAGATCTCACTGGGAAGATAACACTGGAGCAAAGGCTTGAAGGAGGGGAGCAAGCCGTAGGGACATCCCGGGAAAGGAGTTTCCAGAAAGCGGGAGTAGCCAGTGCAAAGGCCCTGCGGTAGGGCGATAACTGAGAGCAGTGTGGCTGGAGCTGAGTGGGCAGCAAGGAGAATAGCAGAAAACAAGGGTGCCGAGGTGATGGGGAGACGGTGAGAGCGCGTGGTCTGGGTGGGCCCTTACGAGGACTATAGCATTTACCCCCAGTGGGGTGGAAGCCTCAAGCGGCTCTGAGCAGAGGGAGACATGATCTGACTCGGTATAACGGGACCTCTCTGGCTGCTGGGTGAAGAAGGGGACCAGCCAGTGGCTAGTGAGTATCTCCAGGCAGGGTAATGCCTGTGGCTCAGCCCAGGGTGGTAGCAAAGGCAGTGGAGGTTCCAGGTCCATATTCAAAGCAGCAGGATCTGTTCAAGGATCAAGCATAGGGTGTAAAGACACCCCTGGGGTGTTTGGCAGGAGCTCCTCCAAGGACAGAGTTGCCATTTGCGGAGACAGAAGGCATTGGGAGAAGCCGACCTGGGGCTACACAGGGAAGATCAGAAATTCTGGCTGATTCCGCGCGGGGCCTTGTACTCAAGCCACAGATAAGACTGAAACGAATGCAACTCCTTGGGCTGCCCCGTCGCGCGGCTGGCTATCGTCAAACAGCCACGAACAGGTGACACCACCTTGGGTGCGGCCAGGCGTTAAGGAAAACTCGTGGCACCTGTTAAAGATGGTAAGACAGGCTTTCTTTATTCAAGGGGCCACGGGAATGGGGGCGTTGGCCTGAGGGGAGAGAGATAGGGCTCCACTCTGAACACAACAAGGAAAAGAGGGGAGCTATAGCCGAGGGGCAGGCTCGGGGTCGACGGGGGAAGATCACGAAGAGGAAGACATCACAGCTAGAGGGATTCGGCTAAACCCACTTGAAGAACTCTCACTGGCAGCCCCGGGGAAGAAGATGTCCAGGGTGGAGATAAGGAATCTGAGTGGGTTTCAAGGGTGAGGGATTCTTGCTAAACTGACCCAGTGGGATTCTAGCTCCGATGGGACTAAGCCGGCCAAGGACAGAGCCCAGGGTTAGAGCCTGGCTAGGAAGAGGGCTCAGAGGGGCCTGACCCTGCTTGGTCAAGGAGAGTCCATGTCAGGAGTGAGGGGGGTGGGATTTGTTTAGGGGTCCAGAAATGTGGGCACAAGCCCCTGGTTCCCCTCCACAGGCCGAGACCTCCCGTTTCTCTGCTGCCCCTGCAGCAGCCGGTCCCCATCTAGCTCCCACCCTGCACTTGCTGCCACAGCGATGAGCCCAGCCCCTCTGCTTAACCTCCTCCCTGCATTGCCTGTCCCAGGACAAAGTCTAAATGCTGTTCCAGGTCCTTCGAGATGGGCTCCGGCCTACATCTGCAGCCCCTTAGCCCACTCCTCCCGCTGCCACCGACACCAAACCACTTTGCAGGTCTGACCACCTGGTGCTCAGAGCGGACCTCGGGTCCCTGCCTGCCTCCCTTCCTCTGCTGGAGCGCCCCTGCTCTCCCTATCTCGGCTGTCCTTCAAAGGCCTGTTTAAACATCGCCCTGCTGCAGAGGCTTCCCTGGCCCTGCCCAGGCCTCCTCTGAGCTGCCAGGCCTGTGTCCACACCTGTCTCCCCGGCAGGCCCGGGGGCCCCCTGAGGTCTCCCCCACTGACAGCCTGCAGGCCAAATTTGGCCCGTAAGCGTGTTCTGTATGGCCTGCTTGGACTTGCCTCCACAGCGTGTTAAATTTTCACGAGTTACCAACGCTCAGTAATCATGAGATTTCATACAAAATCTAGACATCTAGCTTCTTTTGCAAGATGAAATTACATGCCCACCGCGGTAACCATTGGCAGAAGTCCCCTGCAGGGGACATGAGGGGTCACAGCAGGTCTGGGGCCCTTCCATCTTCAAGGACACCTGTGGGGGCCCTGGGTTTGGGGGGGCGGGGGTGCTCATTTGAATCTGCGAACCTAGAATCAAAGCCCAAAACATGTTTTATAAAACCAATCCACGGTGCTCAAAGTCAGCATGACGGTTACGCTTGGGAGGTGGCCTGGTGGCCAGGAGGGCCATGGTAAGGGGCCTCTGGGGGCCGCTCACACAAGTGGGTTCAGTTTATGAAAACTCATCGAGCCGCACAGTTGGGAATTATGCTCTCTTTTATATTCAACAAAACTGGCCAGAAAAAAAATGTTGCTATTCATAATGAAATTACTACTTTTCAGGAAGTATGAATATGCATTGAAGGGACATGGCCCACTTGCATTCTGCTTCCGACTGTCTCTGGAGTCGACTGATACAAAGGCGTTGGTTCTGGGCCTCCTAAGTCCCTTCCTGATTCTTAAATCTTCAAAACAGAGCTTGGGAAACCGTAGCATCCCCGGCCTCTGGGCCCTCCTAATTATAGCAAGGGATTAGTCAATTAACAATTATCGGTGAGGTTTTTTAAACATTCATTCTCAAGGTATCTAAGCATAATACCCTCTTTATTCCCCTGGTAAAGACACCACTCCAGACTTTCTACACAAGCCCCCTCCCCACCCCAATCCCCGTGCTGCTGTGTTCAGAGGCTGCTTGCTGCTCCGGGCGAGTATTCCCAGGGGAGGAAGGGACTCTGGAGCTCCATGCAATCAAAGAAGTCCCAGGGGGCGGGTTCTCCCGAGGAGAAAGGATCCAACTTCATTAGATCGGCCTGTTCTTTGAAACTGTCTTAGTTCTTCCAACAACTGTTCAAGAAGAATTTATTGACTCCCTGCTCTGTGCCCGGGATTCGGTGAACATGACAAACCAGGTCCGTGATTTCATGGGGCTCATGTTCTTGAGAGAGAGGCAACGATAAACAAGGACACCGATAATAAACTCGGTAATTGCACGTGGTAGTCTATGCAGCGGAGTAAAGAAAAGAGGATGGGAGAGAAAGTACCCGGGGCCTCACTAAGGAGGGGAATTAGAGCTGGAGAGTGTTAGGTGTCCCAGGTTGAGGGCAGAAGGTCTGAATTTTCATCCGGGCTGGGCCACACCTGGGCCACACCCGTCTCTCGGAGCCTCTGTGTTCTCAACTGTAAATAGGGGTGGGGAAAGGGAAGGCCAGCATGTGCTGAGCATGGGAGCCAGTGATGGCTGTGGAGCAGGAGCATGACGTGACCCGGGGGTGTTTCCGGAAGGTTGCCCAGGAGGCCAGCAGGGGATGAGGGGGGTGGATGGGAGGTGAGGCCTCTTGAAGATGTGTCAGGTTCCCACCACACACTGAAGCCGGCTCTGAGAGTCATTCAAGTCAGAGCCCGTGAACATTTATTTGGCACCAACTGCGTGCCAGGCACTTTGGCCAGAGATTGAACCCTTATGGGATTCTTACGGAGAAACTGAAGCTCAGGAAGGAGCAGGCAGGGGTCAGAATCCAGGCCTGTCTCCCTGGCGTCTTCCAGTGAATCAAGCGTCGGCACCAAGACCCAAGATGAACCGTCCTTCCTTGCTCTCTGACTCCTCTCCTTGTTCTCAGCGCTTGGTGGGATTTTCCTCAGTCTCCAAGGTCTGAAGCTGATTTTACTCCAGCCTTGAGGAGGGATGACAGGAAGACTGGGAAGCAAACAGACGTTTTAAGGTGTCTTCTGGACCAGCCCCTTCTTGGGCTGTTTTTTTGAGTGGACCTTCCTTCCAAAGCTGTTGTTTGCTTCCCTCTGCTGCCCCCTAGGGGCCAAGAGGAGCATAGCTGACCTTGCTTTCCTGCACCAGGGAGGAAGCCCTCCCTACTTCCCCACCCACCACCAGGGAGCTAACACTGCCTGGGGAGAGATGGGGGGGGGGGGGGGGGGGGGGGGG
>NW_024424452.1:17652696-17821999 GCF_017311325.1 Ursus maritimus | reverse complement strand
GGGGGGGGGGGGGGGGCGCGGGAGGGACCCGGGACTCCACAAGGGATTAAGAGCAGAAGACTGGAACCGAGTATCAATATTTATAAATTATTTATAAATTCCATAGTGATGCACAAATATATCACAAACAGTATAAAGCATATATATAAAAACTAGAAAAATGTAAGGGACATAAAGACTAGATAAACACTACTTTTAAATGTTTCTATGTTATTTAATATCAGCATAGCAGACCTTTTGGTTTTCACTTAAAGAATCTTAATGGTTTTTTTACTGCTTGCAACGCAACTGCGTGTGTTTTGTTTGTCGGTTTTTGAAAAGCGTGGGTTAACACTACTGCGTTGCGGTGTCAAGGGTCTGGTTTTATGTAAGGTTCTTTCCACACTTGATTGAGCGGTGGTTAAAGCTGAAAGCAAGGCTGAAATTTTGATTTATACAAAGACTGATAAATCCGAATGGAAGAAGTGGCTTGTGGGCTATACTTTCTATGCATCGATACTCACATTTGAGTCCCACTCACAAAATAGGGACCGTTTTTGGTGTGCTTTGGCTAACGTACATCCTTCTTCCTTGATGGCCATCACTTAGTCTTGTAGACAAATCAGCAGATTGGTATTTGTGTGTTTTTAGCAAATGGATTCAAGTCTCCCTAAAAGTTTTTTTTTTTTAAAGATTTTTATTTATTTCTTTGACAGAGAGAGAGCCAGCCAGCGAGAGAGGGAACACAAGCAGGGGGAGTGGGAGAGGAAGAAGCAGGCTCCCAGCGGAGGAGCCTGATGCGGGGCTCGATCCCAGACCTCCGGGATCACGCCCTGGGCTGAAGGCAGACACTTAATGACTGAGCCACCCAGGCGCCCCTTAAAAGTTTTCTTTTGAAAAGTCTTAGAATTGTTGAAATGTTCTGTTTTCAAGTTCTTAAAGCATGCAGACTCGGAGAGTTTTTGAAGGAAACATACTTTCATTGCTTTTTGGCAACAAAACCTCATAACAATGGAAGCTTTTCCAAACATCTGCTTTCCGAATGCTCTTCCCAACACCTGAGTTCCTCTCAAAAAGCAATTAGTCTCATGCATTGTTTAAAAGTCACCTTCTTCTTGAAGGAGCAGACTAGGTGCATTGTTTTTTGGGGGACAAATAGCTGACAGTCACGTGTCACCCCAGAAGAGGTCAGCTAATGTGGGCACTTGTCTCTTTCATGAAAGAAAAACACGAGACTCAATTCAGCCTCAGCAGCTGTGGAAAGTCCTCAGGGTCACTCCCCACCTCGTAACAAAGGATCGCTGGGAAGTCTTCCGTGCAAAGGTCTTGTTTTTAGCCGTAATAATATGTGATAAATATCACAATAGAAAATATTGATTCTGTGCCAGGAGCTATATAAGCAGGCTCCCATCTATTAACTCATTACACCCACAAGCCACACGAGGTGGCAGGCACGGTCTAGTTCGCTTTGACAGCTAGGGAAACTGAGGCACCGAACTGGGCAGAACTCGGAGAGGTCAACCAGAAAGGTTCATGTAATACATTACCCCAATGGTTCATGTTCTTAGGACATGCCTGTTGTGGCTGTGATAGATGATACTGTCCAAAGGGAGACTGTTGGGAGGGCAAGGTGAGAACATGGGGACCCTTGAACTTGGGGACGAGAGCTTCCCCCACCACGCAGGAGACACTGTAGGCTTCTAGCAAACTCAAGTCCAGGCCTGTGCAAGGGATGCCCGAGTCTCACTTGCCCGTGCTGCGGAGCGCTGCCTTATCTTCCAAGGGCTTATAATCAAGACACATCTTCTGGAGCCTTTTATCTTTACCACACAATCCGTTAACCAGTGCAGATGCTCACACAGTCACACACACACACACACACACACACACACACACACGCCTAACCCTCCTTTCATTGGTTTAGTCTCCCAAGTAAAAGAAAGAGAAAGAACATCCACTAATCGTCACCCAGAGTACCCAGAGTTTGCACGCATGACCTTGATGGTGCCCTTATATTCCCATTTTATAGGTAAGAAAACTGAGACTGGAAGAGAAGTGACTTGCCCAAGGTCAATGGCAGAGCTAAGGTTCAACCCCAGGCATGTGATTCGGACTCTAGTAGCCCAGGATGCCTCGACCTGGAAAGGGCCTCCCCAGGAACACCTGAGCAGTCAACTCCATTCTGTGTGTTGGAAGCTTTGGACCAGAAAGGCAATCTATCGTATTAGAAGAGGGTTTCATTGAAATTGTGAGGTCAGTGAAGCACGGAAGAAAGAACAGAGCCCCCTCTTGGGTTAAGGATATTATTGAGAGAAAATCGAGCCCTGGCCAGTACCCTCCAGGTGCACAGTGAACCAAGGATGGGCACGCAAGTGGGTGGATTTGGGCTATGAATCAAAGGGATTGTCGTAAGTCTTCACGCTCAGGAATGTGGGTACTACTGGTCTAAAGGGTCATGCTCAATGCGGAGAGGAGGCAGACGAGGTGGTTGTGACTTAGTGTGGCCCCTGCCGTATACTGTAGTCTGGCTGCAGGGCAGGGGGACCTTGGCCCTGGGAGAAGGTGGAACCAGCCTTCTTGGTGGTTTGAGAGAAATACAGCAGAGTTGGGAAGCTACTGTGACCTTTCTGCCTGGGGTGTTGTTCTGGTACTTATTTCTGTACCGTATCTCTGTGTATTTCTGTGTCATAACTTTTGCCTTGTGACTTTGGAATGCCCTTCCACGATGGGCCCACTTCCCAGGCTCTTGACTTTGGATTTGGCCATGTGACTTGCTTTGCCAATAGTATAAGGTAGAAATCTTGCTGGGCCAGTTCCCAGGCTAGGCCTCAAGGTACCTTGCGTGTTCCCACTTGCCCTGTGTCATTGCCAGGATAAGAACACACCAGAGCTAGACCAGCTAGCCCCAGGAGGAGGACCTTGACTGACAGCCCCCCAGCTGACTTCCAGATAGGTGACTGAGCCCAACCAGGACCAGCAGAGCTCCCTCACCAACTGCAGCCTAGATCAGTCAATCAACCAACCCACAGGTCCACATGAACAAACAGATACTGCTTTAAGGCACTGACTTGGGGGGGGGGGTCATTTGTTACGTAGCATTTTTGGAGCAGAAGCTAACCGATACAGTGGACATTTGTGTTCTCATTATTTCACATTTCCAGCCTCCGGCCCTCTCCCTAAGGGCCGGGGACATGCAAAGCATGTCCTCAAAGAGGAAAGACAAAGATGGAATTACTGGTGGCCCCAGGCATCCAGGGCAGCAAGTCTGGGTCACTGGGAAGGTGGGAAGAGGTCAACTGGAGACATCTCCCCATTAGGACTCTCAAAGCGTCTCCAGAAACAAAGTATATAGAATCGATAGAACTGAAAAAGAATGTGGAGAGCAGAAATGGCCAACCTATGTCCCAGAGATGTTCATAAAACCATTCCTTTGTGATGGACAAGAGGGAAGAAAGAAAGGGAACTCACAAGGACATCAGCTGCTCTAACTGCTGAGCCTTGGGGTCTTCTCACAACATGGCATGATGGGCAGAAGTGCAGGAGCTCCTGGAGCCAGACCATGTGAGTTTGAATCCCAGTGCTCCCACCAATCACTGTGTCACCTTGGCTATTCAGTCTTTCAGTGTCTTGGTTTCTTTGTCTGTAAAGTGAGAATAATAGTAGCCTCTGCCTTAGACTTATTGTGAGAATTACCTGAATAATACAGAAAATGCTTCAAACCATACCGACCCCACATGAGAGTCTGTTGAGGGGTTCACAATAAGAATATTTGTGGATTCCTGGAACAACACAAGGGTTTAATAAACATGGGCTCCTCCCTCTTGGTGTACCAGTCAGCCATTGCTGTGTAATACATTACCCCAAACATAGTCGCTTAAAACAGCAAGAAGCTTTTATTAGCTCTCAGTATGTCTGAGTTGGGAACTTAGGATTGGCTTGGCAGGGTAGTTCTGACTCAGGTTCTCTCACGGGGCCACTGTCAAGATGTTGGACAGGACTACAGTCTCTGAAGGCTTGACTTCCAAGATGGCTGCCCCAAAAGTTCATGCTGGCTGTTGGTAGAAAGCAACAGATGCCCCCTGTCCCCGCCCCCGTCATGCTGACCTGTCTATAGTGTGGCTTAAGCGTCCTCACAAGATGGCAGCTGGCTTCCTCAGAGCTAGCGATCTCAGAGAAAAAGCTGCAATGTCCTTTATGATCTAGCTTGGGATGTCACACTCTGTCATTTCCATAATATTCAAGGTGCTACACAGGTCAATACCAACCAATGTGAGAGAGGACTACTCAGAACAGAAGGCGGGGATCGTTAGGGGCCAGCTTGGAGGCCGTAGGCCACCTGGTCAACATCCACACCAGTCCACAGAAGATGCCCTTTATCTTCTCAGAATTGTTTACCATTCGAGAGCATCTTTCTTTCTTTCTCCGTTCTTCTTTTCTCCCTTCCTCCCTTCCTTTCATTTTTCTAAGATTTTATTTATTTATTTGAGAGAGAGAAGAGATAGCACAAGCCAGGGGGAGCTGCAGAGGGAGAGGGAGAAGCAGGTTCCCCGATGAGCAGGGAGCCGATGTGGGGCTGGATCCCACGACTCTGAGATCATGACCTGAGCCAAAGGCAGGCGCTTAACTGACTGAGCCACCCAGGTGCCCCCTTTTCTTCCTTTTTAATAGCTTTTAATTCTGATTATAAAGGTGGTGTGTTGCAGGAACTTCAGAGGAACTTCTCTCTCTAGGAAGCCCCAGTAGGTGGTTCCCGATGCCTCACCATGGACGGGGAGAATGGGGTGTTCTGTTGGTTTCAGCCAATCAGGATTCACCCCTGAAGCTGTGTGTGGCTAAGCCCCCACCCTCTGCCCACAGATGCCCTGAAGACAGCATTGGTGTCAAACACAGGACTGTTGCCGGGACCGACACCCGGGGATAATCTCCGAGATCAGGGCGGGTGGGGCTGGGATTACATGTCTCCCTTCCTAAATTGAGTAATGAAACTTTCATTAAGGGATATAGTTTGTCAACGCCAAGAAAACAAGGCAGTTCTGGGCAGACTCATTAAAAGCAAATCCTTCTCCACCAGAGCAAGTGCCGAGTCTGATGGGATTGTGAAATGAGACGGGGCGGGCAGGAGGGCTTTGCAGAAGGGCTGTCTAGCCCGCTAAGTGCATGTGGAGGGCTTTCCCGGGCCCCAAAGACGCAAGTGTAGAGGGACAGCCCTTTTACCCAAGGTTTCTCTGACCAAGGGTTGGCTCCTTAGCAAACATGCGTGAGAGCTGCTTCCATCAGATACGGCGTTAAGTGCCCGGCCACCTCTCCATCAACCAAGGAGAGTCACGTGTGGCCTTGTCCCTCCAGGAACTTGACCCTCACTCTCTGGCCCCCTCTGACTAGAGGTGACAGCGACCCACCATCCCAGCTGGAGAGACACCCTGAGCCCCTCGCCCTCCACCTCGTGAACGGGACCCAGGGAGCCCTCACTCAGAAAACTGCGAGGTCACGGGCACACAGACTGGCCATGTCAGGGCTGTGTGCCGTTGTTCAGGCCCCCATGAACCATCACAAGATGGGCGTAACAATATCCATTCGACATATGGAAAACTCCAGGCATGACTTTTTCTTTACTTTGAGCCAAGGTTTTTTTTTCTCTTGAGCCAAGTTTTTCGATCAGGAGATTCCATACAAACAATTGGATTCTCCACCTTCTCAGGAATCACCTACAACTCTGCCCCCACTGGACCTGCGTTCCCAACTGGCAGAATTAGCTGGAGCTGAGTAATTGCTGGAAGGCAGGAGATGGTCTCCCCGCTTTGCCACACTCCCCACCACTCCCAGTTGTCTTACATCAGACCTACTTGGCACATTTCCATCCCTGACCTAATCCTGGCAGCCCCTGACCGACCAGACTTGCCCACCCCGGGGTTAGAGGTTCAGCTCCACTGTCCTCAGAGCTGTACCCAGATGGTCACCTGGGATCCGCCCTCCTAAGTCCACAGTTCAACGTCCAATCTGTGTAGGGAATGCTCCTGGCTACTCTCTGCCTCCTTCACCGCACGAGCCATCGTGGCCCAGACCAGCACGGAGGACCCGGGAACAAACCCCCCAGCCAGAATCCAGCTCCATTTTAACCCTCGGGGAGGTTAGTGTACACGCGGCTTCCTCACGGTCCCTGGGCTTCTATTTGACTGGAGCCTCCAGCCACCTGCCCAAAGGTGTCGTCAACCCCTCAGCCAACACTCATCGAGCCCGCATTCGGGAAGTAGCCAACCGTGGCCCCCGCGCCAAATCCACCCCCAGCCTGTGGGTGCTCCACCCACCCGCTGAGAATGTGCTTTTTGCATTCTTAAATAGTTGGGGGGAAAAAATCAAAATAAGAATATTTTGTGACACTGGAAAATTCTATGAAATTCAAATTTCGGCCTCCATAAATAAAGTTTTATTGGAACGCAGCCCTGTGGATTCCGCAGCATCTACGCCTGTGCCTCTCGCGCTCCGTCCGCAGGGCTGGGTTGTGGTGACAGAAACAAGTGGCCCGCAGAGCCTCCGATGTTGCTCTCTGGCCCTTTCAGCTCTGCTGTGTTTCAGGCCCTGTTCTGGGTGCTGGCGATACCGAGGTGCTCTAGTTTCCTCCGGCCGCCGCAACCCAGCACCCCCAACTGGGCCGCTTCAGACAACAAAAATGGACTCTCCCAGTTCTGGAAGCCAGAAGTCTGAGATCAAGGGGTTGGCAGGGCCATATTCCCTCCCGAGGCTCCCAGGAGGACCCTCCTGTGCTTCTTCCCACTACTGGTGGTTTGACGTTCCTGGTGGCTCCTCTGTGGGTCTTATAAGGACACTTGTCATTGAAATTAGGGCCCACTGGCCAATCCAGGATGGTCTCATCTCAAGATCCTTAATTAATTCTATCGTCCAAGACCCTCTTTTCCCAAATAAGGTCGCATTCACAGTTTCTGGGACATGGACATATCTTTGGAGGGGGGTGGGGCACCATTCAACCCACGACAAGTGGTTTCATGCTTTCTAGAAACTTCCGTCCCTCAAAAATAAAAAGAAGTCACGTAACAGGTCAGGTGTTGCTGGAAGCCGCAGAGGAGACAGTGAGGGCTGAGGAGAACGGGAGCGGGGAGAAGGTTGCTGCATATTACCCCCTTGAACAGACACCAGGGAAGGGAGGTGCCGACGTGGGGGCGGGGGGCCAGAAGGTGCAGAGCCCCAAAGAGGAAGAACGCGGGCACAGGTGAGGAGCAGCCGGGGGTCCCCGTGCGGCTGGAGGTGAGTGAGCAAGACGGGCAGAGAAGGATTATAGTCTTGGCTACTGTCTGTTAAGGGGCTGCTTATTCAGGTCCTTGGCCATGTGGCCAGCAGGACTGACCCCTACTGCGGTTCGGCTCTTTTTATGTACCCTTAGCTCGTGGGGACAATCTCAGTTAATCCCTAACTTGGAAACTGTAATGATGGACCTCCTTCCCTCCGTTATTTTGATAAATGAGCTGTGGCGAGTTCACTTGTGGGAGGTCACTGAGCCCGGAGGCGGCAGGGCGGTGACCCTGGAGTTACTTCCAGGCCTGGAGCTCCCGCCTCCTCAAGCCCTTCGGTGGGGGCTGTCTTAAAACAGAACACAGGGGGGAATCGGGTTTAACAGACCTGAGCCAGATTACAGAACGAACAGTGGGAGGCTTTGGAGGAGCTCAGGAGGGGACCGCCCGTGTGTCCAGCTTTGACATTCAAGGTCCGTTATGATAGAAAACAGTCTTCACGATGGGCTCTCTACTGAGCAAGCCCGTCCTGTGTGATCCACGCCGGGCCACCAGGCCAGCCACACACTCTCTGAGCTGCCTCCCTGTCCCCTAGTCCCTGTCTGGGGCCCAAGGGTCTAGGCCGCTTTTAGGGTGCCTGAGTTTGGGGCGGGGGCACGGAGGCCTCAGCAAGGGCTGCCGAGGACAGGCTGAGCCTCCTGCCAAGCGAGGCAGCGGTGGCAAGATGTCAGCTCTCGCCTGGGCAGTGCTGGGGGGCCGGGGAGCACCATGTTGTACAATTGCGGACTTTCCACTACTGCTTAAAACTCATGTCAAAACAATGCAATCAAATAACACCTCATAATACTCCCCCTCTCGCCCTCTAAATTCTAGCCACACTGGTCTTCCTTCTGTTCTCCACTACGCCCAACCGATTCCTGCCCCAGGACCTTTGCACAGCTGTTCCTCCTGGTCACATAACCACTGCTGACTCAGTTTCCTTACCTGTAAAGTGGGGGTGGTCTCACAGACGAGGTGGAGATTCATTAAGATACTATTCAGGGAACAGGCCGCCCAGCGAGGTTTTTGTCCCCGCTTGGCAGCTAAGGGCTGAAGCCGAGGACCAAAGCTGTCACATCAAGTATCGCCCCCCGACGCTTAAAGAGAAGGAGACTCTTTGAGAATTGCCCAGATAGCCTGGGGATGCCCGCCGGGGAGGGGGAGCGGGCCTCCTGCTTGCAGGCCGGATGGTGGCTGAGCTGGAGGCTTTGCAGGCCCACGCCGGTGCCCCTACAAGAGAGAAGCATGGGCAGGAGCTTCCTCAGAGCCTGGGGAGGTGAGTAATGCATTTTTATTTTCAGTCCCTCTCCCCCAGAGTGGGGTGGAAGATGGATGTGTGTATCAGTTAACCGGGGCCGTGGTAATCCTGTATAACAAAGAGCCACAGAACGTCAGTGCCCACAACAACACATGTTTACTTAGTTCAGGAATAGCAGCTCGCTGGGGCCGGATGATCTAGAATGAGCTGGCTGGAGAGCTCTGCTGAGCTCCGCTGGGCCCACTCGTGTGTGCAGGGGGTGGCTGGCATCCTCCCGCTCTCAGCCCCACCTGCTCACCTGTCCTGGGGGAGCTCCAGGCTGGGCTTGGCGGGGCAGCTCAGGGGTCTGCAGCTGGCTGGTGTTGGCGGGCGAGGGTGTCCTCAGCTCTTCCCCACACGTCCTCCACCCACTTCCTTGGACCAGAGGGGCAGTCCCCACCCACTCTTCCTGACAATGGCAGGCGAGGACACAAGCATGGGGCCTCTGAAGCGCCTGGCTCAGAACTGACCACTGTCACTTTCACTTACCCTGTAAGCCCAAGTAAGTCATATGGCCAAACCAGAGTCAAGGGGAGGGAAATAAATTCCTCCTCTTTCGTGTTAGAGCTGCAAGCCACAAGGCACAGGGCGAGCATGGACAGGGTAAAGAACCAGGGCAAGAGCGATCTACTACAGTGCTTGGCTACCAGAATTGGGGGCTACCTGGACATCAGCGGCATTTCTGGCCCAGTGACTTCTGAAGGTGGGAGGCCCATTGCAGGGGTCCAGGCCCGTAGCTGATCTCGAGCTGAAGGCCTCAGGGCCTTTGCACTGCACCTGGAGGGACCCAGGGGAAATCACCTTTCTTCTCTGTGGCCCTCAGAAGGAGAGAGAAGGGTCCCCTCTGTCCCAGCAGAAGTTAGAAGAGGAGACGGTGTCACAGGACCCCTCCGGTGACCATGGAACCGAGACCTAGACATGGTGCTGAGGACCGTCTTCAGCAATGCAGCAGGACAGCGCTGAGCATCAAGCTGCTGTACGGACCTGGGCTCAGAGTCCCACGCCGCCGCGACGCTGGGCAAGTCCCGGGTCCTCCCTGAGCGTCTGTCTCTGAGTTTCTGCCCCTGAAAGTGAAAATAACCACCTACCTGTCCCAGAGGCTGATGTGTGGGGATGGCATGAGGGCCATGGGGCGATGCTGGGGCCCAGCCTGGGACAGTCTCCCCTCTGACCCCTGACTCGTGTCTCCATCCTTTGTAGATCAAGTATCAGCTGAACCCCCCGGTCGTCCCTGTCTGCTGCTGACCAGCCAACACGAGGCTTCCAGCGCTGTGGGTAATACACCCCAACAGCCCAGAGGACCCCTGTTTAAGGCGCAACGACTGTGTCCCAGGTTCAAAGCTAAATACGCGACATGTATCATCCCCCGTGGCCCTTCGGCATCCCCAGAGGAACGCGTACTAAGTCTGCTTTGCAGACAAGGGCCCAGCACCAGAGAGCCTAAGCGATGTGGCCAAGGTCACACAGCTGGGCTGGCGACGTGCGCTGAGATGCCCAAGAAATCAGCCTACACGCAGGTGAAACGGTATCACTTCAACACCGTACATCGCATTCTCTGACTTTAGTATTGTTTTCGTTGCTCTCCCCGACCCCGACCCAGTTTTACTAACCGACTGGTCTAACTGACTTAGAACTGTTTCTAATTTTACTTACTTGGGGGTGGGTGTCGGCACTACACTTCTTCCAACATTTAGGGTCTGACCCTTCAAGAGCAACCAGCAGCATGGGGACTCGAACCCAGATCTGCCCGAGTCTGACTCTTGTGCCCTCAGTGAGGTCAGACAGACCCTGACTCCCACCACCAAGCCCTCAGACACCCACCTCTCCGGCTGCCTCCAGAGGGGTCAGGACTGGGAGAGACGACAGAGGGTGGGGGCCACCCCCCCACCCCCCCACCCCCTAGGAGGCCCAGGCCTGAGGCCTTGCCCTGCTTGCCCCCCTTACCGAGGGGAGGGTCTGTGGGGCGGGTCTGGCTGTCGGAGTCCTAGGGATCCAGAAATACTCGGTGTGGCCACCTAGTGGGGACAGGTCACGTTGCAGCTGCCCACCCACGGTCTTCTAAATAGGCCGTGTCCGGGCACCTCACCGCCTGTTGTAGACGGCGATTCTCCTGTCCCAGCCCCACTTTTACCAGATGTGTACGTAGGAATCCAGTGGGGGAGTGAGTCAAGCCGCTCCCCGGAGCAGCGGGCAGAGCAAGCACGGGGAAGGACAGCAAGACTTCAGAGGCAGGTGGTAGGCCTGAGTAGCGGCTGGAGTGTAGCCCCTGGTGGGAGAGCTCCAAGGCTGATTAAGGATTCCCTGAGCAGCCTGATGTCCTCATCAAGTCCTGCAGGTGAGCAGGAAGGGGAGAGACCGTTCACATATGGCAATAGAGCATCTTTCCCCATGCGAGTGGATTCCCTTGGTTCTTCCCCGTGTGAGTGGCCGGCCACAAAGCTCTAGTCCCCTCAAGCTGTGAGTCTAGGACAGACCCCAAACTCAGCCCCCCAGAGCCTGAAGGAAACTGGGGGATGGGAGTGAGAGAGGGCAGACAGACCACATGGAGAGAGGACCAGTGGCCACCACCCCCATAACCTTCACCTGTCATCACGTCCAAGCTGCCGGAGCGAGCACTGGCCAGTGAGCCTCCGACCCCTCGGGAGCCACAGTGGTCGAGCTTCTCGTGGGTATCCCCTGAGGACTTCCTGTGGGTGGCAGCCAGCGTGTTACCGCTGAACAACCATCAGGATGGATGCCCATTTGTGCCCGAGATCTGGCTCTTCTCACTGCCAACTCCCTTTTCAGTGGCCATGGCTTCTCCAGAGTTTCTAGAAGGGCAGTGGGAGCTGGCTCCAGGGAGTGGGGTGGTTTAACAGCAGGAGGGAAAGCCCTAAACCCCCGGGGCCCGGCAGGACTGGAGGGAGGCCGCTGAGTCACCCGAGCCAGGTGTTAGAGATGGGAGTGTGGCCTACAGACTCACAGAGCCTCGGATCCAGGATTGAGTCCAGTTTGGATATTCAGGCCCATCCCACCCAATAGCGGCCTTTCGGTTTGTGGGTCTGAAGTCCAAAACAAGGGCTAGAGGTCCCTCCTGCAACCCCACACATAAGCTGCACCCTCCTTAAAGCCACCTTGAAAAGAGGAGGGATGAAGGGGAAGGGAGACCTTTTGAGACAAGACAGTTTTGATGGGGAGTTTGACAAATCCACCTTGGACAGCTGTGCAAGTTGTTCACTGTCCAAGAAGGCCTGGCTGAGGGGACAGGGACCGGTTGAAATCGTGCCCACCCTCCACTCTCCTTGGTACAGAGCTGCACCTGCTTGGAGGAAGAGTGCCTTTTGAAATTCACACAAAGCCCGTCTAGAGTTTGAACTTTAACTGAACATTTTATCCAGAAGAGCCTGTTTTAAATCCGGAGAGAATGGGTTCTGTTAAATCAGCACATTTTTTTAAAAATACATTTTTCCTGCCACCAGTTTTCCGGAGCAAAATGAGATCAGTTATGGAAGGAGGTACATTTTGTGCACATCTGACTCCGATCAGAGTACAGAGTCCATTCTGTCCACCACCCAGCACGTGTGCGTGCCACGTGGCCCACCATAGGACCCCCCCCTCCCTTTCTGGAGGACAGGACTCCTGTGTTATCCGTGCTTCGTGCCTAGCCCTTGACCCAGTACCTGTCACAGGAAGACCCTCAGTGAATGTCCAGTGATGAGCGAAGAGACCGGACCATAAATGACACGTGTCCTTGAGCTGAGGGTGAGTCACGTGCATCGTCACAGTGAGGGAAACCTACACAGCGGGCCCTGGATTCCACAAGCCCCGTCCACATAGAAACCCCAAGGACCCTTGCCCTCAGCGGGGCTGGAGCGCCCAGGGCCTCCCTGACGTGCAGCCTCATCTGGATCACCTGCAAAGTGAATTCTGCAAACAGCTCTCAAAGCCCCTGGAACGCGGGGGCAGGGGAGCAGGTATGCAGTCCCCCCTTGTCCGTGTGCCAGGAAGCAGGCCCCCTCCTCATGCCCACTGGCTTGACTCCCCACCGCACCTCGAGAACAGACAGGGCCCAGAAAGGGAAGGGGATGGGACGGGCAGGCACAGGGAATCCAGGACCCACGGGGACCCAGACTCCGAGCTCTCAGCTCCCTGTTCTTCCCACAGCTCGGGCTCCACCCACAAAGTGCCTCCACTCAGGTCTGTCACGAGGCAGAAAACAGAGTAAAGCAGCCACAGTGCCTCTGGCAGGGGACAGAGCGGGATTTGGAATTCTCCAGACTCTGCAGCCCTAGAGACCTGAAAGTGGACCCCACCTTTGCCAGTGACTTGCTGTGTGGCCTTGGGCAAGTCACCACCCTCTCTGAACCTCGATTTTTGCATCTGTAAGCTTTGCTCTGAAGGCAGGGAATCCTAAGGGGGTGCAAGCTGGCTGCATTTGGGAGGCAGTGATGGCCTGTCTCCTCCTGTCTCTTCCAGCATAGAGGAGGTGGGAACCATTTTTGGAAATGCCACAATACAGATCATTAACGTAATAAAAGCCCCCAGAGCTTCCTCTGGGCTCCTGGCACCTCCCCAGGAAAGCTCAGCAGGGAAGATTGACATGCTCTGCTCATCTCTCTCTCTCTGGAGTCTGCATCACTCCTACTTGAGTGTCCTTCAGAGGCTGGAAGCAAGGTCGCCGCCACTCCTGGGGCGCTTAGGAGTCATCGGCACCAGCATGGGGACACAGGTGGGGAAGAGGCAGGAGCCCCTGGGCCTCAGGCTCCACCTCTGCAAAATGGAGATGACGCCTTCCTCAGTGGCTCCAAGAATGACAGTGGTTGTCCCTCTTGACTTCAGGGAGAAGACGCACCCCTGGATGAGTCTCCGGCCTCAGCCCCCAGCTAGCTCCAGAGACCAATGTGAGTCTGAGAGACAAGGTCCCAGATCAACTTCCCACAATGTTCCAGAGGCCACTTCCTCCTACCTGGCCCGCCATGGCTCAGGCTGAAATAGCCACACAGGCCTGGGGTCTCTAGGGACCACACGGCTCACCCAAAGGGGTGTCTGTGTGTGTGTGTGTGCAGTGAGGCTGCCACACACATAAATGATCTTATTCCCGCTGAAAGAGGTGTTATGTATGGGCATATGTATATAAGTGCAAGGAAAGTTCTCCTGGAAGGCCACCCACTGAGACATTATTAAATGGCTTTGTACATTTTCATGTTGTTTATCTCCAAGGAACATGTATTATTTCTATAATAAAGGGGGGGGGAACGTGCATGCACATGAGGAGGGGAGGGGCAGAGGGAGAGGAGAAAGAGAATCCCAAGCAGACTCCGTGCCAAGCACAGACCCGAGGCGGGGCTCGATCCCACAACCCATGAGGTCACGACCTGAGCCGAAATCAAGAGTTGGATGCTTAACCAACCGAGCCACCCAGGCTAATTTTTAAAAAGAAAATCTATCCGTTGCCAAAATGCCCACCTATGTCTAGCCTATGTTTCATTCAAATAATTTTTCCACCCACCCCGGGCAGGCACCAGCTTGGACTCAGCAAGGGTTTCCGGTGCCCTTCAGGGTCACTGAGGCTCAGGGCCAGCTTCAGGCCTAACCCGGGAGGCCGTATGACCCGTGCCATCAACCACGCCACCCCCACCAACTCCAAGGCTGGAGCCAATTAATTAACATGGATTTCTAAAGATGCTTCCAGTGATGCAAGCAGGGGAGAGCGGAAAAGGGAGTCCTTGAACTAAAGAAATCCTTCACTGAAGAGCTGTTCACTTGAGTGCTTTTCCCTGAGGAGCCCTGGAAAGTGAGGCCCGGTGTTCTGAGCAGACACCAAGGACGTGGCTTCATTATGTTGAAAATTAGTCAGAAGACACCTCCGAGTGACTCCAGGCTTCCTCCTGTGAGGAGAAACCCATTTGGATAAATCTGGAAAATCCTCCCGCACTTGACACTTTGGGGCACCCACTGTGGGCCGAGCCCCATCCCCTGCCTTCATTTGGGTGGGGGACCCCACAGGTGCCATGGGCAGTCAAGGCGGGCTCAGGAGAGCTCCTGAGGAGGGGGTCAGGGAAGACCTCCGCTGTCCCCCGGAGCGGGTCCCCAAGACGCCCCAGCGCCGTCCGACCACATCCTCTGGCAGGCTCGCTGCACAGAACAGGACGTGGCTGTCTGCTGCGTGTCTCGGGGCTGGCAACCACGGTGGGCCCCTCCGAGGAACCAGGTGGCTGCACCTGAAGGTGAAAGGAAGAAGGTGCTGGGCCTTCGCCGCCTCCCATCTGTGCTGACGCGCCGAGCCCCACAGAGCCAGCTGCTTTCTCTGGTGGGACGAGGGAGACCTGAAGTCCCAGTTTCCCCTGCTGGCCCAGGATGACCCCTGACACTGTCTGCTGTAACTCCAGACATGCTTGTTTGGAAAGAAAAACAAATCTGATGGTCTCCCCACCCATTTAATCATCAAAGCTTCATGGCAATTGGCAATTTTCAGTCTCAGGGCAACTCCAGCCGGTTGGTTGGCCGGCCTTCAGACGACATCACCCCAGTGTCCTCACCCGCTTGCCCACCGGGAAGCTCCCGCACACCCTCCAGGAACCCACTCGGTGGTCGCCACCCTCGGTGAGGCCCCCCCACCCCCGACCCTCGGCCCTCCATCTGCTTCCTGGGTCCCTGATCCCCATCACTGCACTTAGCACACCTCTCGGCAACAACGTGTCTGTCTGTCTCCTCACGGTCCTGCGAAGTCCTGGCAGGCACCAGCTGCCTTATTAGCCCCCAGGTCTTTCTCTTGCAACCCGGCACCTGGCTTAGACAGGGATTCCATAAATAACATTTGTTAAATTCACTGCCATCAATCAGGGTTCCTGCCAAGGTCCCAGGAGTCAACTGGAACCATCAGCACCTTTCCCCTCCCTGCTCCCAGCCTCCCTGCAGAGACGTCACTCTGGGGTGATGGTGACGCTCGGAAGTGGGCAGGAGAGTCCCCAAGAGCCACAAAAAGCAGGGCCTGATTTGGTAAAATGATCTCAACGGAGTCTCACAAGTTGGGACATTTGGCAACTCTGAAGTCTGTCACTTAGCTTCTTCAGAAGAGAAACCAGGCCTAGCAGGATCCATCAGAAGCCTCGAGAACATCTGTGCCGCCGCCTTCACGTGGAGGACGAGAACCTGTGGAAACCATCACACGAGCAGGGAGATTCACTGCAGCACCGTTGGTAATCAGAAAAACCGTAACAAAGCACGTCCCTGGAATGCCAACTGCCGTGAAGTCACGGTTGAGAAGAGTACCGTGAGAAAACGGTCACACGCGATGATAAATGAGCCTGCAAAACAACACGAGCTCAAGTTTACAAAGAAAAAAAAAAAAGGAAGAGCAAAACCATATATATTTGTATATTTAGAAAAGAAAATTCACCAAAATATTAACAGTGGTTTTCTCTAAGCAGTAGGATTAGATGACTTTCTCAGTTCTCTGCATTTTTTACTACAATATTTTAGATAGAAGGGGAAAAAAAAGAAAGGCTATGGAAAAGTTGACCCTCCATGGCATGAGGCCGATGGCAGGCAAGTGGAGGAAAATGCTGGAAGTTGGAAGTGTCTCATCAGACCCCTTCCCAGAGCCAGTGCCTATGCCTCGGGTGGAGGGTGGAGGTCTCTGATGGGGACAGACTGCCATGGCAGCCTCCCTGCACTCAAAGCCGGCAGGACAAGCGGTCCACTTGGTGAAAACCTGGACGTTGTCAGTCCCCAGCCAGGACTGACCTAAAGGCTTGCTGCTGTCCATCTCTGGCCTCTTCCTGTCCCCTCCCCCAGAATGCAGATAGTCTCTGGGGTTGTCAAGGGCCTGAGAACTCACCCAATTCCAGCCACACTCCTTAAGGCCTGCTCTGTGCAAGCCCCTGCAGGGGAGGAGGGGTACCGCAGACAAGAGAGATGAGTCAGGGGAGCACCAGGGGAGCAGACCCTTTCTGCAGGTCACCCAGCCTCTGCTTGCACACCTCCAAGGACCGGGAGCTCACTACAATCCACACAGCTGGGGCCATGCCCAGCAGTCTAGGAACAGAACTTCTGGGCCCACCTTATTTCCTGCAGCCTTTCCCCTACCACCCCAAATCCTGCTTCGAGCTCCATCCAAGGGTGCAGCTCTCAGGAGACAGATCCCATCCCTCCGCCCCTTCCATCTGCAGGCATTCAAAAAGCCCTTCCATGGGCTCAGGCGTAGACCACACTCGGGCCTTCCTGCACAGGCAGGTGAGGTGGTATTTATAGCCCAGGAATAATTGGATGTTAATTCCTTTCTGCAAAAGAGCGACTGGAGTTTCAATTTCCTCTTCTCCAAACTCTGAAGTGGGGCTAGCTACAGCTGGGAGGCCGTGATTGACACGCACGCACAGCCCAGGTACCCCTGCACCCCCCCAAACCCCACGATGCTAACGAAGGTCTCAGAAGAAGAAGCCATCAGCCCCCAACTCCCTTCCTCCCCAGTTCTACCACCAAGCCAGTGGCCACCCTCCACCCTCACTGCAGGCAAGCAAGCCTCTTTCTGCCAGGGCTGGGATTCCACATGACAATCTAGCCTCGTCCAGGGGCGCCTAGCCGGCTCAGTCGGTGGAGCATGCGACTCTTGATCTCAGTGTTGTAGGTTCAAGCCCCCACGTTGGCTGTAGAGATCACTTAAAAATAAAATCTTAAATGAATAAATAAATAGAAGAACCTAGCCTCGTCCTGTCGGTCCGGTCACTGCGACCCTTCAGGCAGGAGCTGCTCACGCATCATCCCAGAAACTTCAGGACAAGCACCATGTCCACACACGAACGGCTGACAAGGCTCTCAGACATACCAGTGAGCCCTGCGTGCCCCCCAGGCCCACCCCTCGCCCAGCCCCTGCCCCAGCCTCCGTCCTCTCCCGTGCCACCTCTCCTCTCAGCCCTCCGCCCCACTGCTGACCTCCAGCGAGACTTCGGTCCACTGACAGGCGATGCCTGGCTGGGTCTCTCGGGAAGGATCCACTCTCTAGGAGGAGGAGCGGGAGGCTGGGCCTGAGGAGCAGCGGTGGCAGACCCCACCTGGACTCCACGCCCACCCCCACCGCTAGGTGAATCGTACCAACAAGCCCCCACCGTCTGACTCTGGGAAACAGGGACCCTGTGTCTTCCCACGGCTTACGGGAGAGGCTGTCTCGGAGACCCTACCCGAGTCGGCCCTCCTCTGCTGTGCTCTCCCAGGACCCCACCGCAGGCGTCGCCCCTCACTGCTCTGCTCCCCACCAGGACGGCCCCTCCACCTGCACACGGGCCCCAGGAGGCTGAGTGGAAGGACGCTCCCTGACCAGTGTTTATATAACAACAACATAAGCATTTTATTTTTTCATTAAGCTTCTTAGTTTCTTAGTATCACAATGGAATGATGAGAAAAACAAGAACAAAAAACCCACAAGTCTGCAAATCTCTGACGAAGAGCAGAGACTTCAAGGCAATCGGAGGGGAGGGCAGGAGAGGCTTGACAGAAGTGCCAAAACAGTTCCAGCATCAAGTCTCTCCGGGGCCGGCTGGGCGGGGGGTAGGGGTGGAATGGTGAGAAGGTGGCACTGTCATGAGCGGTCCTTGGCGTTTCTGCCTCATGGCTGACACCCGCGGGCGGCACACAGACCAGCCCACAGGCTTTCCTGGGGCCTCCCTGGAACCTGGCCGGACGACCCTCTGCCTGCTCCCGGCACCCTGAGCACTCCAACCAGTGCTAAGATGCACCCTGAAGCCAGCTCAGCTGGGTGGGCAGCAGGAGAGGAGCGTGGAGAGGGGCGGGGGCCAGGCAACGCTGTTCAGGGTGCAAGAATCCAAGGAGGCTGAGGCCTGTCCGGGAGCCGTCTGCGGCAGAGGGCGGAGGTGAGGCGGGTGGCAGCAGCAGGAGTTCGTGTCCCTCGGCGGTAAGCAGGCTGTGCCTAGAGCTTCACGGTGCCAGGGGGCAGGCTGTCATTGCAGAGTCTGTAGTAACGCAGGTCGTTGACCAGCCTGTGCACATTCTGGGTGAACGAGGGCAGGTCCTGGAAGGCAGGGGCACAGCTGCAGCCCAGCCCCACCCAACACCCCAAATCACCCCCCAAACCCACCCCAGCTACTTTGATCCCGTGGTGGGTCTGAGAGGTCTACAAATGCTTTATAAAAGTCAGAACTTCAACTCATTGAGGCACCATGTGTCAGCAAAGGCCATACGGGAGCGAAAGAACAGAAGCTAACACTCCCCCAGTGCCCACCACATGCCAGGCCCTGCCCCAAGCAATCCAGACGCTAAGTCACTCGAACCTCACCACGAGCCTGCGATGCAGGTTTCGCTAGTGCCCCCGTGGGAAGGGTGGAGAAAGTGAAGCACAGAGAGATTCCGAAACTTGCCCCAGGTTCCATGGAGGAGAGGGAAGGGGATCCAAAATGGACTGGCTCCTGAACACGGGTTATGTCTGCCAACGCACACCTCTCCTTCACCGCAACAGGCCAAGCTGCGTCCGCAGACTCCTCCCCCACCCAGGGCTCCGGGCAGGCCCTACCGATCAGGAGGGACAGCCCAGCAGGAGCCCACAGGCTGCAGACACCAACGGAGAGGGCCCCCCGCAGCTGGAACCCCCATCTCTACTGTAATCCAGCCAGACCACCCAAGGTCGGCCTCCTCGTGCTTAGACCGGGATCACTGGGCGCCAGATGGCAGGTCCAAATGTGGAGTAGCAACGGTGCCTGCCACGGAGCTGGGGGACCCCACGAGGCTGGCGCTGCCGTGACAGTACCTTCTAGAAGCCCGCTGGCCAGGCCCCTGCTGCGCCCCTCGGCCCACCCGCCCTTCACCTGGCGAACCTCCTCTCCTCTTCAAACTCACCTCAAAGCCTGCCTCTGCCAGAGAGGCCCCAGCTGGCTAGGCTGGCCCCTCCGCTCCTCACTCTCCAAGTGCCCTTGGCTCCCCCAGCGTGGGGGCCGTGCACGCTGGCTCCGGAGCCAGAACACCCAGCCGGGAATCCTGCTTCCTGGCTCCAGCATTCCCAAGTTCTCTAACTGCCAACTACTGGCTGCGCTCGCTGAGCCTCGGCTCGTCTGTGAAATGGGATTCCTAACAGGACCTACACTTCGGAAGGTGGCTGGAAGGCTTCCAGGAGCCGGGGCACGTGAAGTGCTTGGTCCAGTGTCATCTACAGAGGGTGATGCCACCCGTCTTCCCAGCAAGGCTCCCTTGAAGGCGGGGAGGGCCCGGGGCCCCAACGCCCCACACAGGGCCTGAGAGCCAGCCAGTTTCAGGTACACGGTAAACAGATGAATGAAGGAGCGGGTTCTGTTACTTATCTGACCCTCCAGAAAACAAACCAAAGGGGTGTCTTTTTGATCAGTGGCTCCCAAATGCCAAATTCAAATGTCCTGGGGGAACTCAAGAGTACATGTCTGTCTATTTAATAAGCCCCCCAGGTGCACTGCTGCAGACCTAGACTTGAAAGCCACTGCTTTAAATCAAGAAGTTGACTGCTAAGGACATACATCATTAGAAACTGAGGGTTAAATATTAGGATGTGGCCTCAAGGAACAGGAAGGAAAACTGCCCAAGTGGCTAAAGAGAGCTTCCAGAAGCTCAGGAGAAGACGAGACAGATTCCGGGGAAAGAAAGACTCCAAGAAAAAGGAAAATAGGAACTGAGTCTAAGAGAAAACTACCCTGATGCATATCACAGATGAGCTAAGCAAGGAGTGAGCAGAGTTTGCTCCAGCAACAGCCACGTGTCAGGCTGCACGCAGAAGTGGGAGTGCGGGCCGGCCGCTCTGGTGCGGGAGGCAAGGCAGGGACCCCATGAGGATGGGGGAGAAGGTTTCACTCTGCCGCATGTCAGGCGGTGAAGGATGAAACGGACTCGTCCCACGGGAAGAGTTCGGCGAAGAGCCTAGCAGGCAAGTGCAGAGACCCTAACGGCTGAGAGGGGAAGGAGGGCAGGTAAGTGCCCCGACAGGACACCCCGGAACAGGAGAAGCTGGGCGCCATGGAACACAGATACACCGGCAACGATGGCCCCATGTGGATCCAGCACCTTCACCACCCCATCCCTACACCATCCCCGCCACATTCCCTGGGTGGACAGCGGGGTTGGGGGAGGGGACAAGGGTGAGTCCTGTGGGGGCTCCTCCCAGGACCCGACAGCAGGCCAGCCCACACTGAACCAAGAGGCCTAGGCAGAGCCCAGGGTCCCACCCGAACCCTGGGGGGCCTCAGACACGTGGCTCCTGGGCACCAGTTTTCCCAGCCTATCTGCAAGTTCAGGCTATAGCGGCTTAGAACCCAGGAGGAAACAACTGAGCACAGGGGGGTGGTGTGCTCAATGGGGTGCAGTAAGCATGAAGAAGCAGAGGCAATCAGATGCACTACTGGGGCCGGGGCTCCCAATGGCTGAGACGAAGAACACACTTGCTGCAGAAGCCCACACCGTGGGTAGGCGTGGGCCCCCGCGTCCACCCGCAGCACCGAATCGTTCAGGAGCCACCAGCCGGCAGACCACACGCGGAAGCGGCCGGCCCCTTCCTCCCTGAGCCGGCGCCAGAGTGAGAGCCCACGCTTGCCCTCCCTTTAGCCTGGGCCCTCTCTCCTCACCCGATCCATCTTGAAATTCCGCCCCAGAACATTTTTCTGGTTGGCATCCACGCCGTCACAACTGGTCAGAAACTCTGGGAGGAAGGCTGCAAAGAAGCCATCGAAGTCCACAGAAGCCATGTTGTAAATGGCAATGCCAATCTCCTCCTGCAGAAGGTCGTGGGACTTGTGAACCAGGACCTGCAGCAGCACGTTCACAAACTGGAACAGCATGGTGGTCCGGAAGATCTTCTGCAGACAGACAGCCGGGTGAGCGAGGGCACGAGGGCTCGCTCCGCATCCCAGCCCACTGCCTGCCATGCGCCCCAGCGGCTGCCCCAGAAGGATGGAACTCCACCCACCCCACTGACACCTCAGACGAAGGGCCCTTTCTGAGCAGGGGCGCTGACCTTGTGGTATAGCTTCTGCTTGGTGTTGAGAGTTTCCAAGTAGAAGAGATTTTGTTTGAACAGGTGGATGTCCGGCTGGAGAAAGGACTGTCCAAAAGCCTAGGGAATAAGACCACTGTGTTATAAGGAGCATTTAAAGCACCTCAGACCAGGCCCTCCTAGGGCCCCCACCCCACACCGAAAGAGCCAGCACTCCGCAAGCGATTCCTCACGTCCCTGGCAGGACGAGGGCACCCATAGCCTTGACTGGTTCTTCTGGTCAGATCTCGGAACGTTCCCGAGTAGTCTTAGCTCTGAAGTCCTCCCCACTGGGCCTCACTTCACAGACTGGTCTCACCTTGACCTTTTGTAATAAACCTCTGGATCCCTCCATGGATTCGGCCTTCGAAGCGAGACGCTAGTCAAGTGACTCTCGTCAAATCCTCAGCAACCCTGGCGGACTCTGAAACCTGCCTCCTGCCTCCCCTCGAACCAACTCCTCACCCTCTGTCAGCCACATGCCCTCTCCTTGGCTTCTAACTCTTAAAAACCACAAATCCTGGGAGGCTCCTTTAAACCGGCCGCCTCTGCCTTGGGGCTAAGCAACAGCAAATTTTTAAACTGCCTTGCAGTTTCTGGGTTGTCAAAGTTATGAGTTCTAGGGCAAAAAGTAAAACCCCTTCCCTGCCAGAAAAATCCCCAAGACAATGATGTGCAAGTCCCCACTCCCAACGAGCTGCTGACGGCTCTGTCCCCGGCCCCGGCCCAAGCTATGAGGAGTGTCCTAATGCCTGCCGCAGCCCTGGGATCTCCGTGATGCCCGAGGGTTTTATTTATTTTTTTAAGTTGCGTTTACTGAAGCGTGACACTGAGTAAAAGTCACTCTTTTGGGGTTCACCCTTGTGTAATTCTGACACATGGTCATCTAACCAACATGACCATCGAGACACACAACACTTCCACCTCCCCCAAAAAGTTCCCTTGTGTCAGTCTTCTCCCCCTATCCCTAGGCCACCACTGCTCATTCTCTGTCCCTCTGGTTTTGCCTTTTCCAGACTGTTACGTGACGGAGTGGAAATCATTTGGTCTGGAGCCTTTGGGGTCTGCTTCTCACCCAGCATAACTATCTGCAAGTCACCTACGTTGGTCTCGGCGGCAGAGTATGTTCCTTGTTACTGTCAGGCAGCGGCCCCTTACATGCACGCGCCTTGGTTTATCCATTCACTAGCTGATGGGTACGTGGACTGTTTCCAGATTTGGGCAATTACGAAAAAAGCCACTATAAACACCCGTGGACAAGTGGCATGAATATGTTTTCCTTTAGCTTAGGTAAAATGCTTACAAGTGGTTCGTCAGGTAGTGACTACACGCTCAACTTTGTAAGTACCTGCCAAACTGTGAGGCTGTTTTCCAAAGCGGCTTTCCCCAGCCTAGTAAGGGGCCAGGCACCCATCTGCCCAAGAAGGTGTAAAAGCAAGAAAAAGGTGAAAAAGCTGAAGTGGGGGTAGGAGCAGAGCAAACGCTGACTATTCCACACCCAAGGCCAAGCTGGAGACAGAAGGGCAGCGAGAGGCCAGGGGCAGGGCGTGTGCTTATCCAGAGAAGAATCTCCACGCAAGGAGTGCACGTGTCGTGCTGGCAGGGGGCTCAAGGCAGGAAGGGTGGAATCCCTCTGGCTACCCTGAGAAGAAAACCTTACACTGAAAAAACAAAACAAAACAAAAATTACTTTAACCTGGGCTTAGAACAAAAAGTTCTACAATCAAGTGCAGAACGAGGACAGCACCGGACAGCAGGCACCAGGCAGCCCAGCCATTCCCAGCAAGGGGAGGCGCCCCGGTCTCCTATGGCGGGGTGGGTCAGCCCCCCAGAGAGCCCGCTCACAGGGCAGCGCTGTCCCAGTGTGGTACAAGCCAGGATGGGCCTCAGTGTGCTGCAGGCAGTCCCCTCACACGTGGGAGCACCGGACAAGGCATACAGACAGCTGCTGGGCAGACGCTAACTCAGTCAACCTCACCCTCAACCCACGAAACAGGCAGCGTTCTCTCCACTTTACAGATGAAGCTCCAAGAACTGAACCAACTTCCCAGGTACTCAGAGGCAGCACTGAGCTCTGACCGGAGCCTATGTGGCTACCCCGTACTCCAGGGAAGCAAACCAAGGGAAAGACAGCCGAGGGACCCGGGTGGGTCCAGAACGAGGCTCTCCATCCTGGGACCAGCGGCAGCCTCACCGGCTCCTCCTGCACATTACCTGCATGATGGCACTGAACTGAGGCTCGTTCTCCATCTGCTCCTCAGTGATCCCCCTCTGGACACTGGCCAGGACCGTGGACTTGAAGAAGTACCTCCAGTTGTGATGGAGCGTTCGGAAAAGGAGCTCAAACAGCTCAGCCTTCACATCAGGGGAGGGGCGCTGCAGAGACACACAGACCCTCAAACCTGTGCTCCCTGCGGCTCAGAGCAACAGAGAGGCTTCAGCAATGCCTGCAACGGGCACGCAGAGTGTCAGTGTCCCACCCACACGCTCGGCCGGTCAAGTCACCCTCGGGCCGGCAGTTCACACCAGGCGTACTTTTGCAGAGACACGATGCCCGGGCCAGGGCCGACGGACCCTTTATTTTTATTTTTTTTTAACAATTTCTTTAATTTTTCAAAGATTTCATTTTTATGTAATCTCTATACCCAATGTGGGCTCGAACTCACAACCCCAAGATCACAAGTTGCATACTCTACCGACTGAGCCAGCCAGGCACCCCAAGAGGCCGTTTTCCTAACAGAAGCACTCAGCCCTCTAAGCCAGGAAGAAAAGGCTACCGAATGGCAGAACAATTAGGAAAATGGGTTTCCTGCTTCGAAAGCAGCTGATGTGACCTGTCCCATCTTCTTGCTTGTGTTGTTCCTTCTCCCAGGATAAAAAACGCTGTCCCAGCTAACCTGCTCATCTTCCGCAAAACAAGTAAGAAGCTTTAAAAGCAGTTCTGCCCTCTATGGACCAGGAGTTTCAAGAGCCCTAGAGCCACGGCAAGCCGCGGCAGAGGGCCTCCGGGCGGAGGCAGCGTGCAGGGCTACCAGCTCCCTGGGCCTGTCTCCTCTGTCACTACTGGCAGCAGGATTCAGGGAGAAGGGGGAGGAGAGGGAGGCAGGCTCAGCAGTATTTTCTAATTGAACCCAAAATCTCCAAGTCACTGGAGGGCATGCCAGGTCACAGTATTCCAGATGTCTCTGTAGAATTCAAAACTGTAAGGCCCAGACATATTTAATTCAGTCTTGATTAAAATTAAATTGGGATTTAAAAAGGTTAGCTCTTACTGAGCTATCACATAAAACGTGGTTAAGCCCACACTCATTCTGGGTCTTGTCACGCTGAACGTCTGCTTCCTAAGGACAAAGAGCGTTCCTTTAACAATAAAACCTTTGAGCAGTTCTAAGAACTAGCCTATATCCTTGAGATAGTGGGTGTTCTTACTAGGAAAGTACATTTGTTACAATGTTCACTGGAGAAAACCACATATTCACCTAAAGTTATGTATCGTTGGCCATGGCAGACTGATCTCACTCACCAACCAACCTTGCTGTGCTTCCGCTAGACTAGCTCTGATTAATTCAACCAATATAAAAAGACTGGACCTGGGGCGCCTGGGTGGCATAGCGGTTAAGCGTCTGCCTTCGGCTCAGGGCGTGATCCCAGCGTTATGGGATTGAGCCCCACATCAGGCTCCTCCGCTATGAGCCTGCTTCTTCCTCTCCCACTCCTCCTGCTTGTGTTCCCTCTCTCGCTGGCTGTCTCTATCTCTGTTAAATAAATAAAATCTTAAAAAAAAAAAAAAAAAAAAGACTGGACCTGGGGCGCCTGGGTGGCGCAGTCCTTAAGCATCTGCCTTTGGCTCAGGGCGTGATCCCAGTGTTCTGGGATCGAGCCCCGCATCAGGCTCCTCCGCTGGGAGCCTGCTTCTTCCTCTCCCACTTCCCCTGCTTGTGTTCCCTCTCTCACTGGCTGTCTCTGTCAAATAAATAAATAAATAAAATCTTTAAAAAATAAAATAAAATAAAAAGACTGGACCAAACTAAAAGCATTCTTTCTTGGAAAAAATTATTTTACAAGAAAAATAACTAACAAATTCGCTTTAAAACTCAATGCATTTTCTTCACTATTTCATTCCCTCCCTAGGTGTGGACAGAAGTCACCACAGGGGACTGGCCCCGCCCCTCGTACCTCGGCGATGATGGGATACACCTGCTCCATGCACAGGGAGATGATGCTGGGGAGGAAAGGTTTGAACACCTGGCCAGGCTCCTGGACCACCACCTGCAGGATCTTCAGGAACTTCTCCACCACCCGGCAGCCAGTGCTGCCTTCGTGGAGGATGCTCTCGGCCAGCTGTTCTCTGCAGACAAGGGGAAGCACGTGGTAGGCAAGGAAATGTTTCTCTGGGGGTCAGCATGAAAACCAGCGCTTGTGGCAAGTGAAGAAAAGGAGCAGAAAGTCCCAGGCTCTGTAGCCGGGCCCCACTACTTCTCCCTTTGGAGCCTGGAAGCCACGGACAACAGGTCTGCAGTTACCTGGTAAACATGTTGAGGAAAGTCTGTATGATCTGCTCCGTGAAAGGCACGCCCATCTGTACTCTAAGGCCTCGAAACAGAGTGAGGAAGAAGCTCAGCATCTCATCGGTCACGTCTAAATGAAGGCACAAAGAAAAAGGTTAGAAGCCCGCACACAGGGATAAATGGAAGCCCCCTCGGCTTGACGGCCTTCCTTTTGCAAGCTGCACCTACCATCTCGCCAGAAGGCTTCCTGCTGGAAGAAGTTTCCCCCACGCCACCAGAGCCCACGATGGATAGTGGGAAACCATTAGGGACATGCCAAAAGAACAGCTCCAGTGTCGTGAACCTCTGGCCAACGACGGCTCACTAGAGGAAGTGAAGGTCACCAGGCAGCCGCCCTCACTGCCTGGCATCCAGCGACGCTGAATTCTCACTGTAGATGGATCATTTTGTGCTCACACTGATGGAGCCATTCAACTGGGTCGACACCTGAGTGCTCTTTCCATTTCTCTCTCGGACCACTAATCCCTGCACTGGGGTCAGGGGTTAAGTGGCTGGAAGTGGATAATGACGGTGTACTCAGGCCGAATGGCCCTGGCCCATTAAAGGGATTAACTGCAGAAAATACTGGTTACATTTAGTCTGGTTCCACTCGCAGATCTGAACAATCATCTCGTACAGTATGTTTTGGCTCTAACCTCATGCACTCTGCTTACAAGAGGCAATCAGGGAACACGTGCCGCTATGTCCCTCATGACTGACAAGACTACTCTAAGTGCTCTCATAAGCCAAGCCACGTGCACGCAAAGCCAGACAGCCTCTATCAGTGATGCTGACGGAGGGTGGAAACCACGTCAGCAAGAGCCACCCTGCCATCCAAGGAAACAAGCAGCACTCGTGGGATGAAGTTCTCTTTCCTCTCCTGTACAATGAACCCATCACCTCAACCTCTCACGTTCTGCCCTGGGAGTGTCAAAGACTTAGAAGTGCACGAGACAAGATGCCCCAAGGGACTCTGGGCCACACGACACAGGTGCAAGGCCCAGGTGAGGGCTCCATGGCGCCTCGGCCCCAGACTCCCCGTCCCCGCACTCTGCCTTCAGCGCAAAGGCCCACACCGCCCACTCAGTGTGCTCTACAGAGCCCAGCAGTCACTCTGGGACTCATCGGCACCCGCCACCAGGGGGCCTGCCACCAGCGCCTACCTGACTGGTGGATAAAAGCTGGAAAGAGGGCCAGGGAGACCTGCACGGATTCCTGCAGCGACTGGTAGCAGATCTGCCGGGACTTGGTGGACTCCCCGGAGATATTCTCCACGATGTCTTCTAAGACACTAAGTGTCTGGTGGATAATTACTTTGGCTGCAAATCGAGATTCAGTGCATGTTAGGACTTGTCTGAGGATAAAGCAGGGTAACGGGGAACACAAGGAAAGGGGGGACATTTGCACAGGTATTCAGGGCACAGCTGCGGAATTCTTGCTAGAGGAACAAGGTCTCTCTTGACTGAGTTATCCATCTCTCTCTCTCTCTCCCCCCTCCTATATCCTTTTCTCTCTTCTTTTTTCCCTTTTTACCGCCAGGACTCCGCTGGCCTCCCTGCTCAGTTTTTGCCTCTCTTCTGTCTCTATCCACCAGAAACAAGCCCACAGAGAGGGAAAGATAAAGTGTAGCCTCCGGTTAGGTGAAGGGTAAGAAATATAAGCTTCACATGGGAACTACCCCAGGCGAGAATGGACACACGCAGATCAGACACGCCGTCAGTTCAGATATACGTCTAGCCGGGTGATCCCCACCAGCACCCGGTGCACACCTGCTGCTGCTATGCTCAGGAATACACCGTCTGGGCCTGGGGCCTGACAATATGTGCGATGATTATCATATGACGCTGTGTTATTAACCACATCTACTCGCAACGAGACCCTGATGTTAAGAGCTCACATGATGCCTCCTCACAGCGCCCAAAGAAAGCAGAGGCAGTGGCTGGCAAATGGGCGGGAGCCCGGAGGACACAGCAAGGGCCCAGCTCAGAGGAGCCCCAGAGAAACTATAAACGAGCACTAGATGGCTCTACAAGCGGGGAAGTCCCCTTGTCAGGACACTGGGGAGAGTCAACAGCCCCAGCTTTGCAAGGCTGCTGTGAGGATGACACACAAGGTTAGAATGTTTCCAGCAAAGTGCCTGGCGTATCAGAAGGCTCAGCACGGGGAAGCCGTCATCCTTCCCCAGCACTGGTGGAGCTGGCTCTCGCCCTTAACACAGAGCTTGACCCCAGCTGCCCCCAGAAGCCCCCCATGGCTCAGCCTGAGCTTGGCAGACTCAGGTGGAGACTCAGATCCTTGGTGGAGCTCCAGAGGCAGAACTGGAGGCTGAGAGCTGGCCTCCACCTGGCCGCACTCCCTGGGACGCCCCGGCCCCCCACGCTCACCAGCCTCTGTGGGGGCTGAAGCAGCTTCCAGGGAAGGGTGCAGCAGAAAGACTCGATGCTCTGGAGGTGGATGCAATCAGGTTTGACTCCTGACTCCACCAGATTCTAAGTCTCAGTTCCTCATCTGAAAACGTGGATAGACACATACCACCACCTCACTCAAAGGACTGAGCGTGACTGAAAATAACGGTTCATAACACGCCTGGTCTTCTAAAGGCTGGTCACGTGGACGCTGGCACGTGAGCCAAAGACCCATGCATCATACTGAAGGAGCCACTCACACACTACTACTCCAAGCACGGGGACTTTAACTGAGCCAGGAAACTGCACTTGGATCAGACGTTTCTCTAAAAATACACAAGGCGCAGGGAGAGCAGTTTAGGGGGAAAGGCCAACAGGGTAGAGACCAAAATCTGACCTCTGATGTGTAAGAAAATTGAAACAAGAACCAAAATGCATTCACAGAAATGTACAAGGGGAAACTGAAAGCACCATTAATATGTAATAGGAAAACAGGTATAGAAAGTGTGGTACTTCCACGGAATAGGACGTTCCCAGACCGTTAAGAACAATGCTTTCAAGAACAAAGGGGCAATGTGGTGAAGAATCAGGATCTGGAGCCATTCAGACCCAGGTCTGACTCCTGACCCCACCACCTTCTCTCTGATCCTGAGCAACCTACACCTGCCGCGGGGTGGGGGTGGGGGGGCAGCACTTGACAACAGAGGGAAGCAGGTGATCACACTGAGCATGCCAGTAACGGGACACACAGAAGTGATGCCACTGCCCAGGTGGTATTCCTGCCCAAACTGCTGGAAACAATCAGAAGAAGAGCTTCCAGGACATTTTATGAGACTATGGGTTTGGATTCTTCAAAAATGTCAATGTCATGTAAAACAAGAACCAGGAATGCTTTTCTGCATTAAAGGACTGGAAAGATGTGACAACCAAAGAGAACACGTGATCCCAGACTGTATCTTAGATGTTTAAGAAGCAAAAGAGGCCACTCTGGTAGCACCTGGGGAACACCTGACTGCGGTCTATATGTTAAATGCTGTTACTGTCACCAAAGTGTTTGGGTTATAAGAGAGTATCTTGTTCTCAGGGATAAAGGTTAAGAATTCAGGGATAAAGTGTCAATGTCAGCAACTTACTTTATTTAAATGGCTCGGTTAAAAAACAGAATGTGGGGGGGTTGAGAACGAAGTGTGGCAAAATATTAAGTGGTAAATCCTCACATAAGATATACAGTTGTTCCTTTGCTTTAGTCTTTCAGCTACTCTGCGGGTTTCAAAATTTGTCAAAGTACTAAGCTGCAATGGGAAAAACTTTCCAGACCTTCATGTTATCACTTGGAGGACGAGGAGAAGACAAACCTCACTGGGCTGCAGGGAAGACTGAATGAACATCTGTACAGAAAGTTCTCGGCCCAGCGCCTGGCACACAGGGAACACACCACAGATGTTAACTATACTGTTTAAGTCTGTCCCCGGGGGAAATCGCTGCTCCCGTTCAGCAGACAGCTCCAGCACGGGATGACACCTGCTCTGCAGGCAAGCCGCAGCCGCACACCCATACGCTCCAGCCAATGAAACGTGAGCGGAAATACAAAGGCCAGGTGTCACCTGCAGGCCGGTGCTTAGAGAGCCACTGCACCATCCGTGCCCCCGGCCCAGCATAATCATAGTCCGCAGGGCGGCCTTCAGCAGCCTGGGGCGAGTGACCAGAATAAGCAGGAAGTCCCCAACCCCCTTGACCCCATCTGAACATGCAGTAGGAGCAAGAAATACATCTTTTCCTGGATTAAGCCACTAAGCTTTCGGGATTGTTTGTTACCACATAGCCTATGCTGACTGATAATAAGCATGTGTAAGATAAAGGGAGAAACAGACCACTGAACTTTCTAGAACGTGATTCTACACTAGCTCTACCTAACCCCTGGGCAAATCACTCTGTCTTACCCTAGTTTCCTGAGGGACTAAATCAGAATAGCAACAGCATCGAACCCATAGGCTCACACGGGAATAAAGTGAATGAACACAAAACACTGAGACCCAGGAGCAGACAAACACCAGACTGTGAAGGGCGGTGCCAGCACAGCCAGAGATGCGGCGATGGACAGAAGACAGCCGGGCAGAGGCCCCGCGCACAGGGCACCCTCACTGACCCCGCCATTCTCATGCAGCCACAGAACCACAGAAGATATTAAAACAGAGAAAAAGAAAGACAACAAGATCGCTAAAATGGTTACTTCCTAAAATACTGAACAGGAGATTTAAGAGTTTTTCCCGTCTTATACTACTCTAATATTTTTGTACAACGAGCACTTGTTAATGCTCCTAATTATAATGATCTTAACAAGAATGTTGAGTACTTACTGCTATTTCTAACATTTCACAAAGTGTTTTTGTTGACATTCTATGCACAATGTCTTCCAATGTTTCAGTATTTTCGTAGTGTGAAAATATAGTATTTTTTAAATATTTCTATAAAACCTGTACTTTCTGGAAGATTTCTCAGAGAAATCTGATGCCTTCTACTTGAACTGAGTTTTGTTTTGTTTTAAGATTTTATTTATTTATTCGACAGAGATGGAACACAAGCAGGGGGAGTGGGAGAGGAAGAAGCAGCCTCCCAGCGGAGGAGCCTGATCTGGGGCTCGATCCCACAATGCCGGGATCATGCCCTGAGCCGAAGGCAGACGCCCAACCGCTGTGCCACCCAGGCGCCCCTGAACTGAGTTTTCTTGATTCATCTTTCTCCTCCCTTTGAATATAAACAATCAGACTTGAAGTGTCATTTGTGAAGATACCAAGTTCTTTCAAAGCCTCTAAAACACGTTTTTAGAGAAAGGTTAAAAATAGTTTCAAAAGACAGTACTTAAATCCATTCTTCCCCATGTGCAGAGGTGAATTGCTTTGATTGCTTATACAAGTACCTGAAATGGATCAATTAGTCACTGTAGATTTTTTATCCACAGAAGGCACCATCGATGGTTTACTTATTTTTGACATTTTAACTATGAAAAGGGGTGTCCTACATTCAGGAACTAGGTCCAGCAGACGTGTTCACAGGATTCCACAGAGAAGCAGGACTCTATCACCCAAGGCTGGCTCTCCACCCAGTGGCCGTGTGACGACAGACAGGTGAATACCTCATCAGCCACAAAGGAAGACAGCGCCTGCCCTACCTACTTCCCCAGCCGTCCCTGCCTGGGGGACACTTACTGTCATCCAGTGGCATCTTCCTCTGCGGGGTGACAGCACTGGGTTTCAGGTCGCGATAGTCCCTCGAGAGTGCGGAGATGAGGCTGGCATGGTTGATGGAGCGCACAGGCCACTGCTGCTCATTCTCGGGGAGGTTCGGCCATGGAAGCAGCAGGATGTTAGAGAGGGCTCGGCACACCAACACCTGAGCCTGGAAGAGACCCCCACAGGTGTCCATCAGAGGGCGAAGAGCAACACACAAGTGCATGTGACACGACCTAGGCACCCACCACACACACACACACACACACACACACACACACACACACACACACACCCTCGGGCCTCCAGGCTCCTCTCACAGGCTGGGCCTGGGGCTTTGGTCCAAGTCTAAGGTAATGTAGGGAGGAGAGAGAAACGAAAACACTAACACCTAGTCTGGGTCCAGCATATTCCAGGCTCAGGCCTAATAATCTTTCCTGGTGCCATCCGTTCCCCTCTACTCTGGTACCAGAAGCATCACAGAGGGAGAAGTCACGGCCACTGCAGACACTGGCTTTCAACACCCTCCGAGGAACTGCTCAGAACAGGGCTGAGAGTGCAAGGCCATAAGAGAAGCTCTTACAGTCAATGTGCCCTTGGCGCTGGGTCAAAAGCAAGACGTTCACATCCCAGGTGCTCTCAAGTAACTGCTCTGACTGCCCTCTGACACCTCTGTTTTGTTTTTAAACTTCTAGCCTGAGCCTCCTGAAGGGAGTTTATGAAAATCCTTGTCTGGATCGAGTGTCTCTACCCTAAGAAAACAAATGTAACAACAAAAACAGACTGTTTTAAACCAAAAAGAGTGCAAGGGAACTCTGACAACACCAGCCAGATCACCAGCTCTCAGAGCAGCACCACCTGCATGCCTACCGGAAGGAATTTTTTACGTCCTAATCTGCACATGGCGCGGCTGCGCTGGGAAGGGCCTAACGAGAGAGCGCGGAGGCCACCCTAGGTGCCACCTGTGGAGGAAACCGTCTCTGTGGGCGTGGCCTGTAAACCCCGATGCGAAAGAAAGGCCTCCTCCTCCTTGGCCTCCCTGAGTTGGAGCCACACGGCTCCAGGGCCGGTGCAGGGTGGCCCCAGGTTCTCACCTTATCGACAAGTCGCTGAGCAGAGGCGTCGGTGATTCTGTTGAACACTTTCTGCACCGCGGGGATGCTGATCAGAAAGACGGGCCGCACGGTGGTGGCCAGGGAGACCAGTAAGTGGCACGCGGACAGCAACAACTTGTCTTGGACCTGGAGACAGAAGAGGACATGTCAGCTCGCTAGCTCTCCTGGGAGGCTGCTATTAGAAGAACTTCAATGAGGCAGCCACGAGCCAAATATGGTACCGGGAGCCGTTATACCCCCTAGGCTCTGTATCAAAGCAGCTTCCGGGGAGGACACCCAGCAAGGAGGTCCCCTCCTCTATGCCACATCGCAGCCCCTGACGTCAAGCCGGAAGCGCCCCCCTCAGGTTCCTCTTGTCCTTAGTCACCAACACCTCTGGGCTGTCACTTCTCAGATCCACAATTCCACAGCAAATTCCTTGGCATACCATTCAAACTACTCAGGATTGTTCATCTCACTCCTCTCGTTCCAACCAAGCCAACCTCTCTCCAGCCACCTTTCTGCACCCCACCGGTCCACACCAGGCCCTTCCTCCCCTCGGCATGCCAATCAAAACCCTGGTTCAAGGACCATCCGTCCCTTTCAAATTAGCAAAAGAGAAAACTCTCTATAGATAGGACCTAATGCTGGTAAGACCGGTAAAAAAAAAAGTACACCAAAGTGTCATGGGCATGCAAAATTATTTTGGAAAGAAAGACTATTAGAATTTCCTAGAACCACAAATTATCCCTAACCTTTAATCCCACTTACTCTAAGAAAATCACCCAAAAGGATAAAGCTAAGTTCGGGAGTACATGCATTTCAGAATCATCTAGGATAACTTTTTTTTTTCAAACAGAGGCAACTTTAACGTCCAGCAATGGCTAGGTAATTACAAATTATATAAATCCCCCCATGGAACATTGTAACTCATTTACAATTACAATTACAAACTCAACAAAAATTTACGAAAAACAATATACTGTTCTGTTAAGAGCAGCACAGAACGCTACACGTGATTAGAACTACAAAAACACAAACATCCATATGCTGCGCAATATAAACTGGGGGTCTGCTCGAAGGACAACTGAGCAGAATCTATCAAATTTACTTGGGTACACCTTTCACCCAGCAAATCCGCTTCCTGGAATCCATCCTACAGGGATAGACACACCAAGAACTAACTTCCGTCCACAGGAAAATTATAAACCATCCCCACTACAAAACAGCAGTGTTTTGGAGGAGGGAACTAAAGAGTATCACAACTTTTTGTCTCTAAATTTGAATAGTATTTTACATTTCCACCATGAGCATATATTCATGTGGGACTTAGCTAAAAAAGTTGTATTTGAATTTATGTGGACCACAGTTCAAAAGGAACATGAAATGACACATGGCTCTATCAAGTGGTGAGAATTAAGGGTCTAATACCAAGCAAGATTTTGATTCTACAGTAAGCGGGTATTTGGACAGAAGGACAAAGAGTCAGCTACAAAGTGGAGTGCCTGCTATTTCAGGACCTTGGTGCTGATCAGAGGTGTGACTGCATCCATGGTGGTGGAGATGAGCGTAACAAACTGCTGTGTGTTCTGCCGATGAGCTTCACTGCAATACTGCGCTAGCCAGTGAGAGTAAGCCTGCAGAGCAGCCAGGGACTGAGCGTGCCTGCAAAGGGAGAGAAGATGCGACTTTAAAGGTCAAGGTCAAAATATATTAGCATTATACTTGTCTCCACGGGAAAGAAGAATTCCACCCAGTGTATTTCCTGTTCTAAGATATGTGTGATGCCACAGAAATCATTTCCTTGCTCAGGTAGGACCTAAAAATGAAAACTCGCCGTCTAAACCTTGCCACCGTTATCCCTAACACAGAGGCAGTCAGCCCTCTACCGAGCTGTGGCTCCTTTTAGTGGAGAATGCACTTCAGAAACCAAGAGCCTGGGTCCTCAGGGGAGCATTCTTTCTGAGGTCTCACTGCTCCTAGGACCTTTTAGGGGACAGGGCTAGGACTCAAGCGGACACCACGTGGAAATCAGACTGAGCGTCAACTCAGGAGGGCAAACTGACCTCGAGCGCCTGCAGATATGATGCACGACCAACACACTGCCACCTATCTACTGCTCTTGCTAAAAATGTTAAACACCAATCTCATACAGTACAGAAACAACTAGACCAATCCAGATTTTTAAAGATTTTCTTAAAAAATAGAAATAACGTCTAAATCTCCAAAAACTCAGTTTCTCTTTCCCTCTCTTCCTCGCTCTCCTTCTCTCCCTCTCTCCCCTGCCCCCCACCAACATGCACAATCTGGGGAGCTGGTCTAGATTATAGAAGGTAAATGTAATATGTGATTCATGATTAGTTAGGCCTTGGATCAAAAAAAAAAAAAAGGTATAAAGGACATATCTGAGATGACTGGGAAAACCTGAGTATGGAAAAATATTATATATACACATATATATACATATATATACATACACACATATATATATACACATATATACACACACATACACGCACACACACACATATGCTCTTAAAAATGCTACATATTGGGGCACCTGGGTGGCTCATGCTTAGTTGAGTATCCTAACTCTTGGTTTCGACTCAGGTCATGATCTCAGGGTCAAGAGATCCAGCCTGGCACAGCACAGAGTCTGCTTGAGATTCTCTCCCTCTCCCTCTGCCTCTCCCTCCACTCATGTGTGCTCACTCTCGATCTCAAATAAGTAAATAAAATCTTTTTTAAAAAATGGTAGATATTACTATATCCATGACAGTCTCTGAGTAACGATAACGGTATTGTGGTTATGTAGGAAGATGACCTTGTTCACAGAGAAACATGCTGAAGGGTTTATAGGTGAAGTGACATGTTGTCTGCAATTTACTTTCAAACCTGTATACAAAAAGAAAGGATAAGAAACAAAAGCCACTGGGGCAAAATACTCATAACTGATGAATCTAGTTTGAGAGTGTTAGGGTGTTCACTCTATTTTTCCCCTTTTCTGCAGGTGGTAACTTTCTCAAGATAAGAAGGTACGTAAGCAAAGGTATTAAGTACCTTAAAATAAGAAAATACAGGTAATTCATAGCGACCAAGCAGTTATTTTATATTTTATATTTAGAATTTTACCCTTCAATTTTGGGTACCAAAATTAAGAAAAACGACATCAAAGTCTGCCTTTGGGGTCTAGGAATTTCAGTCAATCTATCAAATTCACAGAGCTCCGTAAGGCTGAAGGGGGTGGCTCTGAAACTTCCTGAAATTGTGTGCAAGATGTTGTGTTTATGAGCAAATTAGCATTTTTCTCAGCAGAAGCTTCACAGTTTTCTCTAGATTCTCAAAAAGGAAAGCCATATATATATATATATACACACACACACACATACACCTATTCTTTTTTAAAAAACCCAAACCGCTATAGTAAATAAGACTCTATCATTTACCTAATTTGCAGCTCAAGAACTATCTAGAACAGGGGTCAGCAGACTTTTTCTGCAAACACCAGAGTATAAATATTTAAGGCTTTGCAGGTCATACATACTCTCTCCATCACAAATACTCAACTCTGCCGATGTGGCACAAAAGCAGTCACAGACGATACGGAAATGAATGGGCATAGCTGTCTTCCAATGAAACCTAATTTATGAAAGCTGGCAATGGCCCGGATCTGGTACAGGCCACAGTCTGCCAACCCCTACTCTGGTCTAGAGCAAGCCTCCTGGGCAGTGTGATCTCTGGGATATGGCCCCATCTCCAGTCCCCATTCCTCTAGCCCTTCCATAGTCACTTTCCTAATGGCTCTCCACTGTCCAAAAAGTCTCTCGAAGTGTGGTCCCTGAATGTCCTTCAAAATCACCCAAGTTCCTGTGTAACAGGCAAACACCCGGGAGCCTCATGCCATCCTGCTGTCATCAGAATCTCTGAGAGTATGTGTTACCCGAGTCATTCTCCATACGCTACAGTCTCAGTCACTGGCCTACAGGATAAGACTCGTGGCACTCAAGTTATTTCCGCTGTAGTCCTCCCATGCCTACCCAGCGTCCTCTCCCACCACACAAACTGCTCCCACCTCCCTGACTGTGGGACCCTGCAACACATCTGTGTCTTGGCTAGGCTTCTCTTCCCTCCCTTCCTGCCCACTCCATACACCCTCTGCTCTCAGCTCTCACCTGCCTGATGCATTCCACTTACTCCAACCACCCCTGTGGCCAGACAATCAATCCTCTCTTCCTGGCTTTGGAGGAGGGAGTCTTCTCCTCTTCATGGCAACCACCACTGTTCCTTTTTATCTATCAACTGACTGGGGGCTGGCAGACTCGGTCTTTCCCGAGAAAGCACCAGCAGCCCACTTCGTACTTACACATCGATGAGATCAGGTTTCAGTACTGACGGCACAGCAGTTTCAATGTTGTACAGTTTTATCTGAGATCCATACAGAGTGACTTTGACCAACCTGTTGGCAAAGAAACAGGTAAGAGGAAACACTCAGCTTGTGGACTAAAATAGACAAAATGGACAAGGTACCAACAAAGGTCCTGAGGACATTTTTCCATCCAAACAAGAATCAAGACCAGACCTTCAATTTTACCCCAAAGATCTAATCTGAGATGTGCATAAAGATTTATACAAAGATACTAACTAAAGCATGATTTACAGACCCAAAAAATTTTGAACACAAAATAAATATCTAACAGGGAAATACAGTACAGTATACACCTTAAAAGTGTTTAAAATGGAAGTATTTTATGTTGTGTATTTTACCACGACGAAAAATTAGAGAAAAAGTGAATGTTTCAGATGGATAGATATATGATAAAGAAAATATAGCAAAATGTTCACTGTAGAATCTAAGTGATGGGTATATATGGGCATTCACTGTACAATTTTTCCCACTTCTCTGAAGATGAAAAAATGTTCCTGTTAAAATATCTGAGGGAGGAGGCAGGACATGAAGCAAACGTTTTTTAGAACAAACTAAAGGGTTTTTACTTCAAGCACAATCCTTTCAAAAGCAAGTTGCTGAGCCCGCTGGCTGCTCAAGGGCTCACTAGATACAAACGAGCCCTCAATCCAGGAACTGAGAGCCAGCTCTATGGGGAAACGGAAACCGCATCTTTCATTTGAGACGGACGTTCGTTTCTGGGCAAAGGGGAAAAGCTGGAGGCCCGGAGAAGTTCTGTCTGTGCCTGCTCTGTAACGAAGCCTGGGAGCAGGTCTGAGGCGGAAGCCAGGGAAGACAGAAGGTGTTCTTCTCCCGCGGTGCCCCAGTGCAGAGCTTCTCGAGCTACACTGAGCCTGGGGAGAACCCACTTGGGAGCTTGATACCGCGCAAGCTCCCTGGTCCGACCCCACAGACCGACTCCATGCTGGCGACGAGGAGCCCGGGAATCTGCATTCGGGGCTCCGTGCATGTGGACCACACTCTGAAAGCTGCTCCTCTCTGAAGGGAGCAAAAAGCAGGACTTCCCTAGAAAACCACAAGCCTGAGTCCCAAAGCATGCAGGGTTGGAGAGCAGTCAGAAAATAAGGGTCAAAGAGCCAAGGGCTCTCGATCAGAAGTTCTGGGAAGGGGCCGGCGTGATAACATACGCAATGCACCAGCGTGCACCTGGCGTGTAATCCTCTAAACCGCTCTCCGCTCTGCCCGGTGAGAGCACGTTTCAGCGGCGCCGAATATATTCATGGTATGCAACCATTGCCACGCGTCCCCTTTACCTTTTCATTCCATAGACTCAACATCTGTACCCGCTGAAGAACAACTCCATCCGCCCCCGCCCCGCCCCAAGCCTGGCCCCTCCACTGCCCTCTCTCTCTGGATCTAACTATTCTTGTACCTCCTGTGAGTGGAATCACACCATGTCCGACTTCACGTCTACAGCACCCTTTAGTGCTGTTCTACGCTAAAAATGGACTGCTAAATGTGTCTTTTCCCATTTCTACATTCAGCAGTTTCGCTAGTAGGTCTGCTGTGTGTAACCTGTAAGTGAAAAGCCAGCTCATCACACTGGTTATGAAGATCACGAAGCCTTAACAAGGAGCCTTCTCTCACACTTTATTCTAAATGACAAAATAGCAAAGTATCTTTAAGTACTGGGCCTGCAAACCCAAGCAGTGCAGAAAGATGTACGTGTAAGGACTTAGAAAATACCAATGCAGGGGCTCTGAAGTCTGAAATAAGGATTTCAGACAGAAGAAAGACGAGTCCCATCCCTGCTAACCATCAGTGGCAACAGGCCTCACCTGCGAAGGAGAGGAAGGGCGCTGCAGGTAGAAGCCCTGTGGTCTGCCAAGAGCACAGCATGTGGACTCAGGAAACTGGCTACAATCTACGTGTTCCCTCTTGTGAACGGTGTGACCTGGAGCAAGGCATTCACCATCTCTGGACCAGTTTGCTCACAGATAACATGACAACCCCCGTCCCTCAAAGTAAAGAATGAAATAAAATATGCACAACTCCTTTTTGAAAACTTCCTACTACCGCGTGCTTTTATTATTATTATTAATCTGCCTTTTAAAGATTTACTTAAATTGAACTAGTTATCTCTGCTTTTAAGCTAAGAGTAACAGTTTAAGAAAACTCTGGTGTGCAAGTCACTAGGCTTGGGGCTTGGTTTTGCTCAGTGTGTTACCAATGATTCAGCTACTGGGCCAATGGAAGAGTCCGGTGTCCCAACTTTAGGCTGGACCCACATCCACCCAGTTTTGATCTTATCAGTCCACCAGTTACCTTGAAACAATCTGAACCTCCTATCACATCTGAAGCACCTGACTTTTTAAATTTCTTATTTAAATTCAATTTAGTTGACATATAATAATATGTCATTAGTGTCAGGGGTAGAATTCAGTGATTCATAAGCTGCATGTAACACCCAGTGCTCATTCCATCACGTGCCTTCATTAATGCTCATCACCCAGTTACCTCTTCCCCCCACCCACCTCCCCTCCAGCAATCCTCAGTTTGTTTCCTAGAGTTAAGAGTCTCTTATGGTTTGCCTCCCTCTCTGTTTTCATCTTATTTTTCCTTCCCTTCCACTATGTTCACCAGTTTTGTTTCTTGAATTCCACATATGAATGAGACTGTATGTTATTTGTTCTTCTCTGACTTATCTCACTTAGCATAATACTTTCTAGTTCCAACCACATCATTGCAAATGGCAAGATTTCATTCTTTTTGATGGCTGAATAATATTTCTGTGTGTGTGTGTGTGTGTGTGTGTGTGTACACACCACATCTTCTTTATCCATTCATTTGTTGAGCATCTTTTTAAGCATACGAGTTTGTGAGACGGGAGCGGGGAGGCCTGTGTAGTGGGCAGTGGTCCTCAACAAATGCAGCTCTGTGCCCTAGGAGGGTCCCCAGGGGAGGGGTAACGAATGAAGGCTGCTGGTGGAGAGGTTGGGAACCACCGCTCGGGTCAGCTTTGACTGCTCAGGACCTTAACAGGACTGCGAAAAGTTCCACCTCTGGCATCTGGCTGCCTAGCTGGAAGACGCTGACTGACTACTTATCTGTCCTTCGACTACCAGGCCTTTCCTACTGTCTCTTTACCCTGTGGGCAGAGACGTACGACTGACCTCACCTGGTTTCTTCTGAGGCAAATACTGTATTTTTATCTACAGACCCAATCTCTGACGCAGTAACAGCTCACGTGTGTTGTCTGCTACGTGCCACGCACTGTGCTAAGTACTTCCTCTCATTAAGTCTCAAAATATGCTACAAGACACCAGGTCCCCTCCATGCTACAGACAACGGACCTGAAGTTCTCAGAGGTGACGTGGTTGCTCCGTATGCACCTTGCGCCTGGCAACATGCTGCCCTCACACAAGAAAGAACGATTGGGCTCTGAGGGAGGAAGGGAGCCACGACGGAACCGCCACCTACCTCTCCACGACTGTGAGGGCGTCGCTGAAGCGCGCCGCGAACACGTCTCCGATGAAGTACTCAGCCAGCCGGCCCACGGCCTGCAGGAGGGAGCTCAGGTCTCTCAGGGAGCAGTGCAATCGCCGGCAGTCATTCTCCGCTGTGATGTTCAACCTGTGGCCTGAAACAGAACAGTGCCAATGGTTGCCCAAGGAAAGAAGGTGCTGTAGTTACCACTACGGACAACAGCTCATCCAGGCAAGCTACGGTGAGCGAGACCAACTGTCGAGGGGCGCCTGGGCGGTGCAGCCAGTTTGGCGTCAGGCTCTTGATTTCAGCTCAGGCCATGATCTCGGGATCGTGAGATCGCGCCCTGCATCACCGCGTTCGGTGGGGAGTCTGCTTCAAATTCTCTCTCTCCCTCTCCCTCTGTTCCTCCCCTCCCCCGCACGTGTGCAAACTCGCACACTTTCTCCCTAAAATAAACAGATCTTAAAAAACCAAAACCAAAAACAACTGTGAAACACAGCAACCCACAGGCTGTTTCCCAGTAACAAGCCAGGACAGCAGGCCCTGTCTCCACCCAAACCCACACCTACAAGCACTCTAGGGCCAGAGAGAGTGAACAAGAGGGGCACACAGCCTGGGATGTGCAAACAGGGACTGAGCACCTAATGTGATTCCTCTTGACCCACCAATTTTACACCCAAGGAATCCCATGCAGAGCAGCCCAGGCACTTGCCCAATGTGGCTCATTATTTCTGGAGCAGAAGTGGTGTCCTGGGCTAAGCCTCTACAACCGCAAACCTTTTTGCTTTCTACACATGGCCCTGTCACAGAAGGAAATCGCCACGGGCTGTCAAGGTAGGATTCACCGCTCTTCAAAGACCAGGGTGTAGTCAGCACTCCACACCCCAGAAGGTCCGAAGTAGCACAGTCTGGACTAAAGGCACAGGGCCTGGATTCGGAAGACACAAGTGCCCTGCCACCCGCTGGCTCTGGGCCTCAGCCAGCCCTCTGAGTCTCAGTTCCTCATCTTTACAATGGAAAATAACGCTCCCATCGAATTCACTAGTGTCAGGGCAAAGTTAGAATGCATACCAAACCCTGTGAACTATAAAGCATCACTCAGTGTTTGTAATAATCATATATAACAAAGAGCGTGTGACTTTCTAAGGCCTGAAACTTTCTTTTCAATATAATTTCTTCACGCTGAAGATGCAAAGGTGAAGGACAAAAACATCTGCAATTCAGCCACCTCCTTGCCCTGAGGACCCCTCTTCACAAAAGTCCACAGAAGACAGTGAGAACCCCTGGGCTCTCTGCGTCTGATAAAGTTCTCCGCCTTCACCCAGTGGGAGGGAGGGAGACCCCGACCCTGCCCGCTGGGCACCTCCAATGCCACCACTCCCAAAATACCAGCCCCCTCCGCTGCCATCTCAGGAGTTTCCTCCCTGTTAGGAGACAATAACTGGCTAAAGGCAAGCCTCCTCCCGCGGTGTTCCACAGGCATCTTCCTAGAACCCGGACCTAAGCACAGAGCTCCCCTTACACAAGGTGCCAAACCTCCTGGGGCTCTCTCCTGGCTCCGTGGGAGAACCCGAACCCCCCAGCATCAACTCCAGGGCTCTCATGACCTCACTGCCTCCTGCCATTCCCATTTCTCACCTGGACCCACTGGCAACCTCCAGAACCTCAGGTCCCTGCCTGGACTGCCCACGGCATCCCTGGCCACGCATGCCCTGCACGCTTTAACACGTTCTCCAGACTCACACAGGTCCCCTTCTGGGAGGCCTTCCCTCTGCACTGCCCAACAGAAGGACCGTGCTTCCCTCCCTTCCTTCATTCCCCTCTGGGGCACCTCACGCACACACGGAGATAAACTAAGGATCCGCAAGTCTCCTCATGGACTCTGAACTTCTTCACAGTGAGGGGCTGTGGCCAGTATCCGGCACGGCGCCAGGCCCAGAAGAGGTGGCCACAATGAATGACTGAATTAGATATGACAGAACACAGAGCAAATGAGAGCGGGACCGGGAGTCTCGGGTGCTTGAGTCCCTCATATGGCCCTTGGGAATGTTCCTTTGATTATTTAAAGGGGACTATGGATAAGCAACACCTATGGAGATGCAAACGGCAAGGCCGAACACCTAAGAAAGTGCTGGGAAGTAGCAAGTTTGATGCCTTAGATCCTACACTGACTTCCAGGAGATGAGGCTGGGAACAGAGCCTGTGACAACCCCCGAGGGTGGACAGGAGTCTGGAAAAGGCTGTGGGTCACATTCCGGGGAGCAAGAGGACAAAAGGAAAGGGCGACTCAAGGAAGAACCTTTCAGGGACAGAGCCAGTGACAAAGGCCGGCTTCCGCCTGTCCCTCCATCCTGCACAGGGAGCAGGGCCTCGGTGCAATAAACACCAAGTGGGATTCTGAGCCCACAGGCAGCGCTGCCCAGGCCATGGGGGCAGGCGTCAAGGAGAGCGAGCTAGCTCCCCCCGTCAGAACAAGAGGACGACCACCCCACACTGCCAGCCACATGAGCCCACAGAACAGACAGAACCAGGAGGTATTTTTGGTCATGTGGAGAGAACACTGCCTCTCCTCCTCTCCCAGCTAACAAAACCACCACAATTACGCACCTTCTGAACAGCATGGGTTTTCAGGGTTACAGCTACATAACTGACGGCCAGGGTAAACTAGAACGTGTTGTTCCTTTGCACACCAACCAAGCTGTAGGGCTATGGGAATAAAGCCTTAAGAAAACTCTACCCTGGAACGGGTGTGGTGGTAGTACAGGCAAGAGCCGCGGCCAGCTCTTCTCCCCAGGGCAACACGGCCAATCTGACTCTGCACTCTCCCTGCGCACCTCCGCCTTCATGGCCCTCGCCCTCACCCACGAGGCTCTACCCTGCCGACTGCTTCTCAACTTACTCACCTACTTAACCCTACAACTAGGGACCCTTAGCTTTACGTAAGAACTAGATGCTTGAATAGTGTTTAAACGTGAAGGGAAACACTTTGTTTCCCTTTTAAAAACCAAAACACCACCTAAATCGGGTTTCCACTGGAGTACGGTTCCTAGCAGTTATTAAGTCATCCCCACAAATACACTTGAGGCAGGGCCTCCTCCCGGCACTGCCCCTTCAGCCTCTTCCTGATGCCTCTCCAGGGAGTCTTCTGTCTTTAAACAGCTTAGTCAGAAACAGTGAGGGAAGAAGTGTTCCCCCCAGTTCCTTATGATCATCTCTGGTCCCACCCCCTGAGGGGAGAACACAAAACAAGCCTAAGGCTGCTGACACACGGCAGTGTAAAGAGGTGAGAGAGGTGAAGAAGATTCTCCTCTCGGCTGAAATACACCCCTGGGTCCCTTTATTCCCCATGTCACCCTCCTGCTAAGAATCCTTGCCATCCTGACTGTTCCCCTCTAACCCGCCCCAATGTGTCAAAGAGTAGTACTTAGAATAAAAAACAGCTTGGGACTGCTGTGATTTTAAACTATTAGTTTGAGCCATAAGAAGTTGCTGATATTTGACGATTTCTGACCAACCAAAACTGCAGTTCCATATAATTCAAATGAAAACACAGGTGCCATGTAAGGTTCACACTGATGCAAACTGCAGCTGCTTCCTTCCCACTCTGTCTGCAAAGGCCGACAAGTGCACAGGCAGGAAGTACCCCAAATCAAAGTCGCCGCCCCCACCCCCAAACCTAGAAGCCTCATACCACCGGCAGCACAACATACAGCAAGCAGCCACCTCAACTCGAGGGGCAGGCCTGAGTTCCCACCGAGAAAGCTGTTTCGAACCACCCACATCTTCTATTCAGCTAAAGCTTAGATGCCCCCCTAATAGCAAAGAACATCTGTGAAGGGGAACCTTCAGAAGGGAATTACTGCTACACAGAGGTTTTTGAGAGAGAAAATATCATGGCCACACTGAAGTCCTCTCTCTCATAAAGCAAGTCACCCTGAAGCTGTCGAGATGTACTCCTCACCACGTCCAAAGGACAGCTCCCCGGCAAATCACATCTTAACGTTAACTATAACTCTGTCTTCTCTTTTTTGGGGGACTGGGGAGTAAGGGTGTGAAAATCGACATTTGAGGAATTCCACTCTGAGAGAACAAGTAGGTCATCGATAAACCCCAGCAGAACAAAGAATATAAGAGACACAACAACCAAAGACAGGATTTCTCAACCCACAAATGCTGAACCACGGGAGCAAAGGGGGAGCTCCCAGGGTAAGAGAGAGGTGCACAGCCACCACGGTGCCAGTGACGACATGTCCTGCCTTGGACCTAATCACAGAGATGGAGGCAGAAGATCAACAAGAGTCAGCAGGAAGACCGCCATCGACAGAGGCTCCAGAGACTTAAAGGCTGGTGAGAAGTAGCGCCCATGAACGGCGTGGCCAGCCTGCTAGAGGAAGACACCACGGTTTCTGTTAAGAGGCAGTAAGGCTGCTGACGCAGCATGGAGGTTATCTGAGAGGCTGGATGGCCATGGGAACCAGGGAACAAAATGTATTCAGTTTCCATTTTTTTAATAAGCCCTGCACTGGAAACTTGGCTTTGCAGCCACCATGGGATGGAGGAACGCTTTGTCATGGATAAGAGAGCTTGTTTTAAGACAGGAAGTATTTCTTCGCCCTGAGAGGTTTTGCCCCTGGAGTATGCACCAAGGATCGGCGCTAGGGATGAGATTTATAAACAATCCGGAAAAGCCAAGCACACTGAGAAACTGCCAGTAAATGGCTTTCAATGAGAACAGGTACGTGGTATTTCATGCAGGGAAAAATAAAACAGATTATCCTTCCCGGATGAGAAACTCTAAGTGACCAGTTATGTCTCAGAAAAAGGACTTAAAAATCACTCAGATTTTCGCCTGAAGACAGACTCAATGTAACATAATAAAGGCAGCAAAAACCCCGAAAAGGAACATGGGGTCAGTGCAGGGAAAGGGGGGCAGGGAGTGCCTGCTCAACTTTTTTAAAGATCAAGAATAATGTCTTGAGGATGTTGAGTCCGTTCTAATTTGATGAGTGGCCCTGGGGGAGAGACCACCAGGGCACAATTTCTTCCCAAGAATGGATGCTAGAAACATCTGTAGCACTGGTGCACAAATGATTTTCGTTAATGTTGACAACATATTTTACAGGCATGTTTGCTTTGAAAAGTGGTCTTTTTAAAGTTCTTTGTAAGTTGTCCTTAGCCTATCTACAAACTTTGGAGCATGCCAAGTCCCATCAACCTCTTGGGGCCCAGTGGATTATTTAGAAGCTAATACGGTTATGGGAACAAAGTGTCACAGGCCACCAAGAAGGGCAGCCTCAGAGCAAGCCTCTCGTGGAGGCTCTGCCATGAATAACCAGCTCGTCCAGGAGACGGTCTCTACCCCAGGCGGCTCGGTGCCAGGCTGCTGGTGGCCGGGGCCGGGCACAACTCCCAGATGGGAAACGCTGTGAGGAAGGGCAGTGGGAAGTGACCGTGGGAGATGGGAGGCACCGGGGGGCGGGGGGGAGCACAAGCACACCTGCAAGCACCATGGTGAGCTCCTGGTGTTTCTAGCGAGCAAAATGGACATCAGATTGAATTCAACTTTTTAATCATTCCCTGGGACACCATCTTGGGACAAATAAACATCTCTGGACATCCATTTCCCCTTCCGTGAAGCAGCAGCAACTGGTATCAGTCCTCCCAGCTCCAGGACAGATGAGAGAGTAAGGAGAGCGTAGGCAAAAACTACAGTGCCAGGCAGGTGAGGCGCATTCGACAAACGGAAGCTATTATTGTTATCAACAAAATAACCCCAAATGCTGAGCCGAAAGCCCAAGCAGGCGAAGCCTACAAAGGGCCACCCCAAGTCTTTCCGCCCAGCTGTGGCCAGGCCTCCCGCAGGCCGCCGACAAGAGAGATGACGGTCACTAGCCGTCAGCGTGTTCCACACAAGGCCGCCTGCTCTGGAGCCGCTCCTGTGTCCTGCTTCCAAACACCAAGGAACAAAGGGCACATGGCGGCGGAAGCCCAAGGCCATTTTTCCCTAGAGTACTTGCTAGTTTAAAAGACCTAAAATATTCTAAGGGCTGGGGTTTGTTTTCTAAGTTCTCCCTCTTTGCTCCAAATTAGCTGCCCCTCCCTCTCTCTCTCTGAAACAGCTCTTTAGAACACACTGTCAGAGTCTCAATTTTTACCTCCCTCACAGCTCCTTTTTATCATGATTCTTTAGAAAAGCTTCCCTGTGTAGAAGTGGGGAGAGATAGAGCCACACGGAGGTGGCAGTGGAGAAACCATGTTCCGACAGCAAAGATGGCAGTACTTAAATTTATAAGCCCGGTATTTTTCTTAATGTTGGTTAAATTAGAAAATAAAAACCAGTTTACCTGACCCTGAAGTAACTACAAACTGCTGTAACCCCAGATAAACTTCTAAATTGTCCTGAAGAACTGGGAACTGAAAACAAAGAAACAAAGATTAAAAAAAAAACAAACATAAATGCAAATTTTTAACAGCATTTTAACATTAAAACATTGTAAGTATCTATGGGGAGGTGGGCATCAGATAAAAGAAACTTTTCTCTGGAAACCCTTATAGGCAGCTAAGCAGAAGCATCTCCATTCAGTGCCCTGCCCTCAACAATTTCTACAATTCACACCACCAATTAATGTTTGGAATAAGAAAGAAAACAACATTATCAGTTTGATACTCTTTTTCTAAACAAAGCAGTGGATGCTGGGTAGAACTATCATGACTGTCATGTTCCTAAAAGAGGACATCAAACCCCAAATGATCTACACCTTCTAGAGCTCGGAGACAGGGCCTATCTATCTCCTTTCAATTCCAAGGGAAACTCTATTCTGGAAAGAACTACTAGATATGCCTTATTAAAGTGCATAGCCAAGTGAAAAGACAGGCCAAACTTTTTGGAAGTCAGATTCCCTTACTCATTTAGCAGACAGGACCTTCATCACCAAAGCTGTACCTTTTCTTTCTAAAGCTGCTAACTCACCATTAAGATAAGGATCAGACTTTAATGTGACAGGTCCCTAGGAAAGGCAGCTGGCAAAACACAACGGAACTTTCTACAAGAGAACACAAGCCCCCAAAATCACCTTGCCCTTGAAGAAAAGCTAGGCTTAGTGAAATCTCAAATAACAAGCACCACTTAGTGAATGAAAGCAGTCCTTACGCCTAAGATTCTAGCACATAAATATAGGCAGAGTGCTAGCGATGAGCTTTACAAAGGCTCGCTTTCCAGCAATGTCATCTTTATAAGTAAGTCCTCTATGTGGCCTGGCCATTTTTGAGCTACTGATGCAGGCGTGAAGGAAGGCATTAGGAAAATTCATACTGCATCCAAGAGTTCAGGAAAGAAAAACAGCCCTCCCAAAAGTTGATTTAAAATATTTGGGGGAAATGTTAACATTTGTTAAACTTGAGGGTTGGTTATGGTAATTATTATTCTCTTTAATAAATAAATATATACATATATATATATATGTACACATACATATATATAGATTTTAAAATAATGGTGAGCAAAAAAGCTTACTACTCATGCTACATGTGCAGGGAAAATATTAGGCTCTTCATTCCCCTCCAAGAGGTGAGTTACCAGTGTTGAGAAGGCGTGTGTGGGCAGGAGCTCCATCACTTTGGCCACCACCTCCAAGCTCTGGCGTAAGTACCGCTGCCACTCTGTCTGCTGCTGCGGGGGAAACACAGAAGGATCAGCTCTCCCAGAAAGGCAGAGTCCCGACATCTCCCCTGCCCCTTCATCCGCAACCGCAAGTCCACTCTCGAGCAGAGGGTCTTGAAGAAATGGCAAATGATGGAACTGGGTTACTTAGTACTTTAAAAAGATCAACCTAGAGTATTTTTAATCCAATCAATTAACTTCATAAAAAGTTATTTCCTAAGAAAGCACATGAGCCACAGAGAATGACCTACTTTTTCCCCTACGGTCACAGGAATACGAATTTCAAAAAAACACCTGGAAAGTGCTCGAGTCCCCTTGCTGCCGTCCGAGCTATAGAAGTGGTCGCTCCTTCGTTACTTTCCGACACAGTCCATGACTACCTTGCCATCAGTATAATGGACTACATCAGTGCCATCCAAGTATGGTCCACAGACAAGGCAGCACCAGCATTTCCTGCAGGCTTGTAGGTAATGCAAATTCTGTGGCCCCACCCCCAAATCAGAGTCTGCAGAACAAGCTGTCTCAGTGATTCTCACCCATGCTCAAACGTGAGCAGCACTGTACTAAATCATAGTTAACAAGAAGTGAAGCTCAAGTTTACCAAGCACACACAATGTGTCAGGCATGTAGCCAGTCCTTCCACAAGCTACCCTCATGTAACTGTCAGCACAGGCCAGACACATCGCTCCCCTTTTGGGAGAGGAAGAAATTAAGGCTCAGAGAAATTGAAGGCTCAGACTTCTATCTCCTCCGGGTCCAAACCCTTTAGGTTCCAAGTACAAGGCTCTTTCTAACCCAAACATGGCCACCCTCAAGCTCTCAACCATGCCATCGTCACTGTTATTTTGAAAGCCATACCAGTGACCTGAAAATTCTAAAGCACATGGTGGTTGAGAAAAAGGAAGACGGGAATTGTGTCCTTCAACACATTTTCTTTATCCATGATGGGCACACCTGCCTCAATAAATTAAGATTGATTTTAAGATACTGATTTGCAAAATACACTCAAAAGAGACTTCCTTTCATTCTAGGCTTACCATGTAAGTTGCGCTTTATTTCTACCTGCATCCAACTAGATTTTGTTTGTTGCCCAGAGTGGGGAGCGGAGGTGTGGGTGCGAGGCAGGGGAACATCAGGAGTACAGAGCCCTTACTAAACCTCTTCTCACTGTGCATATGGTTTTTCTGCTTGTATCTCTAGTCCATACAGATAAAAATGCCTGTCAGCTTCCTTTTACAAATAGTGAACCCAAAAAGACGAATAGGATATATAGCTGACTCCTGAACAATAGGGGTTTGATCTGCACAGGCCCACTTATATGGGATTTTTTTTCAATAAACACAGTGCAGTACTGGAAATTTATTTTCTCTTATGATTTTCTTAATAAAATGTTCTCCTGTCTAGCTTACTTTACTGTAAGAATACAGTAATATAATACATACAAGGTAAAAATATGTGTTAATCGACCATTTGTTGATAAGACTTCCAGTGAACAGTTAGGTTACTACAAGTTTTGGGGGAGTCAAAAGTTATACTCAGATTTTTGACTGCACAGGTGGTCAGCACCCCTAAGCCCCCGCACTGTTCAAGGTCAGCTATAAAGTTCAAATGCACAACTCAAACTGTATGACTACACTGGCTCCAGAGCAGAGAGCTTGCAGGTTCCCAGTCTCCATCTGGACTCACGCCAAAAACGACAATGACTAAGGTCGATTAGGACACGCTGCTTACATCATCATCCAGAGTCTCGTCATCCAGCTCCTCCAACTGGGCTTGGTTGTATCTGAACTGGATTCGATTCAACACCTCCGTGAGCAAAAGGACTAGAGCATCTTTGTACCTACGTGGCAGGGAGAAATCCAACATCAAGTGACAGCAGACTTTTAGCCTAGCATTTTGAAAAGGCCTCCGGCACGATGAGAAAAAACAGCATCCCTACTGGATTACCATGTATAAGCAGCATGTGAACTAGACTTAGTTTGTGGGTCAACCAGTGCATGTGTCAAATGGAATGGTAGCAGGGATATTTCTTCATTTCACCATGTTTCAAGCACCTTCTTGATGGACTGACGGCTCCATCTGGACTGATGGACTGAAGGATCTTTTTTTTTTTTAAGTAGGCTCCACGCCCAGCGTCGAGCCCAATGCAGGGCTCCATCTTACAACCCTGAGATCAAGACCCGCACTGAGATCAAGAGCTGGACGCTTAACCGACTGAGCCACCCAGGCGCCACCCCGGCAGTCACTCATATCTTAAAGTCTATTCTGTCTGATATTAGCATAGCTACCCCGAATCTCCTTTGGCTACTCTCTGCATGGAACAGCTTTCACAACCTATTTGGGTCTCTGAAACTGAAGTGCATCTCTTAAGAGTCAACATGCAGCTGGCTCATGTTTTTTTAATCCATTCTGCCAATGACTGCTTTTTAAACCAGAGAAGTTAATTCTTCACATTTAATATCCTCACTGCTCAGGCAGGACTTCTGCCACTGTACTACTTCTCTCCTCTAGGCCATGCCTTTTGTTCAGTTCCAACATGGCCGCCGCCTTTTGTGTCACAGACACTTCCTAGTGTGCCATTTTCATTCCCTTGTCATTCCTTTCACCATGCATTTGTGAGTCACTTTCTCCATGGTTGCCCTGGGGATTACAGCTTATTACATATAAATATCAATTTATACTCATTCAATATATGATTCAATAATGCAATCTTTTTAACATCTGTGAGAGGTGGGTGGTATTACTGGTGTTTTTCTGACAAGGAAACCAGAGTTAAAAGAAGTTAAATAAACTGCCCAAGGTCACCAAGCTAAGTGATTTGAACCCGGGGTTCCATAACTCAACATCCCACGCTCTCCGTGTAAACCACCAATCATCTTTGAGCCTGCTCTGCCCACTCCCCAAAACCTTACCTTCAATTTTTAAGAACACTTAAAACCTAAAGGAAGAAATGGAAAAAGCTTGGGGAAACCCTACCCCTTTGGCCTATATCTAAGAACTTCCTGAAATATTTAAAGCCCCAGGCCTGCATATTTCCCACATATGATAAGAACCTACCTCAGCAGACACCAAGTTACCTGCAGCAGTTGAACCACAAGGGCTAACAAACCACTAATGTTCAAGAACAAACCAGCTGCCTAAATGTCTGCCTGTCCCGAAACAGAATTTCTGTAACAGGTTCAGGGACTACTCCCCTCATAGAGCTGAGGACCCATGCCAGGCACTCAGCACCGATCCACCCCGTAGTCTGGGACAACGGGGCTGCGAGTGCACAAAGCACCTCTGTCCTCCACCTGGAGGGTCTGCAGCAGGGGCGCCGCAGGGAGACCGAGCCGCAGAAGGGGCACAGGGACACCCTTCTTCCTGGGGGCTCACCGTCCTGGCAGTGTCGCCCCAGCCAACAATCACCTGGAAGTAATCAATGGTTCCACTTTCAGCTTCCCCATTCCTAGAACCAGCCTCATGCACTCTCAGAGGCGCCAGTAGCGCCAGCCTGCACCCCTCCTCTGCGGAGTACGTACCAGCACCATGGGGCCCCTCCTCTGAGCTCCTGTGGCAGCTGGGTGCTACCCTCTCCTCAGAGACCTGATCTGGGCTGCACGGGCTCCATCCCTCTGATCTAGATTTTAATAACTCTACCTCTTTCCTTTATACCCTCAGCCCTAGGGGTGGGGCTGCTTCCTGTAGTTCTCATCAGCTTTATCTCAGTGTTTCCTTCTTGCTCTTCCAATCCTCCAACACCAGTTTCACCAATTTCCTACACTGAATTCTTAATTCTACACTAAAATATTTAATTCTTAAAATAATTAAGTCTGGTTTCCATTTCCTAACAGGACTCTACCTAGTAAACCATCTAATCCAATGCAGGGGAGTACCGGGACAAGCTAACCACAGCTAAAAGGTATCCAATGCCAAGATCAAACAGAGTCCATCGAGTCTAAGTTACGAGCCCTGTGATGAGACTCTGTACAGACAGTCTAAAGACTCCACTAGAGGCCTCCTGAACTGTCACACTGCAGAGTTTGGTGGGCACAAGAGCTCACTTTCTCATTTTCTCATTAAGACAGAAACAATGACGACTACAAATGACTTAACCTAGGCTAGATGGGCAACTGGGCATGGCCCAGAAACAAATGCTGGCAGAAAAAAATCACTAATAAAACAGGCAGCATCTGCGGGGAAAAACTGCCAAAAGACTCAAAATCCCATTTCAGTAATTTCAGAGAAAAAGGTGAGATCAAACACTTAAGCCTAGAGCTTGTATCTGCCATTTGCCCAAAAATTCCTGAAGTTAGTTACAGAAGTTTTATGCTATAAATTGCTATGATGGACCAACACATTTTCACAATTTTGCTAGGAAAGAAAATCCACTTCAGACCAGAGGGCAGGTGAAACTTGTCATCTCCAAACTGTCTTGCTGAGCTAAGAGGGAATTTAAAGACTTTGCATGCATAGGATAACCCTAAATTAGACCTAAAACCCTCCGGGCAGTTAGTGACTCTGGCTGCAAAAAAAAGCTTATCCCACAGAAAATTAAACCCAACTAGAAACCAGGCTAAAGCACACTTAGGTAATAACTGCTCCCCCAAAGGGTTTGATGAAGGTGGGGAGAGTATATGGGTATGGCAGACTCTGGTTGCCTACCCAATACCCATTCTTCCTTTCTCCCTCAGACAACTGGCCACTGAGGCCAACTGGAAGACTGCATTTCCCCAGCCTCCCTTGCAGATGGCAATGGTTGAGGACATATTAAGAGGGGACACCGGGCAGAGCCTCTGGAAAAGCATCTTTTGTCCAACCTCTCCCCTTCTCATTCCTGCTACCTGAATCGTGGTGTGATGTCCGTAAATACAGCACCCATCTCTGACCACAAGGTGACTGTGGAGATGGAAGCCATGCCTGAGGCTGGTAGAATAAGCAGGTAAAAGGATCCAGAATCCGAGTAAACATACAAAGAATGAGGAGGCACTGACCATTTATGAAGGGAAAGACAATCAAGAGAAGCCGACCTGTAATTACCAAAGGCAGCTATTATAAACATCCTCCATAAGGTTTTTCAGATAGAAGATGCTAGGGACTGAACTGGGTCCTCTCCAAATTCTTTCGTTGAAGCCCTAACCCCATGTAACCATATTTGGAGATAAGGCCTATAAATGGCCAGTCGTATTTCGTTATGGCAGCCTGAGCTGATTAACACAGTAGGTAAATGATCATGAGAAAGAAACCTGGACCTTCAAGAATGAAGGACAAAAGAAAGAGAACTGGCAAGTGTCTAGGTAAATACCATTTCTCTAGTATTTTCCAGACTATTTCTCTCCTCTTAAGTTCTTTAAAATATTAATGCAAAAATAAAACACTGATGGGATTTTCCACGGATCTAGATGTAAAATGTGGCAACCTCAATACAAAGAAGGGAGGACAAAAGGATCTATGTGGTGGTAAGGTTTCCACACACACTTGCAGTGGTGAAATGTTAATGTGAAAAGCAAATATACTGTAATACCAGAGGCGATATCATCAAACAATAAATACACTGAAAAGGGAAACCAAATGTGTGTGAAACTAACAAGAGACTCAAAAATAAATGAAGCAAAAATGATAGGGCTGAAAGGAGACATGGATACACCCACAGTTGTACACAGAGAGCTCGCCTCTCTCCTGGTCACGGACAGAACATGACAGAGAACACACAGAATGCCACCGCCAACCTGACCTAACCAACATCGACAGAACACCCCATCCAACGACAGCAGAATACACGCTCTTGTCAAGTGCACTCTGAACACTCACCAAGAAGACTAAGTCATAAGACAAACCTTAGCAAATTGAAAAGAACTGAAATCACACAAACTATGTTTGCAAATCATAGTAACTAGAAAATAGTAACAACAAGATAGATGGTAAATCTCCAAATATTTGGAAGTTAAACAACAAAGAGAAAACCCCAAGAGAAATTAGAAAATCTCTTCAGCAAACAGGAAAAGAGAACACAGGACAATCTGATGGACACGGCAAAAGCAGTACTCAGAGGGAAATTTGTAGCATTACATGCTTAAACATGCAGTAGAGATAAACCTATAGACCTGTGTGGCTTGAGCCACAAATGTGATTCCAAAGCACCGTAACATGTGAGTTAAATAAAACTGTACATGGTAGCAACTACACAGTCGGTGTTCAGTATACAAACGATCAGTGAAAGTACAAGTGAACAAAAAAAATATGAATAAATGCAAAGGCAAGAAACAGACAAAAGTCCAAGTCAGGTGACTACAGAGGACTGGGACGGGACCCTAGACTGCTTTCTCAACTCAATGAAATAACTGAGACCCCATTCTACTTGCTCTCTGGAGCCGTCAACAGCATGAATCTCTCCTCACAGGACCTAGAAAACTACTGGAGCCCTGACACAAACCTAGTTAACACCTTTTATTAACTGTATCAAAATGCCACGTGCCACAAAGGTACTTCCTTTTTGTTAAGCAGAAAAACCCATCCGGAAAGAAAAGGGAGCAGGTTTTCTCACGCTCACCCACATTTGTTTACAGTCCAACCCAGTGTTACTCAGAATCCCTGTCTGGTCTGTGGCCAGTACTTGCTAGTACTCTCACGACAAAGGGGCTCACAGGACATGACTCAATAACTTTAGGTTGCTTAACTCCCTTCAGGTTTCCTCATCTTCCTGTAAAAATAAGTTTCTACACAGGTGGCTGCTTTCACAGTGACAAGCACAAAGAGAAAGGGAGTGAGGGAGAGAGAACAGAAGAGAACAAGTACTTATTCCCTACTGTCAGCCAAGGTACTGAACACACACCAGTTCGCTTCCTTTTCTCAACAGCTTGAAAGCAGACAGACATTCCACCCCAGAGTACAGCAGAGGAAGAAGAGATGGAACTTCAGGTCTTCCCAAACCACCATCTGAAAACGGCCAATGTGGACAATGAACTCCATCAGCAGCTTTGTCCAGCTGGCTATGCTACAGAACACATGGCTTTGACAGTGGGACTCAAGTCCCCAGTAGCTCTGATCAAGAAACTCTGGAGCATTCTGAGTAAGGAACATGCAGAGCTCCAATCTCCAAGTTCCTAGGTCCAAAAATAAATCCACGTACATTTGTGCTTCTAAATTTATAGACTACGAGGCCCACACCACTTTGTTGTGATGAATGATGCAAAACCTGTAAACCACAAGGGACAGGAACTGAGTGCTGTCTCTGTGACTTAACCACACCTACGTTTCCCATTTAAGATACCAAGAAAACATTCTTGACTCGTTCCTGCAAGATTAGTTGCTTCTGAAATTCTGGTTCAAGCCACAAATGTGATTCCAAAGGCACCTCGACTTCTTTCAGATGAATTTTATCAGCTGAAAAACACTTGATCACATTTATGTGCTTTATTAAAACGAGTGGGTCATTACCAGTAGCCAGAGCTCTTCATCAGCCCTTCTGCAAAACAGCACATGTCTGACCTATCAGGGTCTCTTAGAACCTAGAACAGTGGTTGCCACATTTCAAAACTTTCATTTAAGGATGTGAGTGCACACCTGCATAAATACATAGTGTAAGAGATGACAGGAGAAATACAGACATTAAAATTCAACTATTTTCTTTGTGCCCCTCAGGGGACTACCTTATACACCTTCTTTGTAGCCTGCACCGCGCCCCCCCAACAACTAGGCAGTGTCTGATCAACAAACAGTTCCCCGGGTGATGGTTACTATTCAATGGCAAAAGAACCACTGACCAGCTTTAAAGATTTGGGAGTTTTTTTGTTTTTTTTTTTCCCAAGGGCTTAAAAGTGTTCTAAGTGTATGTTTAAAAAAAAAAAGGTCATAAAAAATTAGAAAGCCTCATTTAGGATGATGATCAAATGATCAACAAGAACAATTCCTAGTGTTTAAAGCGGTCAGCCATCACCCCCGACAACTGTGACATCAGAACACAGATGCCTGGGCAGGCGGGTCACCATGTGCAGGTGGAGGGCCCTATCACTTAATGCCACGGTCATCGGCATGGTCAAAGGGCAGCAATATCTTCTGTTACTTATTATCACAGTTGCACTCATCACTGTGACCAACGACTGAGTGCCAAAAACAGGCGAACTACTGCGCCAGCCACTTCACCTACAGGACTTCCTTGAATCCTAATCATCCTGCAAGAGATGTCACTACGAGCATTTTGCAACAGGAAATGTGATCAGCACAGAACCTGACCAAAAGTAACACTGTTCCCATGAAGCAGAAAAAGAATTTAAAACTCTATACCACCACTCCTTCTGTTGGTACAATAATGTGCACAAGTGTCTACTTAATACTAATAATCTGCCAGCACATATTTTCTCAATGGAACTATATTCTCCACACCCAAAACACATTTGTACTGTGCTTTAAAAAGCATCTGCATATTAATCATTTCCTCAGTTTATTCTTCCAACAAGCCTGAGAGATGTGAAAGAATATCTACCACTAAATATAGCAAAATCAGGCACAGTCCCAGAACCAAAGAATACAACTGTTCAGCATACAAAATAGAGAATAAGGAGGAAATACCTTTTCTTTGGAGAAACTCATTCAAAAACACAATTACTTATAGTTGGCAAATTCACCAAAAACGGGATCTACTGTTGTGTAATGAAGTTTCAGAGACATGAATATACTACCCATAAAGCACCTCTGACCTGAAGCCACAGCAACATGGAAGCTATTTTGCAATCACAAATATAATGTTTCGGGAACAAAAGTGCAAATGTTTAACCTTGGAATGTAAATATTCTGTTCAGAATTTTTAAAACTCATAAAACCTCAGCAATACAAAGGGTTTTTAGAGGGTCAGTCCAACCTCTTCCCAGGCGGGGATTCGCCTCACCACCTCCGTTTGGCACATTTCTGGGGAAGGGGTGTTCACTGTCTCCACCACCAACCTGATGCCAGTTACTGAGCAAGCACTCATAATGTACCAAGCATTCTAGAGACATTAGCTCGTTATTTCATTTCTGAAATAAATAACTATAGTGTACAGGAAATATACTTTCTGCCTGTAAGAAAAATGACCTTGAGAAACACATGGGGGAAAAACATTTCCGCATTTACTGTTTTTAAAAAATACAATAAAAGGTACAAAAGTAATTTTCGCTGGACTATGGGATTGTGGATAACTTTTCTTCATATTTTCCTATCTTTTCCTAGCTTTTAAAATACTTATTTTTCAAAACAAGCCTTACTTTAGGAAATTTTCAAACACATACAAAAAGACCACAAATATAATGAACCCCAAGTTAGTATCAATAAAGGTCAACATCAATTATCAACACATGGCCAACCCACTTTTCCCTCTATCCCCAGTGGATTACTTTAAAGCAAATCCCAGATGTCATATCATTCCATCCAATAAATACTTCAGGTTTTCATCTCTAAAATAAGGGCCATTTAAAAACAAAGCCATGAAAACACTGTCACACCTAAAACATTAACAATACAAATTACTCTATTAATCAGAAAAAAAAATGTTTTAAGAAAATGAGATATTTAAAGGGGGAAAAAGAACACAAAAACGCACAGTGACATAACTACCTAACCAGTTTACGTGACCCAGTCTCACTGAAGAGGTGTGGCTGCGTGGCTACCCCTTCAGGCCACAGGAAAAACTGGCAAAACTGTCTATTTCTAGTTACCAATGTTTCTGGGGTTTACCTGTTGAGAACTGCTTCCTTGTCTCCGAGACGGCTTTTAATTTTACTTGTCAGATAGTCCAAAAAGAGCGTCCAGATATCCAAACAAGAGAAGTAACCTTCATGAGTAGGCTATGATGCAAAAGAAATCCAGACAATGAAATTACTTAATGCGACTCCTCCTTAGAAACAGACCCACCAGTGTTTATTTCCACCAGAATGGTACAACCATAAGCCTAGATTCCCTCCGCTTCCTGGTAACCGCAACTGGTGTCTGTGGGATGGTCTTCACGACTGGGCCCTGGTGATGCTAACAAGACAAGGGTGCCGTGAACACATCATTAGGGAGACACTATGCAGGACAAACTGAATTACAAAATAAGCTGAGCAGATGCAATCTTTAAATCCGAGACTGATTGGGGGCGGGGGGGAGGGGGCTCTCACAGATCACCCAATTCAAATCTGTTTTAGAGAAAAAGAAACTGAGATCCGGAGACATGATTTACTCAAGGGCAGGGGTAGGAGTAGGTCCCTTTACGCCCAGCCAATGCTCTTTCCACTACATACCCTTACAAAACCAAAAACCCAGTGGCTCCAAAGGTGACAAGTTTACACATCTGAAGGTTAGGAGAGTAACGTTTGCAGTCTTCCTACAGAACAGACTGAAAATGAGCTTCATTCTGACCCTAAGGCATTATCTCCTCTGCAGAAAGAGGGGTGTCCAACAGGCTAACAGCCATCTCTAACCAGGTGCTGATAAAGACAAAGTGAGGAAAGAAGAGAAGAGCGAGTCTTTGTAGGGTCCTAGGGCTCTGATTTCTCAAGAGCCTTGAGGTTCTACTTCATGCAAAACCCTGGCACTATGTTCTCCAAAATCTAGTCCTTCGCACACATATTCGATTTCAACTTGGGGCCCCCAATCCCTTCTCTATCCACTCAAATTCTTGCTACCCCCAAGAGAGCTTTGGTGTTACTTGTGATTGCTTCGTGGAGCCCCGTGTTTGGTGGCAGGATCAGGCAGGGAAAGAAATAATACCATCGTCTCCTAGGAGCAGTTTCCTTCCATTTCGGATCTACAAAGAAATCCAGAGGCTTAGAAGGGCATATGTGGGATTCGTGCTTTGGGTGGTAGCATGAGATGGGAGTTCTGTACCAGGCTGAGTCTGAGATGGAAAAACGAACTCTTTCTGGGGCAGACGTGGGCAGAGTCCAACCTCACAACCCACAGGGGCGCCCTGGAACCGGAATGCACAGCTCAGTAAGGACCACTGACAGGGCTAGCCTCAGAAAACAAAATGACCATTTCCTGTCTCCACTTCATCCTCTGCAAAACCCAGGATGTCCACGACATGAAATGAGCCAGAAGAATAAGGAGAAAAACGGTAAGCCACGTGGAAATAAGACAGGTAGCTTGTGGCCAGGAGATGGACTCTTTCCTGGCTGCGTCGGTCACTCAGATGCCCCTCCCTGATCTGAAAACACCCACCTTCCCCTCCACAGAACACAACTGATCAGATGCACATGGAAGTGCTTTTGGGAAAAGTCACCACGCAAACCCAGGGTTTATGGTTATGTCGAAGTACTTTACAACGACACTCGTCCTCCCATGCCTCTGAATTGAGGGTTCACCAAGTGGGCGAGTACACCCTCTGCAGAACCTGAGCACATCCCTACCTGCAGGCCCCACTGTGAGGCCTCGTGTGCTGCCCGTGATCTCACTGCCGACAACTGCTTGCTACAGCTCGTTAGGCTCATGAAGATGACAGGCCGGCTGCACTTCTGGAGTCATCCAGTGTTGCAGAACCCTCACAAGCTCATTTTAAAAATGTACCTGTACCCAGATTTATTTTTCACACTCCAGGGCTGATTACTCACTGAAGAGCCTGACAAGTTTGTTCTAGAAATAGAATAAACCCTTCTCCAAGCACTTGACAGTGGTTATTTGCACTGGTCTATTTGATCTTCACAACAGCCCTGGAAAGTGGACAGGTGTTTTTCTTCTTCCCATTTTACAGATAAAGAAACCAAGACTCAGAAGAAAAGTCACCTGCCCAAGGTGACAAGATAAGGAACAGAAAGAGAACTAGAATGTGGAACTTAAGCCTCCTGGTCCACAGCCCTCCCCCCTGTGCCACACCACCCCTGGCGCTGTTGTAAGGACAGGCAGGTGGCGCTGGGGGGGGGAGGGAGGTGAAAAATGCAAGACCAAGAAGGACCTGGCGACGATGTGGTAAAAGAAGGAGCAGAAAGACAGAAATCAGATACTTCTAGGGACACCTCAGCGAGGACAGCAATGGTGGAGGCAAACACCTGCTGAGCACTAGGGGCTGGAGGCACTGCGGTAGGATACTTCGGTGAAAAAAGAAATGTAGGAAAAAAAAAACAAGAGAGAGGAAAGAGTTACAGAAAGATACTAACACCATCTTTGTCTTATTACTAATCTTTCAATATATGGTGACCAGTACTAAAATTTCTTACGAATTTTTCTAAGCCCTCTCTATACCCATCGTGAGGCTCCCCGAACGCACGACCCTGAGATTAAGCGTCAGATGCTCTAGTGCGGAGCCAGCCAGGCACCCCTCCGTGAACTTTAGAAACAAAAGGCAGGAGCACCTAAATACACTCATGACCCTCTAGACAAGAGGAAAGAACGTTTTCCCGCTTCACAGATAACTAAACTATGATAAAGTAAGATCACACTGTTAATGAATAGATGAGAACTTAAAGCTATCTTCTGAGAGCACTTCGTCTCTTATTCTTAAATCTTACCCCAAAGAACTCCCCTACTCCCACCAGCTCCTGATCCTGGACTGGACCCTGCCATCTTTTTTCCACTCTGCCTCTCCAGGCAAGGGCGGCCCAGCCTGGAGTAAACTGCACAGAGCACCTTCCAGCTTCCTGCTCCTCTGCCCGATGCTCACATCTGCTTCTGCCTGGACCTCAAAGGACACCGACTCCCACAGTCCAAGAGCCTGCGCCCAGAAAGGAAGGTCCTCATACAGGAGGCCAAGAGAGGACAAGGGAGCTGATGGTGACCTCAGCTAACGGAGGAAGAAAGAAGCTTGTTTGCCTCATGACCATAGCCATTTCTTTTCCCAGTATATAAATATAACACATATAAATATGTAAGACCACCACTATGAGTTCAACGGAAAATGAACACACAGGATTCTGGAGAGGGGACCACAGATGACGAACACTGGGCCAGACTGTGAAGGCACCTACCACAGTCCATCTCCTTAGGTGAGGAGACTAAAGCTAAGGACGTTAAGAAGACTGGTCCAAGGACACAGGCCTCATAGAAATAACCAGAGCTCAAACACAGAACTGTTTGTTGGGTCCAGGTCCAAAGAAGTAGGCATGAGACCTGCAAACTTTAAAACTTCTACTTAGAGGGCGCCTGGGTGGCTCAGTCATTAAGTGTCCGCCTTCGGCTCAGGTCATGATCTCAGGGTCCTGGGATCGAGCCTCACGTTGGGCTCCCTGCTCAGTGGGGAGCCTGCTTCTCCCTCTCCTCTGCCCCTCCCCCGATCATGCGTGCATGCTTTCTCTCTCTCTGCCAAATAAATAAACAAAATCTTTAAAAAAAAACAACTTCTATGTAGCTTTTTTCTATACGGCATATAAAGGACAGATAGAAAACTTTACACACAGAGCAAAACATTTTCATTCCATTTTCCCAAATGAACCCCTTCTTTCTGACCTCAGCACTGGCTCCTCATCTCTTTTCTTTCTGCTACACTTACTCTAAGGTACCTACCAAATCCCTTCTTCCTGGTCCCCTCTGGATCCATTTCTCTGGATCCATCTCGAAATGTTCCCACCTCAAATGCTTCTGTTCTACCTCCTCACCCTCCCACATCCGGTCACCTCTTCCACTCCTTCTTAGGTCTGGTGAGCTCAGCGTGCCGCCCTTCTAGCTCCGCGCCTACTGGCCCCTCTACCAGACTTCCGGACACTGGTCCTCCTGGTCCTCCCTTCTCCGCTGCACCCTCCCCGCTGCTCCCAGGAACAGGTCACCCTTACCCACTACCCGCTTACTTTCATGTGCCCCAAGAAAACCTAGCTCACCACCATACCGTCAACCACATCCACACACCCCTCCCAGCCTAGATCTGTGTCTCTCTTCCAGCCCATTAAGTTACAACATTAAGTGGTTAAAACTACCAAAAAAGTCTATTTATAAAATCACATGTCCTCACTGACCCAGTAATGTCATCGCCAGGATACACCAACAGGAAGAGCTCCACAGGGACACCCAAAAGCATGCAAGAGAACGTCCACTGCAACAGCATTCAGGATCACCAAAAACCCCAAAGCAGCTCAAATCAGCCATGGAATGGATTTGGAGATAACGACTTACTATAAAGCAATGAGGGCAAACTACTTTCACACACAACACAGGTGAATCTCACCAACGTTGGGACACTGAATGAAAAAGCCAGCCAGAAAATACATACTGGATACTTCCACTTAGAAAAGTCTCAAACAGGCAAGACTAATCTGGGACACTGAAGGCAGGGTTGGGGTTACATATGGGGAGAAGTGAAGGGGAAGTGATTGGGAAGGGATACAGGGGTGCTGGCAGTAATGTTCTATTTCTTGATTAAGGTGGCAGTGACAGGTTTGTTTGTTTTGGGAAAATTCACCAAGCTGCCCATGTATAATTTGTGCACTTCTCTGTATGGGTTACTTCAATAAAAACCTATTCTAAAGACACAAGAGGATGAGCTCTGAGTAATGTATACAATTGCTGAATCACTACACTGTACACTTGAAACTAACGTAACACTGCACGTTAATTATACTGGAATTAAAAAATAAATCATATACACACATGTGCACGTGGGATAGGTTATGATAGAAAGGTCTGAAACCCAACTGTGATGATGGTTACACAAGTCTATAAACTGAACATCTCTGAACTGTACAATTACAATGGGTGAATTTTGTAAAATATAAGTTTTACTTCAATAAAGCTTTTAAAATATATATATATATTTATACATATATAATACTATACATATATATATATACACACACACATATATATAAATAAAAGACATTGGGTCACAAAATGTAAACTCAATGAAGACACGGACTTTGCTTGTAAGGATTATATGTCTAGCCCCAATATACAGACAAGCTCAAAAAGTGTCTGTTGAATGGGGGCAAAACTCGGATCCGCCAAAACGTTAACTCTTGAGAGCTTCACTACTTAAAATCTCCTTGCAGGAAGTTTTAGTGACAGTTATGGAATAGAACTAAAGGCCCTTATTTCAGTCTATTTCCATCTTTTGCTTCCCCAGCAAAACAGTGGTTAAGAACACAGACTCTATGAGTTCAAATCCTGGCCCCATCGCTTACTGACTATATGACCCTGAGCAAGTGACTCTTTGTGCCTCGGTTTCTTTATTCTGGAAAATGGAGACAGTTAATAATACCCACCTCAAAGGGTTGTTATAAAGGATACATGTGTTAATTTTCACCAAGTAAGCACTATACAAATGTTTGGGAAATAAAGAAGCTCTCTCCCCTGAAAGAAACAGAGCAGACTTTTTTTGGAGGGAAAGGATGCGCAGTTCTGGTGTTTTACCTGATGAAACGTGTACTTGAACAAGAGCGTCAAAAACTCCACCACGGGGAACTGGGAGTAGGACTCGATTCTTCTCAGGTGGACACTCACAAAGAGCCGCAGGAAGTCAGTGAACTTCTCGATGTAGCTAAGTAAGACAAGAAGACGAAGGGTGACTCTCAAAATCCCAGCCACCTCCCTGGAAGAAAACTCAAATTCAATCCAAATTTCTTTCAGTACAGAACTATACAGATTTAAAATATATTTTCAGTTAAAAATAGAAAGGCCTACAACAATTACCTACAGGTCAGGCAACCCTTCATTCCATTACCACCTGAAACATAGCAGAAAAGCAACTTTAATCCTCAGACACTATCTATTAAGGCATCTTATCAACTAGCGCTCTCACGGTTTCTAACTCCTTCACGTTACGACCCAGTTCAAGGGACAGGACATGGGACTAGAAAGCCAATGGGCAGAGCACGTACATCATTTCAGTGTGTTAAGTCTGGAAGGCTGGTTGTCTTTGCTAAGAGGCCAAAATACTAAAATGAATGTGCTAAGAACAAAAACAGAACAAGGCTAGACCAAAGGCATGGCATCCAGGTAAAGTATATGCAGGCTTGCAACCTAATGCGCATTCTTCCCCCCACCCTCTGGCTCCCAGTGCTAATTAAACACAAGTACACCCCAGTGCACTCTGAAAGTGATTGCAGAAATAAGGGAGGAGGGAGGCCTGAGCTGGACAGGCCTCGGGGATAACGGAGTCTGGTGCTTCATTGGCCAGACGAGGCCCAGGGAGATACAGTGACCCCCCCCCCCGCCCCGAGGTCGCTGAGCCAGCTCACGGCAGAGTGGGACCCCCATCCACTCCCACGCCAGTGCTCTTTCCTTTCACAGCACAGTGACTCCCCAATTCATGTGTATTCACAGTATCATTTCCCAGAGGAGTGTGGGTCCCAGCTGCAAGGATAAGAGACTGCTGTTACTGAACACACAGCACATCATCACTCTCACATTTCAGAAACTGTCATTGTAAGCCCCTCAATACCAAAAGGTGATTAGAAAATGAGATGGACATACCCCCATAAATCACATTTCAGAGACCGATAAGCAAAGATAAAGACTCACTACAGGCCTTAGTCAAAAATGAATTAATGGCTACAGGCAATTCTGAAACTCACCGCTCAAAAAGCTTTTTTTTTGTTTTTTTGTTTTTTTGGAAAGCAAGATTATGCAAAATAATAAAAGGAGGAGAAAAAGACTACTACTCAGAAGAGCAAAATCGACCCATAAATCAAATGTCCCCTAACCGTTTCTGGGACCCAGCACCCTGAGGGCAGCCAACCCACCTAGCTGACCTCCACACGGCTAGTAGCTAACACGGACATGTGTAAGCTTTTTTGCAGTTTAAAAAAAAAAAACAAAAACCTTTAATTTGCTTGATAAGGGGAATGGCCATCTCTGTGGATCATGGGACCAAACCCTCGAAACACAGTAAGGCATTCAAATCGACTGTTTTTAGAGAGAGTCAAGTACGAGGAGCCTTCTCTCCGATGCCTTGGATCGTGACTACTCAAGAGCGGGAGCTCCTCCTTCCGCGCTCTGCTTCTCACATGATCTTTTGCTGTGGCTACTCAGAGCCGTCATTAGGAAGACGCACTCGATTCCCCGCCACCCATAAAATAAAGAGAAGTCTTGGGTAAATGCCGCACTGCCTCCATTTTATTTTACTCTCCAACCCAATTTTTGAAGCATAAAGACAAGGGCCGTTCGGTAGCTGAAACTCTGATTTTATTTCACCTCATTTTCTTTCCCTTGCCCACCTTCTGGTACAGGTGCTAATGAGCAGTGGAAGGTTAGAAACAGGCACTAGAGGAGAAGAGGAGCAGAGGCCCTGGGTCAGAAGCTCCTAAACAACTGAGAATGGACTTAGCTGTTTAGAATTAGTGGGCAGGGGGCCAGAGCCAGGAAGCAAGCACACAGTACTGTTCAGGTCACCTTTCTGCTTCCGGGCACCTCTCAGCTTTCTCAGGGCAAGAGGAAGCATAGGATTAAAATATAAAACCAAAAGCACAAAAGTTACACGTAACAGAAGCATTACACGGATACCCCGTGAGCACATTTCTCTACCGCCCGAACGTGAGCCATCACGAACAGTGTGCTACAAGTAAAACTCAAAACAACGGATACCTGACAGTTGGTGCGAGCAGCTGGACTTTTTGTTAACATATGAAAATACAGCCTTTCTTAACCAAAGCTAGAAAGGATATAAAATTGTGTGTTTGCATACTGATGCCTTTGCATTCATGGAGAAAGCTATTACAAAATAATGAAAAATAAAACCAACATATCACCATACGGATGAGCTCTTTTGTGATTATACAAAGAAAATTTCACACGACGCTTGTTTACAATGAACCAAACCAAAAAAATCTTATGAATCCACATTTTTAACTTTAGAAAACCCTTAATAAAATTGCTAAACTTAAAAAGCACTAAGACGGTCTTTAAGCACTCGACTTTATTCTGCTACTTACTCTAAGGAAAAGGAAAATGCCTTAACTCTGCGTCACTTAAGAACAAAAAACAAGCCAAGGAACATGGATTACAATATTAACAATATTTGCTGCCTGGCCACCTATAAATATTTTCTAACTCAATACGATTTATCCGCCTGCGTGTAAGTTTCCAATGCTCCCTCTAGCTTGTACACGACAGTGGCATCGCATCACGGAAAGCTGTAGGACAGATCAATGACATCACCCACAGGACCACGCCTCAGGGTCCCGTGGTGGAGTCGTCTTTTGGAGCGCTTCGGAAAGAAAAGCAAGGTCATTTCGGCTCCACTCCCGGGGAGGGAACAGAGAAACCCACGTGTGTGTCACGTGCCACATTAATGCGTGCCCTTATTCACACCTCTCTCTCTGGCTGGCAGTGTGCCATCTGTACGAAGCTGAAAGGAACAACATTCCTCTACGCTGCACAATTCCACTTGGAAAAAGTATAAAAACTGACGGGCGACGTCAAGTGCAAAGGGGGGAGTAGAGCTCCTGTACCTCCACGGCCTCCTCTCACGTTCCTGGCTACGCACGAGCAGCAGACTGGGCTCCTGCGCCACCTCAGACCTGCAGGCGAATCGTGAGGACGGGGCGGGGGAGAGGGCGGAAGGGAGGACACAGGAGGCAGAAGGGCGAAAAGACATCACACCTACACAATCCACAGTCACTTTCCCAGCTCGACTCAGCCCCCTAGCCACCCTAGCCCTTCCGGCTAAGCTCAGACTTACTGGTACACACCTACCTGCCCGTTCCTCGTCAGGAGCCCCACACTCTGAAACCAAAGAGGATTACAGACACTATGCAGCACACCGCGATACACAGTCACGGCCCCTTCTCAGGACATGGCCGACTCCACACCTGTGTTCATTACCTCTCATCGAGTTCTTCCAGCCTGCTCTTCACCGTGTGAGCATTGTTATCCTTGGTGATTTTCTGCAGGAGGTAGAAAGTCTGCTGGAACATACGTAGTAAATACTCCTCGAATTCCATAGGCACACAGTTCTTGGACATGAGTTCATTGATGCAGGACATGGCCAGGACCCCAAGCCGGCCGCGCTCCTGACCCAACACACAGTTCTGGCTGCTGCCGTTAACTGATGCCATCTTTCTGGCCCGGATGTCACAGCCAAAGCGCGCAAAGTGGAAGATGGTGGTTAGGAGGGATGGGGTGATGCTGGCAGACAGAGGAATCCAACTGAAGAGGTGGGCCAGGCACTCCAAGGCCAGGGAACAGATATACTCACTCTCCGCATCAAGGATGGGGATTGGCTGGTTCAACAGTTTGGCTGAACTAGGACTCTGCAACAGGTTACTCAGTAAGTCACCTGGAAATACAAAAAGCTTTTAACATACACACTATCGAGTCTCTTACAAACACATTTACCTACAACAGAGAGAAAGCAAAAGCCATCTTTCATTAAGCTCCATATTAAAGAGACCTACAGAAATGTAAAATAAAGCCACTCACACTCCTCGGTGCTCAGTAAATTTTTGTTTGCTTTGGAGAATGTATTTTTCATGAAAACATATCATTTGTTTATATGTAGAGTTTATCACAGTTCTTTTTAAATGAATCAACGTAGGGCGCCTGAGTGGCTCTGTCAGTTAAGCGTCTGCCTTCGGCTCAGGTCATGATCCGGGGTCCTGGGATCGAGTCCCGCATCAGGCTCCCTGCTCAGCGGGGAGCTTGTGTCTCCCTCTGCCCTCCCCCTGCTCATGTTCGCTCTCTCTCCAATAAATTTAAAAAAAAAATCTTAAATGAATCAATGTAAAGGTTCCCAGTGTTAATATCAACAGATATAACCCACAAAGCTCTTTGAGGACCTCGATAATTTTTAGGAATAAAGGGATCTGGATGGCAGGGTAGGCAAAATGGGTGAAGGGAGTCAAAAGATACAAACTTCCAGTTATAAGATAAAGAAGTACTGAGGATGTCATGTAGTGTTGTGACTATAGTTAGTTAACAACACCGTATTATATATTTGAAAGTTGCTAGGAGAGTAAATTTTAAAAGTTCTCATCATAAGAAAAAAAAATTTAACTATGTGTGGTAAAGGATGTTAACTTTCTCTTGCTATCAGTCTGCAACATTTAACACATATCAAATCATTAAGTTGTACGCCTGAAATATATTGTCAATTATATTTCAATTTTAAAAAAAGAATAAATGGGTCCAGAGACTAAAACTTTTGAGAACTACTGGGCTACATGAGGTTAGGTCTACCATCAGCACAATCTGGGAGCTTGTCAGAAATACAAATTGTCAGGCCCCACCCCACATGTACTGTGGAAGATCCTGGAGGGGCGCTGGCCCAGAAACCTGTTTTTACACACTCTCCAAGAGGTGATTCTTATGCTTAATTTTTTTACGTGTTTTTTTTAAGTTTTTATTTTAATCACCCTGTGCTCATCACAAGTACACTCCTTAATCCCCACCACCCATTTCACCCATCCCCCATCCACCTCCCCTCTGGTAAACACCAGTTTGTTCTCTATAGTTAAGAGTCTGTTTCTTGGTTTGCCTCTTTTTCCTTTCCTCGCTTGTTTTGCTTCTGAAATTCTACACATGTGTGAAATCATATGGTATCTGTCCTCTCTGACTTATTTCACTAACATTATACTCTCTAGTTCTGTCCATGTCATTGCAAAAGGCGAGAATTCTTTTTTTTTTTTTTTAAAGATTTTATTTATTTATTTGACAGAGATAGAGACAGCCAGCGAGAGAGGGAACACAAGCAGGGGGAGCGGGAGAGGAAGAAGCAGGCTCGTAGCAGAGGAGCCTGATGTGGGGCTCGATCCCGTAACGCCGGGATCACGCCCTGAGCCGAAGGCAGACGCTTATCCGCTGTGCCACCCAGGCGCCCCGAGAATTCATTTTTTTTATGGCTGAACAATATTCCATTGTATATATATATATCACATCTTCTTTATCCATTCATCAATTGATAGACACCTGGGCTGCTTCCATATCTTGGCTATTATAAATAATGCTGCTATAAACATAGCATCCCTTTGAATTCGTGTCTTTGTATTCTTTGTGTAAATACTCGGTAGTGTGATTGCTGGATCATGGGGTAGTTCTATTCTGAACTTTCTGAGGAACCTCCAACATGCTTGCTTCATTTTGAGAAGCAGCGGACTAAAGGAAGTCATAGAAAATGAAATGGGATTGCAAAAATGCTATAAAATGATTTAAGAGGACAAAAGACAAATATTCAAACCTGTAACAAGAAAAAAACTTCCCTGAAATAAAGAGGTGTGTATACAAAAGAAAGGGGCTTATTCTGCCCCAAGAAGAAATGATAAAGACTAATCGATACTAAGAATTTTAGGAATAAGGAAGAAATGTAGGCAAAAACAGCACATACACAAGGGAGAAAACACCGCGTTCAGACTTCCCACAGTACACAAGAAGCCAAACAGCGGTCCTATGTCCACAAGTGCTGGGGCAGGGAATAACTTAACCCAAAGCTCTCCTGAGTACAAAGGAAGACGACATCTACTCAAACACAGAAACTCAAATGATATATTGCCCACAAACTTTTTTTTTTTTTAAGATTTTATTTATTCATTTGAGAGAGAGTAAGAGAGAATGTGTGCACGAGTGGGGGAGGGGGGCAGAGGGAGAAGCAGACTCCCCGCTGAGCAGGGAGCCTGATGTAGGGATGCAGGGCTTGGATCCCAGGACCCCAGGATCAGGATCAGGACCTGAGCCGAAGGCAGATGCTTAACCGACTGAGCCACCCAGGACCCCGACCCCACCCCACAAACTCTTCTTAAGGAGGAGACTGAATAGTGAAACCATGCAAATAAAGCAATAAATAAAAACGAAGAATTAAAGGAATGGAACAGCTGTGCCAAGGGGACTAGAGCAAGCACTGAATTAAATATAGACTCAAGACTAAACATATGTACGAGTCTCAGAGGGTGTGCTAGCTAACTCTTCTTTCACAACAAGAAGTCTCAAAATATATGGGCTGGAATTAAAACATGTAGTAAGAAATTGGGCTTTTCATCTTTTTTTTCTTAATCCTAGAGGTATCTTTTACAAACCAATATTCCTTGTGGAAAAAGCAATTCTTTTTGTTTTAAAACCTCCTGCTAAACTCAGGCAAAACTGCAATTTGTTTTTATTAAAAATAAAACTGAGGGCATCTGGCTGGCTTAGTCAGAAGAGTATGGGACTCTTGATCTCGGGGTCGTGAGTTCAAGCCCCATGTTGGGTATAGAGAGATTACTTAAAAATACAATCTCTAAAAAACTAAAAATAAAAAAAAATAAAAATGTATACGATGCTACTTTGTCTTTTGATTTAGCTTACTCTCTCCATAACTACATATAAAGAGGCACCTGGAATGGTGTTATTTCTGGGTGGTGGAATACTGGCTACATTTTTACACTGTATTTTGTGCTGTACAGCAGCGGTTCTCAAACATTTTGGCCCCAGAACCCCTTCACACTCTTAGAAATTACTGAGGATGCCAAAGAACTTTTGTTTATGCAGGTTATTTCTGTTGATATTCGTCACATAGAAATTAAAACTGAAGTTTTCAAATATTCTAAATATTTTAAATAATAAATGCATTACATGTTAGCATAAAATATTTTTAAATGAAGAAAATGTATTTTGCCACCAAAAAATAAGTGAGAAGAGTAGCACTGTTTGTACATTTTTGGAAATCTCTGTAATGTCTGTCTGGCTTAAAAGAAGATAGACTCTCTCATCTGCTTCAATCTGTTGCAATATGCTGTTTTCGCTAAAGTACATGGAGAAAACAGCTTCATACAGATATGCAACTGACAAAGACTAATGCGTTTCTGCGGACTTCCTAGGTGACTATAGCTGTTCTTTAATACGATGTAAAAATGTCACTACTAGTAATTTCTTAAAAGTTAATTGCAACGTGGGATCTGAATGAGTTCAATTCAGTATACTCATGAGAGAAGGAGTAAAAATGACAACAACGTATTAGTATTCTTATAGACATATTTGACCTTTGGGACCCCTGAAAGGGCTTGTGGGACCTCCAGGGCCCCCAGATCTATTGAGAACTCCTGCCTTACACTAATGCAGGATGAACACGAACAGATTAGTTAACCTTTCTCAGCCTCATCTCCTCGGCCATTAAAATGAGGATTTTTGTGATTTATTAAAAGTAGATCAAAAAGTTGTCCCCTGACATCTTATCTTGTAAGGTGTTCACCGGCTTCCGTCCTAAAAAAGCCGCATTTTTTAAAAAAGATTTTATTTATTTATTTGAGAGAGGAAGAAAGAGAGCACTGGAGGGATAGAGGGAGAGAATCTTCAAGCAGACTCCCCACTGAACGTAGAAGAGCCCACATGGGCTCGATCCCACGACCCAAGAGATCATGACCTAAGGCGAGTCAGGCGCCCCGAAAGAGCTGCATTTAACACTAGAGGAGACTCATCATGATCTCAGCTACCCACACTGATAATCGGAGGACCTGGTTTCAAAGAGCACTGCAAGAAGGATGTTCAGGTACAGTCTGCAAATATTTATCCAGTTTGTTACTGGATTAATAAGGTGATTCTTGAATTGCTATAGTGGCTGTCGAGTCATATGTACAACTTTCTCTCATTCAATGGCAGTGGCGGTTTCTGGCATTGCTTTTCTCATCATTCATGAACTGGTGGCCATTTATGGAAGATGCCAGAGTCAGAGAAATCACCACTACCCAACTAGAAGAATTATCAGCACAGAGAATCAACCAGGATTAAATGGAGGCTTTAGCAAAGGAGGAACCAACAGACACCGCCTCAGTATGATCTTTTATTAAACCCGGACACTCTGGGCCCCTGGACCTATTTAAAGTCTCTTGAACATTTTTAAATAGAAATAAATTGTGGGGGGCGCCTGGGTGGCTCAGTAGCTAAGCGTCTGCCTTCGGCCCAGGGCGTGATCCCAGGATCCTGGGATCAACCCCACATCGAGCTCCCTGCTCTGCTGGAAGCCTGCTTCTTCCTCTCCCACTCCCCCTGCTTGTGTTCCCTCTCTCACTGGCTGTGTCTCTCTCTGTCAAATAAATAAATAAAATCTTAAAGAAAAGAAAAGAAAAAAGAAAATTGTGGCTTTAATAACAAAAACAAAATAAAAAAGTTGCCCCTACTCTTTAGCTTAGAAGAATTTTTCCAGAATAGGATTGCTAAAGGGGTGGGGGGTGGAGAGCAAAACAACAATAATTATGTGACGAACAACTCCCATTTGAAGTGCTATTATTACACGCATAGTGCTGCACTAAGCACTTTACAGACATATTTCATGCTCATAACTCTAAGGTAGGTATTATCTGCATTTACAAACTGTTAGAATAACTAAGATACAGAGAGATTAAGCATTTCCCCCATGTTCCTCAAGCTAGTAAGTAAAGCTGAAACGGAAACCGAGATCTAGCCCCTAAGCCTATGCTCCTTCCCCAAAAGCAGGTCAAAGGAAAGATCATGCAGCCAGGAAAAGTGATCTGGAAGAGAGCTAATATTCAAATGCAGAAAAATATGCATGATCCGAAGTCCTGAGTAAAACAGCATGTACGCCACGACCGCAACTTCAGAAAGATACAGGCACAAGAGCAAACGCTGAACGGGGTGATGCAAAGATAAAAATTATTTAAGTGGTTAAGACAACTAATTATTTTTCTCCCCTCAAAACAAGAATCTCTGAAGGCTGTTCTCAATGAAAATGATTTTATTCAATTTTAAATGCCCCAAAGTCTTTTAGCGGGTTACAAAGAGTTTCTCAAAAATGGTATTTTAATGGAAATGGGAAGGAATTCCCCAGAACAGAGGGACTCTGCTTCATGCCGCAGCGTGAATGCCAATGCAAACCCGAGAGAACAAGCTACCTACGCAAGCGAGTACACCTTGACAATAACGCCTGCGGACGACTTCAGCTTCTCTAGACTGGGCCCGGCTCTGGCGGCAGCACACAACCCCTGCCAAGAGGTCGTGGACAACTCTGGTGGAAGCGATCCACACGGGTTAAGCATTCATGCAAAGATCCCTTTGGCTTTTTTACTTTTTTTATTATTAAAATCTCATGTTTTCTATTCAGTTCTACATTTACTAACTCCGAGTTTCTCAACCTCAGCACTACTGACATTCGGCACTGGATAAATAATTCTTTATTGTTCTGTGCATCGTGGGATATTGAGCAGCACCCGCGGCTTCCACTCATCAGATGCCAGTCGTACCCTCTCCTCTCGTTCTGTTATCCAAAGTATTTCTCCATGTTGCCAAAGAGCCCCTGCAGGGCAAAATTCGCCCCAAATGAGAACGAAGGGTCTATCTCACTGTAGCCTCAATCCAGCAAAATGGGGAGAGACTCCATTCAAGGAGCCTGAGGGAGAAAATGAGCTCACAGGAGTTGAGTGGCCCTCCCCGTGCCATCTTCCTACAAGTAGCTTATAAGGGGATATGTGAAAAGATTTGCAAGTGCACAAAGACCTGCGATGTACAGAATCAGGGAGAAAACAGAAAGGTATAAACTGGTCTCTAACCATCTGAGCTCCCCAGAAACCTGCCATTGCCGGTATATGTACAGATCCGCCCTCGACAGGATGCGCCATGCAGACGGGAAAGACTGGGTCTCATGTTTCATCGCAGAACGACGAAAGCAAACTCAGAATCTCAGTTACTTACACCATTTCATTTCGTTCACTGCCTCCTCCCTGCCCCCCAACTTGTCCCAGCAGAAAGAGGTGAGGACAAGAGGAGACTAAGGAAGAAAGAGGGCTGAGGCTGCCCCAGTGCAGCAGGAAGCCACAGCCCCAGCGTGCGGAGGGCACAGCCACGTCTTCCCCCATTCAGTCCTCAGAGGACCTCTGCTCTCCTTTCACAGCCCAGGAAGCCAGCAGTCAGGGAAGGCACAGAGAGTACGTGGCAGAGCCAGGGCTCTAAACCAGGGGAAGAAGGAGGCGGGCAGATGTGCGGAGAGTGGCAGAGAAAGCAAACTTAGGACGAAGACCACGCACCGAGGCTCAGATGGGTTTCCGTCCCTGCTCTGACACGTACTGGCGATGGGACTCCCCCGCCATGAACCCCAGTTTTCTTGTTTGTAAACGAGAGACAAAACCATCATCTAGGGGCACCTGGGTGGCTCAGCCGTTAAGCGTCTGCCTTCGGCTCGGGTCATGATCCCAGGGTCCTGGGATCGAGCCCCGCATCAGGCACCCTCTCCCCCTGCCTGCTGCTCCCCCTACTTGTGCTTGCTCTCCCTGTCAAACAAATAAATAAATAAAATCTTTAAAAAACAAAAACAAAAAAATCCATCATCTACTTCACAGGATTCTGGTCTAATGAGGCAAGTTTAAAAGATATGGCAACAGTTTGAGGAACTACTCTGAGAAGCAGACCACAAGCACCAAAGTTTTTTCTACATCCAGACTGTTAGAGTAGCCGTTGCAGGCACTAGTTCCTGGCCTTTGTTCTTTGAAAGTGATCAGACCAAAAACGATGTTACCAGAAAGCTTATGAGGAAAAAAAACGCCAAAAGCCACAAGGCTGCCAGAGGGCTGCATGGGCAGAGAGAGGCACGGGGCAGAAAGAGGCGGGCAGGGAGTGCCGACTAAAGGTGGGGGGGAGGGATGGGTGGAGTATCTGGTTTACTCACTGGGTTTCCTTCACTCACTAAGGTTTCTCAGAATGATTTTCCTCCACAACAGGGAGCTTATGGTCACTAAAGCTAAACAATCTTCTAGAAGTTTTACTGCTTCACTTGCCGTCTTCAGTGCACAGAGGCAGTTGAGCAAAACCATCAAAACAAATGTTAATTAAATCATCAGCACTGTCCAAATAATGGAACAAGATCTGACAGCTTCGCTTGCAACTGTCATAAAGACAAAAAAGGCGTATCACATGAACGTGTAAGCCTATTGTTTTTAACGAGAAGTACGCCAGCTTAAAAGCCTCCTTCACTTCCCAGGCCCCCAACAGTCTCCATTTATTTTGCCTTTTCTCAAATACTAAAATTCAAGACTTCAAAAATGTTTGAATAGTGCCTAAGAGGCCATTTTCAAGAAGTACGCACCACACTTTGAGGTTTTGTTTTTATGGAAATGTCGAGTTAGTTCAGACTGTTTTACCTTGCCTCATCAACAAAACCTACGCAGCGCAGCAGAGAGGCAAGCATAGATTTTTGATTTGTATTATCTGATAGTCCCCAACCTGGCCTCCAGGAAAAGAGATCTACCAAAGTAGAAACGGAGTTTGCTCAGAACATGCAGCTGAACAAAGCCAGTTAACACAGCTTTTGGCATTGGAAAAGGATCTCTGTAAAACAAGTTTTACTAGAGCAAACTGGCTGCTAAGCCAGCATTCACCTTCCTCAAACCAAATGCGATCCAGCAGAACTCATCTTCACAAACGATTATTTAAATGAAATGACACATTTTAAGATCAGCCAAACTGCAGGAGATTCCAAAGCGTACACTCATAAAAATCAAAGCTCTGCCTCATTTGCAATTTTTTTCTTTAATCATCAAATATTGCAAAATATAAATCTGCTAAGTCATCTCAAGTATCCACGTTGAAAATGAAAGTCTGCTACCAAGTACAAATAAAGTTCAGATCCCTGTCGGCTTTTAATACACTCTCAAACTTTGTAACAGTGTTTAATCTAACAAGTATGACAAATGACTCTCTTAACAGTTTTTAATCCAAGTATGATAAATGGAATTTGGAATAAATCAGTACACTATGAGCTGTCCTCCAAACGTCATGGTGTAATTTCAGCTCCACAGTAGCTCTGCAAGAATTTTAACTTCCACTTATTCACAACAACAGGCTACATGAAACAGCTCAGGCCTGGAGGGGTCTGATTTCAACAGCCCGTTTCCTGGGGTAAAGGAAAAGATGGGGAAATCTTTCTCATCAGCCATACCAACCTTTACAGTAGAGGAAGAAATGTGTGCAATTCACAGGACGTACTCTACTTGAAAAGCATCTGTGATCGTTCAGTGTAAACACAAGCATTCAGAAACTCAAAGTTTCTGCTCAGACACAACTTCCTCTTTCTAGCTATCCTTGAAAGTAGCCATTTTTAGGCGAACTGCACTTTGACTTTTGAAAAAGGTATTAACAGAACTGTGGCTAATTAGCCACCAGTAAACGACTTAGTGACACTGCAAATATGCCCACGCATGATCAAATTATTCTGAACCGATGTAAAGTCAATGCTGATTACTGCACACGGATCTCATCTTCCCCTAGCCCAGTAGGGAAGAAAGCCCTCCACATCCTCTTCCTCCCTCTACCCCCTCCTCTTTCAGGAAGCCAACCAGCTCCTGCGACCTTGACCCCTGCGTCACTGCACAGCAGACCTGTCAAGCCCACGGGCACACGCCAACCCCAGCATAAGCAATACACCATGAGATCTGAGAAAAATCAAAAAACAAACCAGAAGGGACAACCAACAGCTATAAACTGAAGGGGACAGAGGGGGATGACAGAAGATCAAAGGTGTCATATTTCTGACGGGTAAGGAAGAAACAACATAAGTTGTTCAAAATATACTGGGAAGTACAAGTCCTTACAAAGATCTACACAGAGCTAGCTCCTCCGAAAACATGGGCAGAAAGGCCAAAACTAGATCGAGGAAGAATCAGCATCTGTATCTGGCATAGGTGAGCAATCGCTACCCCATCGACACCCCAAACTGCATTTAAAAAGAGGAACAGCATACGTGGTGGGCAGACCATACCACTTTCTCCTGAGGTCGGGGATGGTGGTGGGGTGGCAGCAGTGACGCTGTGTTTGTCCCAGACAGTCTCCAAGATACCTATCAAGAAAGGAGAAACTGAGTTTAAGAGAGAAATGAAGTCTAACCTATGAAAATCAGATTGAGAAAAATGATCTCGTATCTCCGATCAAACATCAGTATTTAAGCATCCCTCTCTCCATTGCATGTCCAACTGGACACGCCCGGACAATACCACTCGGATGTTCCAAACTCCATTCATCATCCCCCACAGACCTGCCGCTACTGCTCATGCTCCCCACCCAGCCAACAGCACCGTCCCACACGATCCCGGCCTCAGGCCTCTGCTGCCCTTGCCCCCACCCCCACACAAGGATGCTGAACTGTGCGTCACTCCTTCCACATCAAACTCTGACCTGCTCTCCTCCTTCCACTCCAAACTTGACCTTCCCCCCAGACTGACAGCTGCTATCTGTCCCTCAGAGCTACACCCAGCTGTCATCTTTCCCAGAAAGTTTTGTCTGCTCAGTTCTGCCTGCATGTAAAACACACCTCTACTGTAACTCTTAACACGCTGGCTTTAGCGGTCTTTCTCCCGGACTAGAGTAACCCATACTAGAGGCAGAGACGGTGTTTTATTCCTCTCTGTATCTCTTTACAGAACCTACCACATAACATGATGAATCGTAAAAGCTTTTGAAAATACTGTGTTTTCAAAAATACTTAATACTATAATACAGATGACCCTTGATGTATCACACTGTGAAAAAGAAGCCAGACACAAAAGGCCACACATTGTATGATTTCTTTTTTATGAAAAGGCCAAATAGGAAAATCCGTAGAGACAGATCAGCAATTGCCAGAGGTTCAATGGGGGGTGAAGGGCGGTAAGAAAAATGTTCTGGAATTAGATGGTATGATCGTTCTGCAACCTTATGAATATATTAAAAACCACCGAGTTGTAACACTGTAAAACGGTAGATTTTATGCTATGTGAACGAATCCCAATTTTGAAAATTTTAATGTCTGCACAGTAGGATACAGAGGTATCAGACACAGGCCTTGACTGCAGAAATGTAACCTCTACTTAGGGGGAATCACTAAATGTGCTCTGAATGAAATGCTCTGAGGTGTGGGTTTCCCCTATGGATGTGGGGGAGGCCAAGGGGCAAATGACAAGTTTACTTTTAATCAAGCATCCTTCACCGATTTTAAGTGCCCACTGCAAGTCTGCACCTCTGTAACCCCTACAAAAGAAAAAAGTTCCTAGATATCCAAGAAGAAAGCCAGGCAGAGGAGCTGGAAATAAAAAGGCCTTTTTCACTGCAACGCCCCTTCAACCCCCCCCTCCCCACTGCCTCAAAGGTCCCGGGGCCAGGGCTGCACCTGTGCCCTCTCCTGAGCAGCCCGGCCCTCCTGGGCCAACGCGCTCCACTCTCGCCCCACCTTCCTGTCTCATTCTGCAGTTTGCTTTTGCTTTCTGTTTATTCTTACTCCCCACCAGCCGTCATGAGGCTCTGATAAAACAGACAAGATGACGAAGAAACTACAACTACAACCTTCTCTGCACAACATTTGCAACTTTCCCATCTTCCTCTCCTCCAACTTCTCTTGATCTTAAATTCAAATCCTTTTCAATAAGGTGCTTACCACCCACCTTCCTGAGAATGCAGAACTTGGCATTTCAATCACATCCCTGCAGCCTCATTAATCAACATTCCAGGGCGGGCCAATCCATACAGACAGTAAAGGAAGTAGGTCACAAGCACGTTTGGAGGTGCTATCGCGGGCGGGACACCGCGCCCGCCGGAGACAGTACGTGCCACATTCTCTGTTCCTCAGCTCCGTCACAGTCACAGCTAGAACGACTGCTCATGACCGCGGAGCGCCAGCGCCACACGGCTCACCTGTCAGCAGCCCGAGCACGGCCTGCACCTGGTCCAGCAGCAGCTTCCGCAGCTCCTCCTTCCGAGCCACACTGAGGTCCTCTCGGGGACATCAGCCCGAGGGGGGTTGTCACAGGGGACTGGATCAACTGCAGGGAAAAGAGAGTTCTGAGCAGGCTGTCTGACCGACGAAGGTACAAGGAGGGCGGAGGAACATTAAACCTCAAAGTCCCTCCACGCGCTGAATCTCGCAGGCACGGGCCGCATCGCTCAGGGCTCACAGTCCATTCAGGTACCTTCTGTAGCCATTCACAGTGTATTCTCATCTTAGAGATTCTAACCATGAACACAATCTCTTTTACACCTAGCATGACAATTTTTTTACATGTCCGCATTCCCAACAGAGCCCTGGTCTCTTAGCCCAGACTGATGTATTAGCGACAGAGAAATGTGTGAACCAATTTGTGATATCTTTCCAACATTTGGGTGTTAAATCAATTCTACATTTCTTTTTTTTTTTTTTTTTTTAAAGATTTTATTTATTTATTCGACAGAGATAGAGACAGCCAGCAAGAAAGGGAACACAAGCAGGGGGAGTGGGAGAGGAAGAAGCAGGCTCCTAGCGGAGGAGCCTGATGTGGGGCTCGATCCCATAACGCCAGGATCACGCCCTGAGCCGAAGGCAGACGCTTAACCGTGGTGCCACCCAGGCGCCCCCAATTCTACATTTCTAAGCGTTGCATGCTTCATGAAAGTTCAAGATTAAACATGTGGCAGAGCAGAAACATGCATACACGTCATTCATCCATGACTTCATCATCAACTACGGTCAGGATTTTGCAAATACCTACACAGCGAACTTTAGTTCTCTATCACCTGCAATATCCACTATGCTGTAATAGTTGCCTTAAGCAAGAGACAGAAAAAGGTACACCTTCAACAGCATAACCCTATTTAGATCTTTCTAATCAACTTCAGAAATCCAAAGCATTACTTACTATTCATTTTTTGGTTTCCAGAAACGGTAAAAGCAAGTTGCCACTAAAATTCTGTTCACTTATAGGCTATGATCTGTTACAGGGCACACAACTGAAGGAATACTTGACCATCTTCTTTAATCATAATAATAAGTTGTTTGGGGGCGTCTGGGTGGCTCAGTCGTTAAACGCCTGCCTTCAGCTCAGGTCATGGTCCCAGGGTCCTGGGATCAAGCCCCACATTGGGCTCCCTGCATGGTGGGAAGCTTGCTTCTCCCTCTCCCTCTGTGGCTCCCCCTGCTTGTGTGCTCTCTCTCTCTCTCCCAAATAAATAAATAAAATCTTTTTAAATAATAAGAAGCTGTTTGTTTATTCAGTCTCAAAATGAGGGAGGAGGAGGGCACCAGGAACTGCTGTCGAATAGAACACCTCTTCTCCACTTCAAGCAGCACAGAGCACTTGCCATTCCCTTGAAAACCGCTCTCCCCACTGCAGACGAAGGCAAAGCTCATCCCAAAGAACAGGAAATGCCTTCAACAGTAGGAACTCAGGATAAATTCAACTGCCCTCAGGAGCAGCATGATGTAAAAACAGCAGCCCTGAGTGGCGTGCTGAAAATGCTATTACATCAATTCTCTTGAAGATTACAACTTCAAATACATCCTCCACAAGCTTTCTCTTTCATTCTGTACAAGTCTGGGCTACTTCTAACAACTTGAGAAAATGCAGGAGGGGAGGAAAAAGAAATCCCTGCAGTGACCTTTCTTTACAGAATAAAGAAATGACCCTTCATAAGCATCTCCTTCCATCCGGAGGCCTGTGGGTTATCAATCCATACTTCAGGGTGATGGGCGTTAAGAAGGAGGGCGCTTGTTGGGATGAGCACTGGGTGTTGTATTAAAGTAATAAACCACTGAATTCTACTCCTGAAACCAATACTGTACGGTATGGTATGTTCATGAACTAGAATTTAAATAAAAATTTGAAAAAAATAAATAAATAAATAAATAAGAGTTCCATTATTTCACTCCCCCACCACAACCCCCTTGCACTTCTGTTTTTCTCCTCTACCTCTTTTGTCTCTATTTTCTCCCAAAGCCCTCATTCTTACTCTCTCAGCTGGGAATGCCTCATATTACCAAATATTCCATCTGGCAATTCATTTTCCCGTAGATAGGAAATGCTCTATGCTCCCAGAAGTAAAAAATCCCTACACTATGGAAAAAGCAGCAGAAAGCCCTCCTTTCTCTCATTTGGAAGAAGGGGAGACGGCCAGGCAAAAAGCCAACTGAAAGTGAAAGTTATTCTTTACCTGAAAGAACAGCCGGATCAAATATTTTTTTCTCACTAGCTTTGTATCCAGAAGACTTGTTAGTAAAATAGTGTTTCCCTTTACCATCTTCACATATATAATTTATGCTCGTAACATAGCTAATTCTTGGCCAATGATTTTAACAGACAATAAGCACTTCTAGGTTGAAGCTCAGGTTCTTAGTGTGAGCTTCTGAAAAGGTTCAATGATTTTTATTACACCACCGTATCAGAAAAGAAATGACAATTCTTTCTGTGCTGCTTGCCCCTTAATTATCTGGTCCCAGGCACAACGTGACCCCAGATTCAGCACAGCAGATTTCAGGAATCTGAAGAACAGACTCTAGAAAGGTGTGATGTCTGGGCTTATGTTTGGGGGAAAGGAGGAGCAGAACTCAGTTTCGAATTCAACTACTTCCTTCTCCAGTGGCTACAAAGGGTATAACCAACACACAGAACTGCAAGTATCCTTCTGGGGCCCCAAATCAACTCCCCTCGGCCTGGTATGTGGTCACCTCAACAATGGCATAAATTGCATAGACGCTCAGCCAACCATCCACAGGGTTAAAAACAAAAACAAACAACTATGCAGCCCAGACAGCAAGCAGGCCATGATGGAACTGAGCCAGGAAAAACCCTTTTAGATGGTTTATTCAAAGGATCGTAGTATGGGGGCACCTGGGTGGCTCAGCTGGTTGAGCGACTCTTGGTCTCAGCTCAGGTCTTGATCTCAAGGCCACGAGCTCAAGCCCCAAGTTGAGCTCCATGGTGGGCATGGAGCCTACTTAAAAAAAAAAAAAAAAGGATGTAGGATGGTGACACTGACTCCAGAACTGGTTTGTTCTTCTTTGCCACTACCTAAAGAAAAGTTTACTTTATCATCATTATCAGAAATGTCATCAACTGGGGCGCCTGGGTGGCACAGCGGTTAAGCATCTGCCTTCGGCTCAGGGCGTGATCCCGGCGCTATGGGATCGAGCCCCACATCGGGCTCTTCTGCTATGAGCCTGCTTCTTCCTCTCCCACTCCCCCTGCTTGTGTTCCCTCTCTCGCTGGCTGTCTCTATCTCTGTCGAATAAATAAATAAAATCTTTTAAAAAAAAAAAAAAAGAAATGTCATCAACTGGAGGCGCCCCGGTGGCTCAGTCAGTTAAGCATCTGACTTCAGCTCAGGTCATGATCTCAGGGGCCTGGGATCGAGCCCCATGTCGGGCTCCTTGCTCAGTGGGGAGTCTGCTTGTCCCTTTGCCCCTTCCCCCTGCTCCTGCTCTCTCTCTCAAATAAATAAATGAAATCTTAAAAAGAAAAAAAATGCCAGCAACTGAGCACCATTACTCTTGACATGGCTTTCATGCCATCGACTGGTTCTCATGGATAAATGAGAAGGAGAGAACGACTGAAAGGATTTTAAAGATCACTTCATCCTTTTTTTCCCGTCCTCCCTTCTTGCCGCTTGCTGTGCCGGCCGCGTGCTCCACTGTGCCCCTCGCAAAATCGAGGAAATCAAGGACTTTCTGCTCACGGCCAGACGAAAGGACGCCAAATCCGTCAAGATCAAGAAAAACAAGGACAACGTGAAGTTTAAAGTTTGGTGCAGCAGATACCTTTACACCTTGGTCATCACGGACAAGGAGAAGGCAGAGAAACTGAAGCAGTCCCTGCCCCCGGGTTTGGCAGGGAAGGAACTGAAATGAACCTGGCCCGCCGATCTGAACTATATTAAAGTTTTAAAAATTCTAAAAAAAAAAAAAAAAAAAATCACTTCGTCCAATCCTCTTGTTTCACGAAGAAGGAAATAGAGGCTCCCAAAGGGGCAGGAGTTGCTAAAATCAAAGATGATTTGTGACAAAAATGGACACAGACCCCAAACCCGCATGCTCTCTCCAGTGCTCTTTCCACTATGGGGTGTTTCAAAGTCACAAAGGTTGCATGAGGTAAGCCAGAGTCACTTTTGAAGGGTAGAAAGAGGGAAGTGGTGAACAGAGGAAGAAAACTAGCCTTTTTAAACTTCCATGAGCATGTCACCTAAAAATGCTCTTTCAAATTGTCATTTGTTACTAGTAATTACACTTCAAGGATAGACAAGAAATGCCTGTTCTCCATCAAAGGAAGTGATCCCAGCTGGGTGGAAACATGGCTCCTCCTCGCCTGCGGCTGCTGGGACCATGCATCTGCGGCTCACGTTCCACTGCTTCTTCTCACAGGACATGCCACTCACTAACCCACCTAGGAATGCATTCCCCCTCTAGGGAGGTGATGGAGAGTTATAACAACTGTCCTCATCTTGGAGTGAAGGCAAATGTATCAGAGAGAGCCAGCAAAACCTCTCACCTCATGTCCTACCACTTTAAGTTTGCTAGCCTCCTTGCCATTCCTCAGGGTCTTTGCACCTGCTATTTCCTCTGCCTCAAATGCTGTTCCCCTAGATATCCACATGGCTCACTCCATCACTTCCACCTAGGTTTCTGCTCAAATGGCTGCTCCTCAAAAGCCTTCTATCATCATCCCATCTACATAACACCCCCTGACATTCTCCTTACCCTGGATTTAATCTTCTTCGTCATACTTATAACTGCCTGTAAGCTTATTTGCTTATTGTTTATGGATGTCTGCCCCCTGAGATTATAACCTCCATGAAGGTAGAGACACCGTTTTTGTTTCATGACTTTATCCCCACCAGATGTTTAGTTAGCACATGGCTGGTATTCAACAAATACCTTACTGAATAAATGAATTAATCTCTGTTGCAGTATCAATCCAATAAATCTCCAGATAAATGGATCACTATACAGAACCAAAAAAAAAAAAAAATTGAATGAAGAATTTTTGTGCCAGTTTGAGGCAATTTGAGAGAAGCAATAAGGATGCTATATTGTTTCTTGGCTGCCCCATCATTCAAATGCTTCGTAGAGAGAGCAGACAGAATGTTAAAAATGGTATTGTTCTAGAAAATCCTGAACCTATAGTCACTGAAACACTAATTTTCAGAGAATTTTATTCCTATAAACTGTACATAATACCCATTTCCTGCATACCCACAACTATCTCAATAATATGAAAATGTTTCCAACTTCATCATAGGATTCAAATGAACAACAGCATCTCCTGCCTGGCTTTTAGGTCCCACATTTACTCTGATGACTTCCAAATCCTGACCTGTGGCCAGATCTCTTTCCTGAGCCCCAGATCCACAGCTCTCAATGTCTCGCTAGATATCCACAGAAGAACACACAAATCTTGAATGCGTTTTCTGCCAAACTGAATTCCCCATCTTCTACCCAAATCCATTTCTTCTTCCTTCAACACTGGCCTGGAAAATTGGCTATCTAAGCCAGAAACTTCCCTTCCCTCAGCCCTACTACCCCGTCACTGACCAAAGCCCCTTGACTGGGTCTCCTAAATGCCCCATCTCCACCCAACAGAAAGGCCTCCGGGCCACATCCTCCCTGTCTTGCTCACACAGGGCTCCAGCCTTGCCCCTCTGCAATCTAGACCCCCTACTGTTCCAGAGCTGTCTTTCCAACACAAAAACGTGGCCATGTGTTCTCCCCTCTACATACTTTTCATTAGCTCCCAAGGAAGGACTATGAATTACAAATCAAAGCCCCCTGCAAGAGCAGGGCCCTTCCTGGCCTGGCCCCGGCCCATCAACCCGGCCACTTACTCCAGCACCCAACCACGCTGAAAATACCTCAGTTCCCGAAGGCCAAATGCTATGCCACCATGGCACTCCACACACTTCCACACAGTAATTACCACAGTGCTGGATAATTACTGTTTGCACAGCTAGCCCCCCACCAAATTATAACTACTGAAGGCCTCACCCTTGTACCCCCACACCTGGCACAGTACCTAACAGGTTTTCAAATCTTTGCTGAACAAAATTTCACAAGAGGTTAACAAAGCGATTGGGTTTTCACCCTCTTTCGCCACTGCACAAAGGTACAACATGTCTCAAGGACGCAAAGTTAAGCGAATGAGATCATTCATCCTACAATGAACTCGCTACTACGGTTCCAAAATGCTAATCTTAAAACTCCTCTTCAAGACAAGGAAATAATCACTTCTACAAACAAACAATTTATGAGATATTTCCTTAGGTATATCCTTACCTGTAAAATGTTCGTAAAAAAGTCATGGTAGAACATGGGCCAATCTTGACGGCCAATATCAACAATAACTTTGCAGAGCTTGTTCCGGATAAAGTAAGGTAAGGTTTTGTGGTGAGCCAAAAGGAGTTTGGGCAGGCAGCTCCGGATTTCCATCTTATCTTGAGATGGGACCCCAAGCCACATTTTATTGATCAGATTCTGAAACACAAATATACATCTTTTAAGTTAACCATCTATACACAAAAATAACTGGTTTTCATCCAATAGTTAGCTGTATCATCTCAAACAAAAAACCCTGCTTTTAAACAAAGATTTAGGGCAATTCGGCAATAAGAGTACTAGGAATATTTAACCTATAATACAATCTCATTCCTGGAAAGATCTGCTAAATAATTTCACAGAAACAAAAGGCTACTTGTGCAAAACTTTCTATTACACCACTGTCTCTAATGGCCACCAAAAAATGACAAAAACTACTTTAATGTTCAAAAATAGGAGGACAGCTTGGTGAATAATGGTATAACCATTTAGTGGCATGAGCAGTATGATTATAATTAGGTTAAAAAAAAAAAGATGTGCATAGAAAGACAAAAATTGGAAGAGAGCTGAAACAAATGAAAATGTTTGTGGTTCAGATAACGGTATTACGGGTACCATCTCTCCTCCCAAACTGTTTTTCTTTCATTATCTTTCTCTTTTAAATGATAACATGGAAGGAAAAGTTACATGTTACCACAAACAACCTACCTACCGACGCAGCCCCATCTCACCTTTCTGGGGTCAAAGATGGAAAGGTGCCCCAGAACAGCAAACATCCTGACAGAGGCAGTGTGTGGGAGGAAGCCCCTGAGCTGAGCCACCACTCTTTCCCAGCCGTCTGCACACTGACGCTAAAGGCCAGTGCCAACGACCCAGCACTGTGACCACATAATACTTTTCCAAACAGTAGAAAGTCATCTGACAGCTTACCTCAAACACCGTTAAACTATACATCATGACATAGTCATTCCTGGTGCTGGAGAGGAAGTACAGGCAGAGTCTCCAGGCTCCTATCTGTTGGGCAAAGTTATCAAGAAGCTCCTCTGGAAAAGTTAAATGGCAACAAAAGAAGGCTATGAAAAGACATGAAATCGACACAAGGCTGGGCTGTCTCATTAGCTTTTTAAACACACATCTCTCCATATCATGTGACTGACGCCAAAACCAACTAGAAAAATCCGGCACGTCTTTGAAATAGAAAGGACAGACCATATAACATTTTTCTGACTCTAAGGTGACCATTAGCATGGTGTGTTCAGCCATCTACAGTCTAACAGCTTATGGGCACCTGTTTAGGCAGAGAAACTTTCATTGTTAAAGTTCTTATTTAACCTGGGGCGCCTGGTGGCTCAGACGGTTAGGCACCCAGCTCTTTATTTCGGCTCAGGTCATGATCTCAGCGTTGTGAGATCGAGCCCCACGTCAGGCTCTGAGCTGGGCATGGAGCCTGCTTAAGATTCTGTCTCTCCCGGGGCGCCCGGGTGGCTCAGTCCTTAAGCGTCTGCCTTTGGCTCAGGGCGTGATCCCAGGGCTTTGGGATCGAGCCCCACATCAGGCTCCTCTGCTGGGAGCCTGCTTCGTCCTCTCCCACTCCCCCTGCTTGTGTTCCCTCTCTCGCTGGCTGTCTCTCTCTCTGTCAAATAAATAAATAAAATCTTTAAAAAAACGAAACAAAACAAAAAAAAACCATAAATTTAAAAGGGTAAAAAAATAATTAATTTAAAAATAAAAAACTTTAAAGAATAAAAAGATAAATAAAGGTCAACAACCCCAACAGATTCTAGGAAGTACCTAGAAAAGGAAAAGTACAGCAGCCCGTTCTAATCCTAAAATCACTGCTCCTAGTACTCTACATCCTCACTGAAAATCCCACACAAGGAAGCTGATGGCCTCATCTTTCAACTAAGTAAAAGTCTGTAAGAATCCCAGAGTGGGAGTCGAACCAGAGAATTAGCTCTGACCGGAAATGAGCAACTCTGGGCTGGAGACTTTGCCGCTCACTCAGAGTCTCATTCCAGGTGATTACTGCTTCTCTTTGAGGCTTTGGCTTTCTCCACTAGGAAAATGACCCCCACTGTCCCTAAGGTTCCCTGCAAACAACTCTCTCTAGAGCACTAATAATACACCTTTGGTGGAGGGTGGGTGGAGCCCCTGTAATAAAAGGCCTCCTTCCTTTCTCCCACCTCACTAGGAAAGCCTTCAGTTTATCCTAAGACATCAAAAAAGAAACAAGTGGTGCTAGCCCACACACTCAGACAAAGCTCCAAAGACTGGTACAAAGAGAACCGAATTAAGGCACACCCACCATATAGAACCAAGCCCCCAGGGATCCCCCTTAGCCTGCATTTAAATTAGCATTTGTAGTATCTGGTTATTTAACGCTATTTTATTTTTATTTTCATTTTTTTAAAGATTTTATTTATTTATTTGACAGAGAGAGAGAGACAGTCAGCGAGAGAGGGAACGCATGCAGGGGGAGTGGAAGAGGAAGAAGCAGGCTCCCAGCAGAGCAGGGAGCCCGATGTGAGGTTCGATCCCAGGACCCCGGGGATCACGCCCTGGGCCAAAGGCAGATGCTTAACGACCGAGCCACCCAGGCGCCCCTATTTAACGCTATTTTAAAGTCAGATTAGAATACGATTTTAGTTCAGAGGTTCCACTTTTAATTCATGAACACTGAAAGTGAGCAATATTTGCTTTGCAAACCAAAAAATTAAGAGAAAAACTAAAAGCATTTCAATTAATAAGCTAAAAATAGGACTTCAAAGATAATAGCATTGGGATGTAGCAGACTGATGTAAGGGACAAATCCCTCACCTGCTTTGGTAAAAATCACCAGTGGTATTTTTACTTAAGTATAAGGTACTTTGGTAGCATAAAACTAACAAGGAGATTACCCTGGAGGCAGAAGGGTCAGCCCAACTGAGTAATAAAAGAATCTAGGGAAGCAAGCAGAATGGATCTTCTAAGCCAGATGCCTAATTATCTATTGGGTTCAGCTTCTGTCAGCGCTCCCCCGTTTACAAATATTCTAGTTCTCTACATATACTCCCTCAGAAAAGAACGGATGCACAGGGCAGGCCTAAAAGAGACCACCAACTTTAAAAGTTAAAAAAAAAAAAAAAAAAGTAAGAAATTCACAGCTACCAGGAGCTGATGTGATGTTCAAAGAATACAAGAGAAAATGGGCTACAGCCAAAGGTCTACTGGCCACCTGGAAACCCAGACTCCAGTCCAGCTCTGGACCAAAGGCAGGAATCACACAACACTCGACTGGCCAATATGACTTAGAGAAGCCAAGTGGGACAGAGAAATGGGCCTCCCAAGTCCTAGAGACAGAAAAGGCCTCTACAGAGGTCGCTGCAGAGCAGTCAGACCTCAGAGGGGAAAAGCCTTTAGGTTGGGATAGAGAAGAAAACATTTTTCGTTTTGAAGTTCAGGGGTTAAGTGAGGACTCAGACGGAAAAGAAGATTACTCCAGGAACACAGTGCAACATGTCTCGGAGGAAGAGATCTGACCCCTGAATACACATCCTAGTTTACAGTATGCTTGCATGAATACTGTTCACGTAAATGAGTATGAAATTCAAAAGGAAGTTGGACAAAGTGCTGAGGTTCCCAGAAGACCCAAACTAATTATATCTACATCTCTGTGTTGTTTAAAGCCTTTATTCATCAAAACTTGCAGAATGGGAGAGATAATAGTAGAGATAAGGAAAAAGAAGCAAGAAACCCCCAAAGGGAATACCAGTTAAAGGACCTACGGGCATGAAATAGGGTTTGGATGAGACTTCCACACGCCGAAACCATGTCGTTTTGACACTTTCATGAGGTTTTTTTTTTTAAGTTAATAGTCACAGGCTTCTTTTATATAAGTTCAACATTGCTGAAATTAACAAAGCTGCGGGAGGGGTTTTCCACACCCGGTCAAAGGAAAGAAAATCCATCACTCTGGATGATAGCGGGCCCCATGGACCACAGCCCTTGCACAGCTAGATTTGCAGACGCCAACAACCAACAAAACGAGAGCAAAAAGAGCAAGAATTCCAGGGGGATACAAGCAGGCTTGATCAGCCCAGGCAACAAACTCCTTCCTCCTTTTTGTCTTAAGTGACTCTTGACGACTCAACACTTACCTATCTCACGTTTTCTTTCATTGGTTGTACAATCATGGAAAAATTCTGTCATCAGACCTTCCAATGCCCTGAGGGAGGCTTCTTCAGATGCCTAATAAAGGAATTTGAAAGAAAAGAAAAAAATCAGTAATTGCATCTCCTACTTTCCTCACTTCCCTCCAGGTCACATTTGTAATTTACTTCCTCAAACATCTTGATTCAACATTCTTCAAATGCATGGGATTCAGAAAAACTGAAGGGAATTTCCCAGCTGGCTCAAAACCCAAATTTTGAGTATACTCTATAAATTCATGCTACTGTGCAATCGATTTTCAGTTATTTATGCTAAGGAAAAGGGAACAAATAACTCAAAATACAACTTCAGAAATATATTAAAAGCCCATTTACAGCCCCTGGCCCTAACTGAACAGGCAGAGTGAAGAGACTGGGTGAGAAGGTGAGGGCTCCCTATAGACTTCCTGTCCATTATACATTTGCCCTGAGTCTAAATAAGTAGCCATATTTGGATTCAGAACTGCAGTCAAAGTGCTGCATGGATCCGTGGGCGTTCTGAAGGCATTTCATGAGTCACGTGTTTCGACAACTTTCAATTTCAAATGAGCAGCCACCAGAGACTAAGGTTAAGGCAGCTAAGAGCCAAATGGAGCAGGAACTCAAAATGAGCACATCCCAACCATGGACCCACAGCCAGCCAGACTCTCAGCAGAGCTGCTCAGGTGGAGAATGAGAGGAGGGGCTCTCGACCCCAATGGCCATCCTCTCCCTCTTCCATGTGGAGCCCCAAACCCACTTACTCTTCTCCCACTCACGTAGGAGACGTCACCTGAAGCAATGAGTTGGAGTCCACACTCCTTCATGCACCCGTCTGCAGGAAAGTAAGCATTCCTAGACCATTTCTGAATACTCACTGGCATTATCTACCCAGGGATAATCAAGAGCCAAGAGCAGTTCTGACTTCTTAATTATCTTTTAATTCCAGTCTCCCCACCTCCCCCCTCCTCCCTTCTCCACATCCTCTCCATTGCCCCTACAGTGAGAGCAGACTATAAAAACTGCATTTTAAAACGAGTCCACACTCCAATATACGTATCAAACTGTAATATTACTGGAGGCCTCCACTTGGTAACTGACTTCAAACACCGAGGAACCTGGCCCATCTCTGTGGATAAACACGCACTTCTTAGGACTGATAACTAATTATAGAGGCGGAGTCAGGCTTGCACCAGCCCATTGACATCAACTAGCATGGTGCAGAGCACACGAGGGCCGCATTCAAACAGTGCCACGCACGGCTGTCCCTCCCATGCTGCAGTCATATGTGAACGGCTGGGCCATGACAACTCACAATGACATGCTGAGGGATGAATTACTATACAATAGTTTTAGCACTTGGGAGTTACCTGAATTTTATTTTTATGATCAAGATTAGCCCTCGAATCTTACTCTTTTTTCAAACCAATGTTATCGGTTCAACTGAAAAATATCCTTGGATTCCAAGTTAAACAGTTTTATTAAAAACTACAAATTTTGGGGTGCCTGGCTGGCTCAGTCGGTAGAGCGCAAAACTCTTGATCTCAGGGTCGTGAGTTCGAGCCCCATGTTGGGCATGGAGCCTACTTAAAAAAAAAAAAAAAAAAAAAAACACTACACATTTTTTCAAATGGAGAAATAACTGAAATGTCAGGCTAAAAGAAGCCTGCAATCTTTTTCACCTATTTCAAGTTTTTGTGTTGATCAAAACACCCTCACCGTTCTCCCTTTCTAAGTAAATGCTGAAAATTCAAATTCCTAAAATGAATTGATATAAATAAAGAATGCTTTGGTCTGTTCATAAATCAACTTGGGATACACATTTCATTTGAAAAAAGGATTTGCTGTTTTAAAAAAAGTTTCTGGAAAGATCTGAAAGAATGAAAGGAAAATCTCACAAGTAATTTACTGACAAAAAATAAAAATTAACATAAATTAAGAGATATCTGTTGAACTTAAGTCAGCTATTTAGTTAAAATAAATCAGTAGTTCTTCTGGAGCCAAAATGGGTCCCTGAAAACTAAGGACACATTTTCAAGTCCCACCTGCTCCACAACTTTTTCTTGTAGTGAAACATTTCAGAGCAGATCCCAGAGAACACTTGAGCTCATCACATTCAGGCAATCAACCATCAAGGTCTATTTTGTACTGGTTCTTGAGGCAGAAATTTGTGAACAATTACCAGCCATGCATTAAATGCTACTGGGGCAAGTTCAGGACAATCTCTCCAAAGAATGCAATTCTAACTCCACTCCCAATCCCATGCACCCCTCCCCTGCTCCAACCCAAGAAGCACTCCAGCAGAAAAGCAGAAAGACGAAAGTATGCACAAGGATCACAGATTGGATGCTCTCCACCAAATGATGGTTACATGGAAAAGGAAACTCCAAAACCTAACTCAGTAGTATCGCCAGGTGTTTCCCAACAAAATAGCACGCTGTTCACATTTTCAATCACTTCTATAACTGTAGTAAGTACTAATACTACCTCACAGTGACCCATGTAAAGCTGCTATGTAAACTCTAAAGAATTATCTAATTCATAGTTATGGCTGCTATCATTTGTATTTGGTCTTAAATACCAAATGAAAACAATCCAAAACAAACAAAAAAAAAGAGAAGTGGTCAGGCCTACTTTGAAACTGGAGATTCATGTCCTCAGGCTTTACAGGCTTTGTCCAAACATATCTAGTGAGGCTTTTCCAACTGGATTCAAAAATGAAACTCTGTTTTACGGGAGACAAAAAGGAGGCTGAGGCCTTGCTGAAGTCATACAATTAGAACAAAGATGTAAAAACACAAAAGATAAGCTCAAGACCTCAAATGGTCAAAGGATATTGGAGAATTCACCCGAACTGGCAAGAAGGCTCCTGGAACCTTTGCCAGATGTTTCAACCAGGTGGTGAAGCCAAAATCCAGACTGCTGTGGGTTTAGGAATTAAAGGCAAGTAAGGGAGTGGTAATATTCCGTGAAGACTACACTTTCCAGTAATAAAGGGACAAAGAACATAAAACAAAAACCAAGTGCCATGATGTGGTAGGAAGAGAAGGCTCCAATTCCCAAAGACCATTCAAGCACTGCACTGCTTTATGAAGCACATCCAGGATTCAAGTACACCCGACGGCCAGCTTGTGCTTGGGATTTGAGATCCAGATCTTGAAGAATGAAGGCAAGAGAAGATTAAATTAAAACCAAGTAAGACACATTCACATGAAAATATTCCAGTTGGATTGCAGATATAAAATGTGATAAAATAATAAAGCTTCTAAAAGATAATATAGAACACCTTCATGACCTTGGGGTATAGAAAAAATTTCTTAAATAAGACACATAAAAGCACTAAACATAAAGGAAAAGACTGATAAATCAGAACACTCATCAAATGGCACAATGAAGAGAGTTCAAAAGAAAGCCCCAAAATGGGGAAAGATATTTCCAACATAGGTTAACTAACAAGAGGACTTAGAGGAAACACAAATGACTCAATTTTTTTGACGGCAAACAGTTCATTGTAAGAAGGTATTCAAAAAGCCTATACAGAAAATAAGTGCTCAACCTCTTAAGTGGTCAGAAAAATGCAAATTAAAAACAAGATGGCACTACACATCCACCAAAATGGCTACAATTAAAAAGGCAATAACAAGTGTTGGTAAGGATATTGAGCAACTGGAACACGCACACAGTGCTGCTGGTGGGAGCATGCACTGGTATAACCACTTTAGAAAACCATTTGGCTGAATGGGAGAAGACATATGCAAATGACATATCCGATAAAGCGTTAGTATCCACAATATATAAAGAATATACAACACCGAAAAAGCAAACAATCCAATTTAAAAATGGGCAGAAGACATGAACAGTCATTTCCCCAAAGAAGACACACAGATGGCCAACAGACATATGAAAAGATGCTCATCATCACTCATCATCAGGGAAATGCAAATCAAAACTACAACGAGATATCACCTCACACCTGTAAAATGGCTAAAACCAACAGCACAAGAACAAAATGTGTTGGCAAGGATGTAGAGAAAAAGGAATCCCCGTGCACTGTTGGTGGGAATGCAAACTGGTGCAGCCACTTTGGAAAACAGTATGGAGGTTCCTCAAAAAGTTAAAAATTAAATAAATAAATAAAGTTAAAAATAGACCTACCCTATGTCCAATAATCACACTACTGGGTATTTACCCAAAAAATATAAAAACACTGATTCAAAGGGATACATGCACCCCTATGTTTATAGCAGCATTATTTACAATAGCCAAATTATGGAAGCAGCCCAAGTATCCATCGATAGATGAATGAATAAATAAGTTGTAGTATATATATATACACACACAGACACACACACACACAATGGAATATTATTGAGCCATAAAAAAGAATGAAATCTTGCCATCTGCAACAACATGGATAGAGCTAAAGAATATTATGCTAAGTGAAGTAAGTCAGTCAGAGAAAGACAAATACCGTATGATTTCTCTCATATGTGGAATTAAGACAAACAAAAATGAGCGAAGGGAAAAAAAGAGAGACAAACCAAAAAACAGAATCTTAATTACAGAGAACAATCTGATGGCTACCAGAGGGGAGGTGGATGAGGGAATGGGTAAAATAGGCGATGGGGATTAAGGAGTGCACCTGTCATCATGGCACAGGGTGATGTATGGAAGTGCTGAATCACTACATTGTACATCTGAAACTAATGTGACTCTGTATGTTAACTATACTGGAATTTAAAACAAAATAATTTTAAAGAAGAAAACCAGTGGCAGCTGAACACATGCATACCTTATGATCCTGCAATTCTACTCCTTGATAACTCCAACAGAAATCTGTGCATACCAAAAAAAAAGTACATAAAGGTCCACAGCATCATTATTCATAATATCCAAAAAAGTCAAAAGAACCCAAATGACCATCCAGTGGAATGGATAAATAGCGGTTTATTCAGCAGAATATTATAAGACAACAAGAATGAATAAATGTTGTTCCCTGCAACAACATGGATGAATCTCACAAACACAACGCTGAGTAAAAGAAGCCAGAACACATCCTTCCTGATTCACTACATGGTCATTTTAAAAACAAGCACAATGAACCTATGGTGTGTTATAATCACAATGGTGGTTACCTTTGGGGAAGAGGGATTCTGAGATACTAGTAATATTCTATTTTCTTGATCTGAGTGTTAGGCACACAAGGATGATCTTTACATTATGATTTGAGCACTGTTCTGTAAATACACATGCACCATTTAAAAAACTAATATACTTATTTTTAGCATTCAGGTTGGTATTTTCAGATACTAAATTTAGAAGTTCTGTTTTTTCCTGTATTAACACAACTACTGAGAGCAATTGGGGTCCTGCAAGTCACGTCTGAGTGGGAGACTCCTGGACTGCCGGGAGCCATCACCTATTTGTTTCCAGAGCTGGGAGGGTGACAACACAAAGGATTACAAGCCCAAAAGCCTATGTACGCTTCCCCAAGAGTTCCTTGGCTTACCACAGCAGCAAATTAAAACCCTGGGGCAGGAATCAAAAATAACCTGGGTCAGAAGATACTCTCAGAGAGCCATGTGTGTATCTAAAATAAACCAAAGTTTTCTGTTCCAGAAAGAGTTAAAATCTGTAAAGTGGAGGAGCTTTCAGCTGGGCCTGCTCTGACTTTATCTGCTCCTTTTATTGCACTGCTCATGGTTCAGCAGTTCAGAGACCTATCTACTACTGGCTCATTTATTAAGGAACAACGAAGTCAACCAACACCCATAATCACCTAATAAATGACAAGAAAAACCTGAAAGGGAAACGATCATGTAATCTGAAATCTTCTTTGACTCTTCCTTGTATCTTCTATGCCCACAACTAAGATCATCAGGCTGGCTGGTTCCTGCTTTACACTGTCTTTTAGATTTGTACCTTTTCCCTCACCACTACTTCTACTAGGCCCTAATGCCCTTCTGCCAAAACTACTATAACTTCTCTTAACCTGGTCGCCTTGATGTCAGCTTCCCCAATTCCAATCGAATCTGTGCCTCAGCGCCAGATAAATTCTTCTAAATATTGATTCTCTTCCCCAATTATTCTAAATCTAGCTTTAAAGAACCTTTGAATCTGGACTGAGAAACTCAGCCATTCATTCGACAAACAAATAAGCTCAATGCCACTAAGTAACTGACTGCATTAAGCCCAGAGATATAAAGATGAGTAAGACCATCCCCGACTTCAAGGAACTGGAGGTAGCCTGAGGGAGAGACGGGAAGAGCCTAAAACAAAAAAGGAGAATATGATGGTTTACATCGTTTAGTAGTGACAGATGTAAAAATGGCTTCAGGAGCCCAAAGGGAACTAACTCTGTCTGAGGGACAGAAGGACAGCTTCGCAGAGGAGATAACATTATCTTGGGTTTTGAAGAATGCAGAGAAGTTTACTAGGATGAAGGGAGAAGGAAAGCACGCCTGATTCACCATCACTCACCACAAGAAACCATCACTCTAGTCTGAACGCCCGTGGTCTCCTAAGCAAATGTCTATTCCCATCCTGCATTTGCTCCTGGTTCTGCAATTCTTAGTTCTACCTTCATGAAATTTTTCACAAAACGAAAAGTTTACAGCATGGCTCCCTTATTTGTATCTCGAGTCTCTGTCATGTAATCAGTACCAGTTTTGCCTGTGGCCCTGTTCTCCGGTCAGTTCAGCATAGCATGATGAAATAGCACAGACTCTGGGCTTGGGGTCCTTGAGTTTGACTTCAAATGCACCTCAACCTCGGCCTAATTATTTAATCTGTCACTTTTTTCCTTTTGTGCCCAACTGGGGATAAGAGAACCCAACACATGGGACCGTTCTAAGGATTAAATAATCTGTGTAAAGCACACAGTGAACAGAATGCCAGGAATAAAGTAAGGGCCAAAAGTCCCATCTGTAAGTGTTAACACTTCATCGGTACTGGGCCTCTCTCCTTAACCAGAACATAAAGTGCCTGGAAAGAGACTCTGCCTAACACATCTGTACTTTCTACCACATCCAGCATGGACTGCTGCTCAGATATTTTAGTCTGAATTCAGGAGAGAAAAAGGAACAAGACAGTATCACTTTTAGTTTCTCAGGAATACTGGTAATCCCTCCAGATTTAAGATACACGTGACTATTTAAATTTCCCCCGTTAGGGCCCCTGACCACAATGACCTTTGCTCACAAGCACTCAATGAACATTAAAAAAAAAAAAAAAAAAAAAAAAAAAAAAAAAAAAAACAAAAAAACCAGGAGACTGCTAACAATTTACCTTAAAAAACACTGAGACTGAAGGTGGATAAATGGTGCTTTGTCCATTAAGGCACCTACATGACAGGTTTCTCAAATCCTGACTAAAATTTGTTATGTTTTATCTAATTGCCTCTAAACACCCCCTCTAAAGCCATAATCTTTAGGGCGCCTGGGTGGCTCAGTCATTAAGCATCTGACTCTTGATTTCAGCTCAGGTCTTGATCTCAGGGTCCTGAGTTCAAGCCCCACGTTGGGCTCTATGCTGGGCATGCGGCCTATTTTAAAAAAATAAAAAATTATAAAGAAATAAAATAAAGCATACCTTTTTACAAAATCGATGCTGGGGAAAAAAATGACTCTTTTTCAAAGAAGCTTTTATCAAGTTTTTAGGCACCTTTTCCAGGAGCCACATTTCACGTATCCTACAAGGAGGTAAACCCTACAAGCCTCCTATACTTAGGTTCATGGCCTCCTTGACACCAAACCTAAAAAAAAAGAGGACTAGCATCCCGGAGTCTCATTCAAACATTCCTGCGGCACACCCAGAACAATGTTATTACTGCACCTGCCTGTATATCAAGAAGGTATCTGAGAAAGTGATTCTGTACCAGCTGCTGCCCAAGGCTGAAAGTATGCAAAGCCGACCTGATGTGTTACAACAGATGCCGTTAGCAAAGACATTCAATCTCATACAAACTTCCTGGGAAGCTAACAGGATTATCGTGGGTGTTCAAACTCTCAAAAGAACACTTTTCTCCCCTACTCTCTTCATGGCAAAGAAAACAGACGAGCAAAGAGTCCCTCTGGCCCTCAGGCCCAAGTACAAGCCTGAGATGAAATACAAAGCTTAAAGGAAGGCTTGATGGGAATCAACGTGACATCTATCTGGCCCCTCTGATGTCACTGGGCTCAAAACGCTAGAAAGCAGGAAAGCCTGTAGAGGAAGCCCCAGTCTGGACGGCAACGTTCACAGGTCTTCCCCCACTTTCCTGTCTCTGCTCTGTGTGTCTCAAACGGCAGATACTAACCTTCGGAAAAGAAAAAAAAAAAAAAAAGAAAGAAAGAAAAGAAAAGAAAAGAAAAGAAAAGAAAACGAACGAACCACACATCGTGATTAAGCAGAAATCTCACTTCACTTCTCTAAAAACAAACTGTGTCGAAACCAGTCGGACCTTGGAAGTCCAGCACTCAGAAGGGCAGGCCCTGAAACCCAGCGTGCCGAGTGCCTTGCTCACATGCACGCAGCTAGCGAGCGGCAGGCCAAGCCTCCCGACTCCGTCACATCCACGCCCGTGTCCAGGTGTCCCCTAGCAAGTCTGTGAGAGAGAAGTAGAGGCAAGGCTAAGCGGAGGGGTCGTCTAGGGCTCCAGATGTACAGCGAAGTAATTAACTGCAAAAATTATGAACAGAAGTTACAGGAAAAAAATGTTTTCTACCGCAGGAAAGGAACAGAGACACGCCATGTTCCGGGCAAGCAAGGCCAGGGCAGATGCACTTACCATGACTCCATGGACGCATGTCTGGAACTAACTACTGAAGTTATGCATTTGCCTCAGAAGGGCCGCTCGTTGTCTTGCCTACAGCTTAACCCTGAAAGTATGTGCCCTTTGGGAGTGACGATGGATCTAACTTTCTACAGTATCATCATGTAGATACTGATGCGTGATGATCAGGGTAGCGTCTGATTAAAACATGTACTTCGGCCACATCTAAGTATAATTCTAATCATTAAAGGCACTTTTCTGCTCTAGTCTAAAACTACCGTCAAGCTGACCAATGGCAAAACACACCTCCCAGGATTTCCTGAGTGTGCACAGTATTTCTTGGGTTTGGGTCAGATTCTCTGTCTCTCCGTGAACAAAAGGGGTCTGTTTACTGCTGAGGTAGAGCAGGATAACTGCCAGGCATCTGGGCCAGAAAGTCCAACTGGTCCCCCTGTGGGGGTGATAAAGTCGAGGCAGCATTTTCTGTCCCCCCCGGGGACCAATTAGAGGAAACATCTTGTACACAGAGGACAGTATGTTTTATGCTGGGAAAACCTATCCTTGTACTATACGGGACAAAACATAAAAACCAGAACTAATGAGCTCCTGATGGACAGGAGCACTGGTTTCAAAAATTTAAAACAAATCTCAAGAAGATTAAAGAGTCATGACAAGTAAATGCTACACTTGATTCTAAGGCTAGATCCTGTGCTGAAGGGGAAAAAATGCTATAAAGGAAGAACTGGGCCAAGGGACAAAACTGGATACAGACGGTAGATCAGATAAAAGTCCTGAATCAACGTTACAGTAACCGAGGTTGATAACTGCACTGCGGCTTTGTAAGAGAACATCCCTGTGAGAAAATACACCACATAGGGTCAATGGGCCAGGACGTAGGCGACTTCCTCTCCAATAGTTCAGAAAAAACCCTACGTGTGCATACATTCATACACGTATGTGCATCTGTATACATAGGAAAGGTATAAATAGTAAGGCAAACAGGGCAATGCTAACAACAGTGGAGGCTGGGTAAAGGGTATGAGAGTGCTCTTGGTACTACTCATTCCTTGCAATCTGTCTGTCAGCTTGGAATTATTTCCAAATAAAAAGTTTTTTAAAACTTCTGGTAGATTGGTGCCCTCCCACTTTGCTCCTCACTGCTCCAAGCTAGCTGGGCAGAGGAAAGAGAAAGTGAGACAAGGATACAACAGGCCAGAGGAGACTGACAGGTCTCTCAGATGCCAGGTTTACTATCACACACTGTTTCTGAAAGAGGATGGTACATAGCCTAGGCATTAAAAATTTTGCATCTGCTGGTTGAGCAACAAGCATATCCCACTAGGAGCTAAAATACATATAAGTTACATGCTTATTTATTTATATTACAGTGGAAGGCTTTAATTACACAGCCAAAAAGGCAAATGGTAAGAATAGTTATTCTGCGAGAAACTTTCTAAGATAAGTGAGTAATAGAGCTCAAAATAGTCTCTCTCTCCACAATTCCATCTGCTGCGTTTTCCCAGGTACTTCTCCCAGGAGGATGAATATTTATATCTGCATGCCTAGTCAATTAAACACAAGAGATACTGAGCACAAGGCATGCTATCAAGAAATCCTAAAACAGAAACACAGGATCTTAGGAGAGAAATACAAACCCCAGAGAACAGCAAGTCCAACCTCACTTCAGAGAAGGAAAACGAAGCTCAGAGCACATATCCTGACCAACATCAACCAGCTACTGGTGAAGCGAAGGCCCTGAGCAGGACCACCAGAGCCTTTTCCCGGCAAGCTCCTCTACCCCTTAAAGAAGGACACAGAGTTCCAGGGCTATGAGGATGATGAGTGAGCTGGCGTTACCTTGCAGGGCATGAAATCACGGAATGAGTGAGTGTGAAGCTGACAGAGCACTATAAACACGGGCTGCAAATCTAAAATCCCAACCAACATGACCGCTCATACATACAGGGTTTCACATCAGCTGCTCTTACTACCTGCAACTGTTCAAGAGCAAGTTTGTAAAACCCATGCCACCTTCATCCTGAATTACTCCCAGAGAGCACTGGCGTTTTAAATACCAGTTAAAATAACATTTATTTCATGTTGGCAAAAAACTCCAGGCCCTGTTACAGACTGTTGGGATGGGAAGGAGCACAAGCACTTCCTTTCTCCCTTCCAGGTTCTATCCAGTTGCTACATAGTCTTAAGCAATCAAGTGCAGATCAAAGTCCAACCTCCTTTTCATGCCTGGCAAAGCTGCAGTGCCTCTTCCTTCCCATCCTGAACTGACCAGCCAGGCCCAGCAACAATAGGAAGGCAGGACAAGCGGGACACAAGCTTCTCTTGAAGATAAGCAGGTGAGAGAAGTCCAAGGACAGAGCTAGGCAGTGTTCTGACACAGTGACCTCACACCTGGGAGGTAAGGGCCAATGGCGTTGGGCTCTTCCCAATGCACCCTTCATAAATAAATCAGGAGCTACACCCTTCCTGTGGGAAGGAAAGAATGAGAAGGGGAAGACAGCACAGAAAATGTGCTCCAATACTGCTCCCACCTGGGGTAGAGATGACAAGCCCCTGAATACGCAGCAAGCCAGGAAGGAGGACACAGGCGCAACCCGGTGAATGTACATACTTCGATGTTACTGAACTGTACATCTGAAAATGGTAAATTTTATGTTTATCTTAACACACACACACACACACACACACACACACAAACCCTTGACTGGGGGGGAAATATGTTAAGGCACCATTTCTAATACATTAAAGTAAGTATAAAGGATGCTTAAGTAAATAGTAAGTAAACAAAATAAACCTACAAGGGTGATCTATAAATCCTATAAAGAGACAAAAATAGGAGAGGATGCAGGTAGCAAAAAAGAAAAAAAAAAAAACCGACAAAGGGGCGCCTGGGTGGCACAGCGGTTGGGCGTCTGCCTTCGGCTCAGGGCGTGATCCTGGAGTTATGGGATCGAGCCCCACATCAGGCTCCTCTGCTATGAGCCTGCTTCTTCCTCTCCCACTCCTCCTGTTTGTGTTCCCTCTCTCGCTGGCTGTCTCTATCTCTGTCAAATAAATAAATAAAATCTTAAAAAAAAAAAAAAAACCCGACAAAAGTAAAATCTAAGTTGGTGATAACTTTTCCTACCCACCCCCAGAAAGATATTATGGAACAATGAAGCCATTTTTTCAACCTATTAAATTTACAACAATTTTCTTAAGACTACCCAATGCTGAGGGGTGTATTATCTACAGCTGGTGGGAAGAATAAACTGGTATAAACTTTCTGGAAAACAAATTGATGACGTACCATAAAAATATTCATACTAAATCTAAAACTATTTTAAAATAAAAGGTTTATTAAAAAATCTTCATACCCTTGGGTCCTTCTGGGAATCTAGCCTAAGGCAATTTTCTGAAATACAGAAAAAGCTCTTTGCAAAAACATTAATCACATTATTATTTACAATGGCAAAAAAAAATGGAACAATCTAACTGCCCAAGAATCCATGCAATGCAATATTGCACAGCCACTGTAAATATTTATGAAGTATCTGATGATCTGGAAAACCACTTATACTATAATGTTACATGGAAAAAGCAGAAGGAAAGAAGTACATTTACAGTGTGATCTCAGCCATATTTAAAAAGTAAACAGGAAAAAAGACTAGAAGGAAACAAAATCCAAAAAGTTGAACCACAGGACGGTGAGCTCGTGTCTGTTTTGTCCTTACAACAATAGTCTACAGAGTTCAAAATACTGTTTCCCATGAGGGAAAAAAATAACTCGGCCAAATCAAGAGGTGGCAGAGAGGACGGACAGCACCAGCCCTACTTCAATCACCAAACGGTACGAGAATGAAGCAGCCACAGAAACTGAGCTAACTCACTGGCCACAAATCTTGAAAAGGCTTCACTACTTTCGTTGCTTTTTTAAAAACTAAATCCCCACGGGAGAAGAGGATGCAGGAACCCCCTGTGCCGTGTGTGCAACTCCTCTGCAGGTCTACAGGGACTTCAAAATAAGATGTTTAAGTTAAATAAATAAATCCTCGAAAGATCTCTTGCTTTGTCTTTCTCTCCAAACAGAATGTGGAATGTAGATGAATAATTTCCCAGGTTGGATAAAAAGCACAGGACTCCTTTTGTCATGAATTAAATAAAAGACTTTTCTGGAGCGGATGCCTTCAAAGAAATCACCGGGCTGCCTAGCAGACAGCGCGCTCTTCGGCATTTCCAAGCTTTCGTCTTCAAGAACTGACCACTCTTCCATGTGTATCCGTGGCTCCATCTGCCCAAAAATGGCCCTTCTGCTTCTCCACCTCAAGCCCCAAATCCTTTGCCTTGTGACTTTCTATTTCTGCTCTGAAACCCAACCCAGGTGTCACCTCCTTTGGGAAGCCTTCCCTGATACAGCTCTCCAATTTGGCCAGGCTTTTTTTTTTTTTTTTTTTAAAGTACAGGTGTACCTCTTACAAGGCTCTATTTTTGCACTTATCCCCCAGCACGGCAATCATTTGCTGACATGCACATCTCCACTTCCAGAAGTTATAAACTTCTAGAACTTCTGTTCACCCTTTCCATCCTCACATTCAGTAACTGTAGACCAGATCCGTTCCCAATTATTTTGCAACTCTATTGCAAGCAAGCCCTCAAATTCACCAACAATGCTTCCTCTACCTCCTAACTTTCCATTTTGGTAAAGAATTACAAATCACACATATAGGGGCGCCTGAATGGCTCAGTCGGTTAAGCGTCTGCCTTCAGGTAAGGTCGTGATCTCAGGTCCTGGGATCCAGCCCCACACTGGGCTGCCTGCTCAGTGGGAAGTCTGCTTCTCCCTCTCCCATCTCCCTCTCCCCCAGCTCCTGCTCTCTCTCTCTCTCTCTCTCAAATAAATAAAATCTTAAAAACAACAACAACAACAAATCACACACATATCTGTGCATAGACTTCATACCACAAGTTAAAAGTCTATCCCTTTTTTTTTTAAAGATTTTATTTATTCATTTGAGAGAGAGAGAAAGTGCGCACATGAGCAGGGAGGGACAGAGGGAGAGGGAGAAAGAATCTGAAGCAGACTCCACACTAAGGGCAGAGCCCAACGCAGTGCTCGATCCCACAACCACAAGATCATGACCTGAGCTGAAACCAAGAGTCCAACGCTCAACTGAGTGAGCCACCTAGGCGCCCCACAAGTTAAGAGTTTTTTCAACTTTCCCTCCATCATCAACAATATCTGCAGTAGCCCAGCACTCCTCCAGTATTAGGAACTGCTTTCTTTTCTTTCTACACATAGGACATGGTGAATCCAAGAAACCAAACTGAACATTCTACTCTTGAATTTATCCATGACTTCTATTTCCTAAGAACTTTAACTTCCTCATCTTTTCATTCATATCACCATTTCCATTAGTTGAATTTCTTTGGGAGATCACCTTCCATAAAGTAATGAAGACTTTTATACCTCCCAAGTCACAACCCGGAATGGTAAGAACCCCTAGGTTGCACTGAGCTAGGAGGTCGGCGGGACCCACTCACTAGCCAAGTGACTTGTTCTAGACACTACAAGACATACCTTTTTAAAATAACAAATGATTTATCAAAGGCTTTGAAGGTCACTGGCAATCATCAAAACCACAAGTCTTAAATGTCAAGAAGTATGTGCCGATAAAAGTGGTCCACTCAAAGCCTTTTCACTTTCGATCTATTCATTGTCAAGGTATAAAGGGGTATTCTTTTTCTCAAAATGTTTTCTGATATTTCTCTGAGGTCTTTAAAAGCCTTCAAGCATCTTCTTTTCATAAGAACCCTCCTTTACGATTATACCAGGATGGGATTTTTCAGCACTTCTCAGCCAAGTAGGTCTGTCCACAAAGGTCTGGAAACATGGACTAGTCACGGTAAAATGAGATGACGGCCACCTGGTGTTCCTCAAAGATAACATATGTGCCTGGGTCTTTAATTTGCTTCTGAAGATTGGGGAGGGCAGGAAGTGAGGTAGAAAGAATATATATTTATTTTTAAACAGTAAATGTTTAAGGTATAACCCAAGAGTTTCAAGAAATGTCAGATTTACAGAGAGATGCTCTGACCTATAGCCCCAGGACAGGTGCCTTCCTTTAACTAGGTGTAGGCACTCCCCGCCATTAGGGGAGTTTCAGGAGAAAATAAAATCAGACACACACTACGCATGACTGGTAAACTCCCTTATGAAATTACTTCATATATCCTTTAGCATTCTAAATTAACATCCTGGTTCACAAACCCAGTTAACAGACGATTGCCAGAAAAATCACTTCACCAAGGTGAGCTCCGCAGCTTTCTAGCAATGGAATTGCTTTCCTACAATTAAACCTGTTTTTACGTGATGTTATGACAAACATAAAGGCAAGTGGGGAAGAATGTAAGTCTTAACCACATGGATCATCAGACAAAAGTTTAGAAAATGATCAGGTTACACAGTCCCATCACTAAGACAATCACATTAGTCAAGTCCACAATATTAGTATACATGAAAAGCAGTGTCCTTATTCTGAATAAAATCAGCAGCATTAAGATTCATCAACCAAATATGCAAGCCACTCCTAACATAACTTTATCGACTCTAAAATCCAGCCAAAAAACACTTTTTAAAAAAAAATATTGTTGGCTGACCCAAAAGAAAAACATACAAAGATCAGAAGACCAGGAATGGTCAGCAGACATGGGAAAAAAAAAACATTATGGCAATAAAATATCAAAAGATGATCCACTTCATAACCAAAGAAAGGCTCGCATATTATGTGCCCGATGTGCCATTCTCACGCTTCACGTTAAAAAGTTGTAACGCTCAGCCAGAAGGCAGAGAAATAGGAAGCGCCTCATTAATGAGAATAGAAACTGAGATCTTTTTGCAGGACTAGCACTATCTACCAGAATTTTTAAATACACTTACTGTTTGCCCCACGATTCTTCTAGATTTATCCTACAATTTCACAAAGTGGACAAAGATATATTTAACGTGTTTACTGCAGTATTAGCAGCAAACACTAGATATCTAAAATAGCCAACATCAGGGAATTAGCTCAATACCTTAAGGCAGGCATACCAAGTTCTAGGGCAAATGACAATAAAAAATAATCCACAGTTGGGGCACCTGAGTGACTCAGTCGGTTAAGCATCCAACTCTTGATTTCGGCTCAGGTCATGACCTCATGATCATGAGATCAAGCCCCAAGTCAGGCTCCACACTTGGCGGGGTAGCTGAGATTCTCTCCCTCGCCCTCTGCCCCTGCTTGCAGTCTCTCTCTAAACAATATATAAATCTTAAAAAAAAAAAAAAAATCCACACTAAAAGATATCCTAATTGAGTTACTAAACTTCAACAACACAGAATTCTTCTAACAACCATGTAAAAAAGGCAAGCTATCTCTGGGGAAAAGGGACAGCACTATATGAGTTAGGCTAACCACGCTTTTCCACATAACACCATCCGATGGCAGAAAACAATGGAGAAATATCAACAAAATTCTTACAAAAAGAAGGTATGACCCATGAGTATTACCAAACATGAAATAATTCAGGGAATATAGCAACCATGAACGCTTTTGAAAAAAAATTATCAGCTAATCAATGGTGAATAGATTAAAAGGGTCAACAAACACTCAATCCCCGATGGTGGAACAATGTCTAAGCATCTGCAGGAAAGAGTACAAACCCAGAATTTTACACCTAGCCAAGATGTCCTTCAAGCATAAAAGGAGGCATTCTTAATTCGCCAAATAAGTGACAAAATCTAGCCAACAGGAAGATGAATTAGACTTCAGATATGGAAAGACCAGCTAAAAGAACCAATGGGGAACGTTGAATCCTTTAAAATATAAAACTAAGACTAAATATTGAGGGAATTATGGTTATGGAACAGACTATAAATGCTCTCAAGACCCTGACAAAGTAAAATAACAACCAAGAATGAGAAGAGGGAAACAGAAGGAGACCGAATGTTCTTATTTTTCCTATTATTAAGTTCACTGATACTGCCTAGAAATGAAACATGGAATATATTTATAAAAAATGATGCCATCTTCTTGGAGCACCAGGATGGTTCAGTCAGTAGAGCACACAACTCCTGATCTTGGGGTCATGAGTTCAGGCCCCACACTGGGCATAAACCTTACTTAAAAATAAATCAACAGGGGCGCCTGTGTGGCTCAGTCATTAAGCGTCTGCCTCCAGCTCAGGGCGTGAGCCCGGCGTTCTGGGATTGAGCCCCACGTCAGGCATTTCCGCTGGGAGCCTGCTTCTTCCTCTCCCACTCCCCCTGCTTGTGTTTCCTCTCTCGCTGGCTGTCTCTCTCTCTGTCAAATAAATAAATAAAATCTTTTTAAAAAAATAAAAATAAAAATAAATCAATAAAATAAAAATGATGCCATCTTCTTAGTATCTTTCATAACCTTTTTCCTTAACCTAGAGGGATTTATCAAGAGCTAATAATTATTGAAGCAAAGATTTATTTGAAATTTGACTATTTCTTTTTCAGTTTCATTCTTCTTTTTTTGCTATTAAATTCAAGTGACCTCAAGGGCACTATGAAGAGAGTCCATCTCAAAAGGTTACATACTGACTACATTCAGACACCATTCTCAAAATGACAAAACTACAGAGAGAGAGATAAGTGGATGCTAGGAGACAGGGAGGGGGGCTATAACACAGAGAGCATTAGGCTTGAGGGAGTTCTTCTATGCCGATGGGACAGCTCTCTGTTCCCTGACTGAGGTGGTAGTTATGTGAATCAATACACGGACTAAACTGCACAGAATCATACATACAAGTGACTGTAGGTTAAAAACAGGTGAAAACTAAATAAGGTCTATAGTCTAGCCAATAATTGACATGTACCAATGTCAATTTCCTGGTTCTGATATTGGACACAGCAACTGAAGATTCCACCATTGGGGACTCGTGGTACTCCTTTTGCAACTTTCTGTATTTAAATATTTCAGAAAGTATAGCCTTTATTAAAAAATGCAAGTACTAGTAAATTGATTTTTCTTTTTCTTTAAAAATTACATGATCCCAAAAATCAGCACGATCACTTTTTAAATGGAAGTACTTACTTTAGGACTCCATATCACTTATCCAGACAGATCTTTACATACAAAAACATATGGATGTTTATGTAAGGTTAATCATAGTTCAGGAGAGTAGGATTTGGGGTGACTTCTTTTTTTGCCAATGTTCCTGGCACCTTTTAACACTACTTGATTTTTAATAAGCACATGTCGTTTTTATAAAAATTATCCAGTTGTTACTTTTTTAAATGAATGAAGGAAGGAAGGAAGGAAGGAAGAAAGGAGATCTTCCCAGGTCTCATTACAAGCCAATTTAGAAACCACTGATTCCCCCCCCCCCCCCAGGTGCATTTAGCTCATAAAATACTTTACCTTTTCAGGGAGTCTGAGACCAGAGAATCTGTTTCATGATAACCTTCATATTAAACAGCAGCAGGCTGCTCTAATGTAACCGAGCTACTGCATCTGCCAAACCTAATGGACTTAGCTGAACGGAACTATATGAAGTCAAGCCACTGCTGATGTCCTGTAACGTGGTCCAGCTACCACTGGGCCCTCAACAATCATGCTTTTCCTATTCCTGTCACATTAGCGGATAGGCAGATACCTAGTTTCTCCTCTGTTATCAGGAAACTTTACCATCTTGTCTTTTCTATTACGAAGTCAAGTTTTACAGGTTTTACGGTTAGATGACCAGCTGCACTATTCTTCCTGGGACAATACACTCAGCTGGGCTACATTTCGAGTAAATATGCCGGTGTAAATGTGCACTGGCTTAAGGAGAAACCTACTGATACAGAAAAAACATGGGCTGCGGAGTTAGAACCTTGAGTCCGAATCCCACCTCTATCAACTTGCTGTGTAATTTTGGTCATGTTACTTACATTACCCTCCCTGAGCCTCAGTGTCCTCATCTTCCCAAATGTACAATGAGGACAGATAAGACCTACCTTGCAGGGCCGCCGTTAAATTAAATGAGGTACCGTACACAGTATACACGAGGGCCCCTCAACAATGACTAGTGCCGAGTGTAATTGTGAAACATGCAGACCTTTTGCTCCCTCTGACCCCCAGCTTCCTTCCTTTCCCATCAGCCTCCTGCACCTCCCTCACTTCCCTCTACACTGGGAGTTTCCTCAGTATCCACAACCCCTTCCCTAACCACACCCCATCCCCACTGCACCCCAGCAGTTCTCCCAGCAGCAATTAGTGTCTGGAGCCTTCCCCTAAGCACACACCTACACAGCATTGCTTGTAACTTCCCCTGCTCGCCTGTCCACCCACACCACCCCTCCAACCATGTCTACTCGCCCAGGGGAAAAATGCCCTTATCTGAGCGTGCTGGCTGCATGGGTTCTGGAAAAAGAGGGTGCTTACTATATTCATACTCTATTTCAATCTTACCACACACTCCAAATACTGCCATTGTCATTTACCAAGGTCTAGGACCCACCTTGACCTTCTTGGATTTTTTCTCACCCCTGCCTCTTTTGATTGCCTCAGTATCTGCAGAATGCTTACGGGGCACTGGAAACGCAAAGAGGCCTAAGACTCACCCTGATATGGACTCTTAAAGGCATAGAACTGATCCTCCCCACCCGCAGGCTTGGATTGGGACTGGGGGAGGCTAGAGGAGTTGAAGAGAGTCTTACACCACGCTCTTCAAACTCCCGAACTGCTTGACACTTACTAGAAGAATGTAGTCTTATAATTTCTATATAGTAATAACAAATACATCAAAATAATAAAAGCCAAAAGAAAAAAACCTAACTATAATCAAAGATGGTAACTGTTAAACTACTAGCTGGAAGGCCTCAAAGAGATTATGTTTAGGGTGACCTTGAAATGGTAGAGAAGGTCACATCTGCGAAAATGAAAAGGACAGTAGAGCAGAGGGAACAGCACTGAGCAAAGAGAAATATGAAGTGTACTCAGTGTTCCGGGAATGACCAGGTATAATTTGGGAAGTCTTTAAAAGACATTCCAAATAAATCACTTTAAGCATTTAATAAATCATCTTCAATCCGTACTGAGAAGACTAAAAGTAAAACTGTGAAAATCCAGGGCCCAAGCACTTTCCACCACTCTACAGTGATAAATACTTGGTCTCTGGGGGCGCCTGGGCGGCTCAGTCGGTTAAGCAACCAACTCTTGATTTCAGCTCCGGTCATGATTTCAGGGACATGAGATAAACCCCCTCCTTACGCTGGGCATGGAACCTGCTTAGGATTCTCTCTCTCCCTCTCCCCCTCCTCCCTACTCTCCCTCCCACCCTCTCATTCAATTCTCTCTCAAAACAACAACAAAACAAACAAATTTCGTCTCTGACAATGGGGACCCTCTGCTCTGAATGATTTGGGGTCAAAGGGCATGCTCCCACCTGAGCTCTGTGAGGCAGCTCTGGCAGGAATACAGAAGATGAACTGCTAGGGGGAGGACTTGGAAGCGGTCAAGACACTACAAGTGAAAGCAAGAGACACGGCCTGACCAAAGTGGGGAATGGAAGGAAAGGCCGGGGTCAGAACACAAGTCAGCAGAGCATCCATAGGCCTACAAGTGGGGGACTGAAAGCAAAGAGGAAGTTAAAGATGACTCAGGTTTACCTGAGTGTCCAGTGAATAAAGTCATGAACAAAACCAGGGCACAGGGGAGGAGGCACTAACCTGAGGGAAAGATGACGGATTTGGTTTTAGACATGTTTAACCTGATGTCTACAGGACACTCGGGTGGATACCAACGGCAGGAAGAGTAAGGCTGAGTTGTCACTGGCACACAGGTCCTAACTGAGGCCATGAGAAAGACCAAGGGAGACTGAACCAAGACAGTAATATCATGGGAGCCAAGAAAAAAAAGTGTTTCAGAAAAGAAAAAGTCCTGGGGTGCCTGGGTGGCTCAGTCGTTAAGCGTCTGCCTTCGGCTCAAGGCGTGATCCCAGGGTCCTGGGGTCGAGCCCCACATCGGGCTCCTGCTCTGCTGGGAGCCTGCTTCTTCCTCTCCCACTCCCCCTGCTTGTGTTCGCTCTCTCGCTGGCTGTCTCTCTCTCTGTCAAATAAATAAATAAAATCTTAAAAAAAAGAAAGAAAGAAAGAAAGAAAGAAAGAAAGAAAGAAAGAGAAAGAAAAGTCCAGTGGTTGCCAAGAGCCAAAAGGAAAAGTCAGATGGCATAAGGACTGAAAAGAGGCCCTTTATATTGGCTTCCGCACACAGAAGTTATAGGTGACCTTGAAAAGTGGTGAAGACAGAAGGTCACTCTGCAAAGGGTTATAACAAGTGCAGGCTGAGAGCAGCAGCTAGAAGCTCAGGAGCTCCCTCCCTCCTCACCCCTGCCTGTACTGTCCCATCTTCCTTGACTTGGACACATATGTCAACAATCCACTTTCATAAAATCGTCGAGACCCTTGTCCAGCCACCTGCATGTTGACACAGCAGCAACTGCCCATCTCCTTCCAGAGCGACGTCTCCTGTCATCTTCCTGTCAGTTTCTTTACCCGTCACCCACCAAATCCAAATCACCGATTAAGTAAAACCCCCACTATTCCCAGTCACCAGGTTAGCAGCTTCCAAAGTCAGCTTGAGCTTTTCCCTTTCCTTTATCCCTTGACTCCAGACTCAGTTTTTTTAAGCCGTGAAAACTCTTGCTCAAGTCCTCCTCACCCTAATTCCACACCCAAGAACCGACCTTTGTCACATCCGGACATGCAAGGTGTCATATCTGGTTTCCCACGCCAATCTAACTCTGCACGGCAGATGGATTCATTTTCCTTTAAGGAAAAACCAGCCGACAAAGCCAAACTCCCTAGAGCAGTACTGAAGGCCCTCCATAATCTCGCCATAAACTACCTTTATGGCTTTCTCTCCAACTACTACTTGACAAAAACCACCACAGCCAAACCAGTCTATCCAACGGTTTGAACATTACACAGTTAGTTACACCCTTCTCTTCTGAAATATCCTCTGCAAGTTCTGTTTATCACAGGGAACCTCACTTACTTCCATGCTCTAAAGGCCCCTTGAACACCCAAGACCTCCACAGCACCCCTACCACAACGTAACCGTCTCCTACGCCAGAAATTGTTCCAGACTCTTGGGACACATCAGTGAGCAAAGTGAAGATCCCTGGCTTTATGGAGCCAATACTTTGGCAGGAGAAGATAACAAAAAATAGACCTCATAAATAACGTTACGTATACGAAATGTTTAAAAATGGTAAATGCTACACAGGGCCCCTGGCTGGCTCAGTCGGTAGAACACACGATTCTTTTTTTTTTTTTTTAAAGGTTTTATTTATTTATTAGACAGAGAGACAGACAGCCAGCGAGAGAGGGAACACAAGCAGGGGGAGTGGGAGAGGAAGAAGCAGGCTCCCAGCGGAGGAGCCTGACGTGGGGCTCGATCCCAGAACGCCGGGATCACGCCCTGAGCCGAAGGCAGACGCTTAACCGCTGTGCCACCCAGGCGCCCCAGAGCACACGATTCTTGATCTCAGGTTCCTGAGTTCAAGCCGCACGTGGAGCATCGAGCTCACAATAAATAAATAAGTAAGTAAGTAAGAAGGTAAATGCTACAAAGAGAAGTAAGGCAGGATATGAAGGAGCGGGAGTGGGAGTGGAAGCTCTGGAGAGGCCTCGAGAACTAACCACCGCTGTAGCACCAGCAGACAGAGGGACACGGACTGTGAGCTAGAGAATGAAAGGCGAGCCAAGCGCCCTCTCTCCTGGAGTTCTACTGCAAAGGGGAACAAAGAAACGGGGGAGCAGCTGACCTGGGCAGCAGCAGTAAAGGCATTTACCATGAGAAGACATAACATGTTTGTGTCCTGCAAGTACCTAGAGCCCTAAAAAGTCCTAAGCACTCCACAAACGTTAATTCCTTCACTTTCCCTTGACACCTATGCTTTTGTTATCTTTACTGATACGTATCTGATCTGCGTAGCTATCTGCAAACAACTTTTTCTAACCCTTCAAGACTGAAATACGCCTCCTGGGAAAGCTTCCCTGGCCCCTCTCCTCAGTGAGTCTCCCTCAGATAGGCTACCCTTGTACCAATGCATTCTCCTACTATGACCCTCATCACGGCCTTTTGTAATTGCCCGGATATAGTCCCATCTGCTTCGTGAAACGGACTCCCAGAGGGCAGGCACTACTAACCCTCTTGGGGTCAAAATGTAACCATAATGAGCTCTGACTGCGCTCTGACTCTTGAGCCAGACTGCCTGGGTTTGAATCCCAATTTCATCACTCAGTTGCAGTGTAGAAGGGCCCTGGGTGTTCTGATCTATAAAATAAGAAATAAAAATAGCGTCTACCTCCTGGCATTGCCTGGAAAAGTAAATGAGTTAACATATGTAAAATACATGGCATATTCTAAACCCTAAAAATATTAACTACTGTATTATTATATTGTCTCCACAGTACCTAAGATTATAAACTTGACATAGGAAATCAATAAATTACTTCACAAATGAATAAACTAAGGCACTAAAAAGCTCCCGCTTACTGTAGACAATTACTTCTCTACACATTTCAGACTGTGTTTTTGTTTTTTACTTTACCGGTAAAGTAATTCCATCATTTGAACCCTGTCATGTCTAATTTTCTCAAAAGCTGTTAAAGTCATTTCTTGATTATCGAACCTGCCTCCCAGCCTAGCTCTAATTACGTGACTGCCTACAGAGCCTCTGAGGACTGTGGAACCTTTCCCTGGCATCTCCCCACACCACTGCCACTTTTCATACCTCCCACGGCACAGAGCACCAGGTAACCCCACTGATGAACAAGTGGATGACACCATTTGAGTGGCCAAATCTAAGGTCTGATTTCAGCTCCATTACAGGGCCCACTCACCACTCACTACAGGAATGTCACGGAAGGTGACAAACTCAAGTCTTTGTAACCAAAACAATTTTCAAAGCAACCAGAAAAACACTAATTTAAGCAAGAACTCAGTTTTGCACACAATTTCCATAATAACCAACAGCTCATTCAATATTAAGTAACAACTTTTCAGAGAAGTAGTGGGATCCTCTAAGATATTACGTCACTGAAGAACTCATGGGAATTCAACAAAACCCAATGATTTAATCAAATGTACTTACAGTATAGCTGTTATGGGAATTCTGTACTACAACTACAAATCTTCTAAGATTTTTATTTATTTAGTTGAGAGAGAGAACGAGCGGGGGGAGGAGCGGAGGGAGAGGGACAAGCAGACTCCCCACTAAGGAGGGAGCCAGACACAGGGCTCCATCCCAGGACCCCAAGATCAGGACCCTAGCCTAAGTCAGACACTTCAACAACTGAGCCACCCAGATGCCCCTACAAATCTCTTTTTTAACTGGTTCTAAATTTGAAGGTCAAGATCGCTCCTACAGGAACAGTTTAAAGGAAATGTCCCTACTCTCCAGCCCCCATCACAATCTACATCAGAACCAAACAAAATATATCTGGATGACACTCCCAAACATCTTCCATGATCTTCCACGTGAGATCTGCACATGTACAGACAGGCAGTCCCCAACTTACAATGGTTCGACTTTAGGAGGCTGCAAAAGCAATTCACAGCCAGTAGAAACCATACTTCGAATTCTGACTTTGGATCTATTCCCAGGCTAGTGACATGCAGTACGAAATTCTCTTCTGATGCTGGGCAGTGGCAGTCAGGTGTGGCTCGCAGTCAGCACACAATCGCCAAGGTCAACGACCAATATACCGACCACCATTCTGTTCTTCACCTTCAGCACAATATTCAATAAATGACACGAGATAGTCAACACTCTTATTATAGAACAGACTTTGTGTTGGATGGTTCTGCCCAACAAGCCACGCCCTGTGTGCTTACATGTTCGAAACACATTTAAGGCAGACTAGGCTAAGCTATGTTCGGTAGGTTACGTGTAGTAAATGCATTTTCGACTTATGGTATTTTCAACCTACAAGGGGTTTATTGGGACATAACCCCACTGTAAATCGAGGAAGATCTGTCCTGCCAAAAAGCACAGGCTTTGGTAGAACACCTTGGTCCAAATGTGGGCCCCACCCAGGTATTCTACAGCACGACTGTCATCTCCCCCTCTGGTAAAACTCGTAATAATGTAACCTAGCAGGGTTGGTCTGGTTAACCAGACCAGACTGGATGACTACAAGAAAAATGAACAAACGAGAAATAGCTAGCTTACAGCAGATACTTAATAAAAGGTGTTTTTATCAGATTACACCATTTTCATCTCATTAGGATTAAAGTTTTACAAAGACATTAAAAAGGCTCAAACCGGGGCGCCTGGGTGGCTCAGCCGGTTAAGCATCTGCCTTCAGCTCAGGTCATGATCTTGGGGTCCTGGGATCAAGCCCTACATCAGGCTCCTTGCTCAGCAGGGAGTCTGCTTCTTTCCTTCTGTCCCTCCCCCTGCTTGTGCGCACGAGTACTCTCTCAAATAAATAAAATCTCGAAGGAAAAAAAAAAAGGCTCAGACATGTGTCAACTAATACTCCTAAAGTAAAAATGTTAAGTAAGAAATAGAGAAGGAAAAAAAGTTCCTGGAATGAAGAAGGATTTATGATCCCAGGGAAAAGCTCCTCCTCCTGTAAAACACACACCAGGCAACGGTTTCCTTGCATTCTGGGGACAAGGCCTGCTCCACCCACACCCCTGACCCTGGGACACCTACAGGATATGAACCCCCGGTATCAGTGATGAAGAAAGGATGTGATTAGAAGGTCCTAATCTGGTCACAGCCACTGTGGCCACCCCTTGTGTGCTTAAGTACGTGAGGTCTAGCTCACAAAAACCTTAACTTGAAACTCACCCCCAGAAAAAAATGTACATCATAATCATGAAGTCAACTACTTTATAGTAATTGCTCAAAAGCGGCCATTTTCATAATGCTCTAATTGCCAACTAAAATGGAATTAATGCAAGGGTGCTTGGCTAGCTTAGTCAAAAACCAACAAAATTCTGCCCAGGGGTGCGAAAGCAACATTCCTTGCAAGCTCCCTGAGGGGAGGAGCTTGTCTGCTTGTTCATCTGACATTCCCTAGAGCCTGGTGTCCAGGGGCAACTTAAAATTCACTGAAAGATTTGTACACCCCTGTTCACAGCAGCCTTACAACAGCCGAAAGGAAGTAACCCAGGTGTCCAGCAACAGATGAATGGATAAACAAAATGTGGTACGTACTCACAACAGAACATTATTCAGTGTTTAAAATGAAGGAAATTTTGGGGCGCCTGGGTGGCACAGCGGTTAAGCGTCTGCCTTCGGCTCAGGGCGTGATCCCCTGCGTTATGGGATCGAGCCCCACATCAGGCTCCTCCCCTGGGAGCCTGCTTCTTCCTCTCCCACTGCCCCTGCTTGTGCTCCCTCTCTCGCTGGCTGTCTCTATCTCTGTCAAATAGATAAATAAAATCTTTTTTAAAAATAAATAAATAAATAAATAAAATGAAGGAAATTCTGACACATGCTACAACATGGGTGAACCTCCAAGACATTATGCTGTGAAATAAGCCAGTCACAAAAAGACCCAATACTGTATGATTCCACTTCTATGAGATACCTAGAGTAGTCAAATTCACAGAGACAGAAAACAGAGTGTGGTCGCCAGGGGATGAGGGAGAGGGAATGAAGTTATTGCTCAATGGGTACAGGGAATGAAGTTATTGCTCAATGGGTACAGTTTTAGTTTTACAAGATGAAAAAAGTTCTGGGGATGTGGGGATGTACATTCACCACAATGTGAACATACAGTGTGACCCATGAACATGGCTTTGAACTACACGGGCCCATTTATACACGGATTTTTTTTTTCCAATAAAAACAGTATTTTCTCTTCCTTATGATTTTCTTAATGACATTTTTTTCTCTAGCTTACTTTGTTTAGAATACATATAAAATACAAAATAAATAGTAATCGACAGTTAACGTTATCAGTCAGGCTTCTCTGGTCAACAGCAGACTAATAGTAAAGTTTACTAATAGTAAAGTAAAGCTATACGTGATTTTCCACATCACAGGGGGCAGCGCCCATGACCCCCATGATGTCCAAGGGTCAGCTGTACTTAATGCTACTAAACTGTAACACTTAAAAATGGTTAAAATGGTACATTTTATGTTCTGTGTATTTTAGAACTTAAAAGGAAAAACCAGAAAATTAACTGAAAGAATAAATGAAGAAAGGAACACTGAGTACTACTTTCATCACTCACTGAATGTTCCATCTCATACCTTTGGATTATTCATTAAGGAATTCCTAACACCACATTTTACAGATGAGAAAATTGGGACTCAGAGAGCTTAACCCATCTGCCGCTACACCACATACAGTATCTACTAGAGTGCTGCTCAGCATTAATGGTGTTATTTTACCCCACTGGATGCAAGCCCCGTGAAGACAAGGGCCATGACTAAGGCCATGACTATGGTCTTCTTTCTATGCCCAGAACCTGACACAACACCCACAGGCCCCTTCAATGTTTTAAAAATCCCACTGGCCTGAACATCTATATCACAGATGTCACTCTGTCGCTTTCTCTACTAAATCCCTAACAGGGGTAGTAAAATGGACAGCCTGAAGAACACTGCCTTCACGGGAGGTGCTCAAACTCAGGCCGAGCAACCAACCGCTCCCCCATGGGCTTACTATGTACCAGGAGTCGCGACAGATAACGAACGGTTCAGACAATTTCATCTTTGAGGGAACTGGATCTACTGCTGTGGAGAGATAAGGCTCAGAAACAATTATAACAAGACAAAGGCTTCATAAACAGATGTGAGTACACAAATCTAAGGGAGTGCTGAGAGTGTCCTCTGGGTCTGAAAAACGTGGAAAGTATCTTCAGAAGAGGTGGCTTCTGAGCTGGATCTGGAAGGATGAACAGCTTTCCAGGCATTACCAGGGAAAAGGCCAGAGCAGGAAGCAGAAACAACAGCATGCTGGGTATCAAAAGAACACCCCTGTTCCTGACTTTGCTATTACCCGGATAAGAGACCTCTGCAAATCACAAACCCTGTTTCCTTCTATGTAAACCTTACAGCAAGACCCCATCCAACCCTGTGCGTTACATCTAACAGAAGCTCTGAAGTCAAACTGCCTAAGTTCAAATCGTGCCACTGTCACTTAAGAGTGACCTTGAGCTGGGTAATTAGTTGCTCTGTGCCTCAGTCTCCCCACTTCAGGAGAGAGCTAGTGTACTCTAACACATGTCAATCACCAGCACAGGCCCTGGCACATAGTAAGCCCTCAATAAATACAGGCTAGCCCCTGTCAAACAAGCTACATTGTGCGAGAGGCAAACCCCAGATGCAAGGACAGTGCCTGCTGCGCTTCCAGGTCCCTCCCAGTCCTGAGACATCCCTGGGGGGATGGGAACGCCGAGCCGGGGCTGCAAAGCCTGCACGCATGTGTCACTGCTGGGCTCGGCACGCGCCTCTCCCCGCCCCGGGGAGAAGCGATGGCTCAGCAGTCCCGGGGCCCCGCTCCCACCCCTCAGACCGGGCACCGGGGAGGGAAGGGGCTCGGACCCCACTTACCATGCTGGCCGGGGGAGGGGCGGCTCAGGTGAGCTGGCTCTCGAGCTTCGGACACGTCCCGCTCGCACAGTTCAGGTCATGGTCCCGGCAGGCTCGGGAAGTCCCCCGCCCATGCAAAGACAACCGCTGCCCCACCCGGGCCCCGCGGGGACCCTCTAAAAAGAGCGCGGCCCCCCGGCCCGCCTCATCGGGGACCCCCGGAACAATTCATCTAGACCCACCCGCCCCTCCCCAAGGAAACTGAAAAAGCAGGAAATGGGGCTTAGAGGCCGGTGAGAAGGGCAGCGGCTCGGGGGGCCCCCCGCCCGGGCCCGACCCCCGAGGGGAGGCACCGGGCCCAGGCAGGGGCTCCCGGCCTCCGCGTTCAGAAGCGGCTGCGGGCCCGGCCCCGAGGCTGAAGGGGCGGAGGCTGAAGGGGCCTCGGCGGCGCAGCCCGGGCGGCCGGCTCAGAGGAGAGGCCCGGGGACCCGCGCTGTCCTCGCCGCCTCAGCCCACACGGACGCCGCCGCCGCCGCCGCCCCCCGGAGCATCCCTGCGCGCGCCCGCCCCGGAGCCGCCCGCTCGCGCCGCGCGGCCGCCCCCGACCAACAGCCCCAACGCGCCGGAAGTGGCGAGCGCCCGGCGCGGCCCCACGGCGCGGCCGCCGGGCTGCGGCGCTGGAACCGGACCAATCCGGAATCGAGCGGGGAGGGGGTGGGGGGGCGCGGGGCGGGGCCGCACCTGACGGCTCCCGCCTGGCCCCGCCCCCGCCCGGCCCCGCCCCGCGCCCGCCGCCCATCCACGCGGGCCGGCGGCCATGTTGGTAAAGGGCCCGGGTCTGCCATCTTAGTAAAGGGGCGGTTTCCCTTTCGCTTCGGTAACCCATTCATTCCACAGATCTTTAGGGAGCGTCTTCTATGCGCCAGGCTCCTGGCTGGGCGTCCGTGGCCCGCAGCCTCTGCCCTCGTGGAGCTTACAGTCCTTCAGTTCACGCACGTTTTAGCCCTGCTATGACCCAGGCGCTAGGACTCATACAGTCAGCAAGATTGCTGTAGTCTCTGCACTCGAGGAGGCAGAGAAGCAACATGGGCAAATGAATAAATTAACCGTAAGAAAGGAGGAGTGCTGTGAATGTAATGAACGCAACAAACTAGCGGCGGGCTGAGATAGAAATTGCAAGGGAGGGATGGAAGTGTAAACTGACACCCGAAGAATAAAGTCAGTAATGGAAAGCATGATCAAAGCCAAGGAGCAGTCGGAGCGGCCGCTGGCTCGGTCGGTGGAGCATGCTGATCTTAGGGTTCTGAGCTTGAGCCTCACCTTGGGTGTAGAGATTACTTAAAAAAAAAAAAAAAAAAAAAAAAAAGCTTAAGGAACAGCAACTGCAAAGGTGCTGAGGGCGTAGAATGTGATGAGTTCCTGTTCCTATTCTCCAACCCACTTTACTTGTGAAAGTGCTGATTTTTAAGAAATAGAAGCAGGAAAGAACCACGATCGGGCAGAGGTTGAGCCCTAGGGTGTGCCCACCGCATAGACTAGAGCAAATCTGTGTAACTTAGTGGCTTTCAAACCAGCGAGAACCAGAATCACTCGGAGGGCCTGCTCCACACGGAGTTGCCACCCCAGCCCCACTTCTCAGAGATTCTCACTCACTAGGTCTGGGTGGGGCCTAATAACTTATATTTCTAACAAGTTCCCAGGTGACGCTAATGCTTGCGGGTCCTGGGACCGCATTGGAGAACTGCCGCTGGAACTCCTGACCACAGAGAGCAACAGCTTTCATTTATTCCTTCATCAAATATTTATCGCTGCCTGCTAAGTGACATCCACGGTTCTGCGGATTCAGTGCTGAGAAAACAGATACACAGGTGCCTCTATGAAATAGACAAAATATTTTAAAAGTATTATATGATAAGTCATCAGTTGTACTTGTGATAAGGGTGTGAAAGAAAAATATAAACCACCATGAAAATTAACGACCAAGGGATCTAGGTTAATCGCCAGGGTAGAATGGGGAGGAGGTCAGGAAGTGACATTTATTTAAGCTGAGGCCTGAAAGACCGGTTGTAGTTAGTTTGCTAGGCAGAGAGAGAAGGCATAGACTATTCCAGGCGGTAGAAAGGGCATGTATTAAAGAATCCATATCCGAAGGTAAATGGATGAATCAGAACTGAGATCAAGTGACTTGACCTTCCTTGGCTCAGCTTAGTGGGATGAGCAAAGGCTGTAGGATAAGACGGATTTGGAGTGGAATCCCAGCTCTTACCACTCGCTGAGGTATGTTAAGCACGTGACTAGTAAAGTCTTGGCTTCCTCTCTGTGTAATTGGATGAAATAACAGAAACTCAACTCAGACTCAATTAGAGGTATGCCTGTGACTCACATAATTCCCATAACTGGACATCCGGAAATAGGTCAGGTTCAGGGCATTTGACTGGTTTAGTCCATAGAGCATGCATGCTCGTGAGTTCAAGCCCCGCATTGGGCAGAGAGAAGAAAGGAAGGAAGGAAGAGAGGGGGGGGAAAGAAAGAAAGAAAGAAAGAAAGAAAGAAAGAAAGAAAGAAAGAAAGAAAGAAAGATCAGGTTCATGCTGGGAGTAATGGAAGCCCTAAGTGCATTCCTCTAGGATTTTCTTGGCTCTGCTCTCCTTAGTGGATCAGCCTTGTCCTCGAGATGGCTGCCAGAAACAGCCAGGACCACAAACATCCAGCAAGAGAGAGCACCTTAACTCATATCCTTTCTCATGGCAATAAAATTTATCCTACTGGTCCTAATCAGCCCGGGCCTATCCATCCCTGAGCTAACCACTGCGGAGGAGGATGGAATTGCTGTGATTGGCTTTGAGAATCCTCCCCTGGAATTGATTTCAACTCGTCAGAATAAAGCGGATGTGGTGGAGTCCCCATATGTTCAGAATACCTCCATCGCCAAGCTGGAGTTAATACCAAATTGAATTTACACAGAACACCTGGCACATAAAGCATGCACTAAATCACAGCTATTATTAATTTTTCTCCAGGGATTTTGTCCAAGTCAACTAAATAACACTTTGTTATTAATATTAATCTCAAGTCTGTCTACTCAAAAGAAAAAAAAAAAGATTTAAGGCTGCTATTACTTTTTGTTGGCACTGCAGAGATGGCCCCCATCCATCTCCTCCTGCCCATTCCTATTGCTCCTGCCTTGGTCCCATTCATTCAGTTATTCATTCAACAAACATTTGGTGAGTATCAACTTTATGCCAGCCCTTTTCCTAAAGACTAAAAATTCCAAAATGAATAAGATTCAGGCAAATTGTTCACTGTCTCAATCGCAGAAATAGCCACCCTAACAATCACAGCACACGAAGGTGCTATAATGAGGTGTGTGTGAACCTAAGTGCACGAGGGAAAGGGAAGGGAGCAACTAGCTATGGAGGGAGGAGTGGTTGGAAGGTTGAACAAAGATGGTAGCATTTTCATTGGGTCTTGCGGGATGAACAGAAGTTCACCTGACTGCTGCAGAGGCCCCACTCCCCTTCCCACTCCAAGCTCTCCCACTGTATCAAGACTCTTCCCATCACAAGTGATGAGATTGCAACTCCGGAATTGGAACTTTATCAGAGGGGAAAGGGGACTTGATTGTCTCATGTAAGAGAATCATCCAAAGGTTTACCTGGATTTCAGACATGGCAGCATGCAGAGTCTGAAATGGCATCACAGAATTCAGTTTCTCTCCATTTCTTGGTTCTGATTCCTTGACCAGGGGTCCTTTATCCACACCGTTGCCCCTGGCATATCCAGGCTTTATCTTCTCCCAAATGCAAGGCTGGTAGAAAAGAAAGCATGCCTCTCCTACAAGTGTTCCAGGAAAATAATCCCCTTGGTTTTGATTGGATCACTCCTGAGCCAATCACTGTGACCAGAGGAATGTGATGCTCTGATTGGCTGGACCTCAATCACAGGTTCCACCCCAATTTCCAGAATAGCTCTTTCTATGGCTAAAATCTCTCTGAGCCCCCACCACAGCTCTGTGAGGCCATCAGAGCCTGGGGAATTCTCTCATTTTTCCTGCAAGGAAGCTCATTGTTTTCTCAAGAGGCATAGGTATATCACTCAATATGGATTTAATGAAAAAAGAAAGAAAGGATAAGCATCTGGCACCCTCTGTAGGTCATAGGAACATTCTCTGTTTAACATGGCATTCGAGGCCTTTGAAGGTCTTTGACCCTCTAGCCATAGTCTCTGGTTGAGTTTTTACTCTTCATATGTAGATGGATGGCCTTGAGCAGGTCACCTAAACTCTCTGTACCTCAGTTTCCTCATCCATAAAATGGGAACAGCACTAGTACACACCTGGTCCGTTAGGTACCTGTATCAGTTGGGTTCTATCAGGAAATTCTAGTTCAAATTTGAAGAATTGACAAGGGAGCTATTTTTAAAGGGGTAGAAGGAAACCCTACAGAAGATCACACAGTACCCCCAGTCCTGTAACGGCAGGATTCTGAGAACCACTAGGCCTGAAGGGGCAAGAGGAGGAAGAGTTCCCAGGACCTCTATAGGGAGAACCGTGTGAGAGCAGCTGAGGGAAGCAGCCAGTCAAGGTGCTCCTGCAGGGAGCAAGCCAGTGGAATAAATACCCAACCTCACTCTCTTCCCTCCCTCGGTCTCCTGTTGGGGCTCCCCATTTGGACCAATCCATCCAGAAGCCAGAGAGCAAGGGAGCCTGGGCTGGAGATATCGTTGGGGCCAACCTCCTGGACAGAGAGTACGGGGGAATGGGACTGCAGAGGTGCACATGGAAGAGATCCAGCAGGGCATTACCATTACTGTGGCAAAGCACACGAGGTGTTTAGAACTGTGGCTGACACATCAAAAAGATGTTCAATAACACGTAGTTATTAATTATTATTATTACCATCCGAGTCGCAGCCCACCTTAGCACCTCCTTTCCCTCCGCAAGCCCACCAAGCTCAACTTCTCATGGCTTCTGGAAACCAGCAGCCTCTTCCATGTTTCTGAGCCTATGCTTATGTCGTTCTGTCATTTGGACTGTCCTTCTCCTCATCTCTTCCCTTACATTCCTACTTAAAGACCCAATTCATTTTTTTTAAAGATTTTATTTATTCGACAGAGATAGAGACAGCCAGCGAGAGAGGGAACACAAGCAGGGGGAGTGGGAGAGGAAGAAGCAGGCTCATAGCGGAGGAGCCTGATGTGGGGCTCGATCCCAGAAGGCCGGGATCATGGCAGACACTTAATGACTACGCCACCCAGGCACCCCTAAAGACCCAATTCAAATGCCTCCTCCTGAATGACCTCCTTGTGTAAATAAATAGCTATTTACAAACATTAATCAATACGATTAAGGGAGAAATCTTGTCTGAAGACTTACCTATTGTGACATCCGCCAGAAATATCCAACAGGAATTATCCATGGGCAGGGCATGATGGGAGAGAGACTTCTAATGCTCAGCGACAGCTGCCTCAGTCTCTTCCAAGTACAAGGGAGCTTTATACTTCCCCACTTCTTGCAGTTGGACAGGACAATGGCAACGGGGTGAAGTGACCATGTCACTTCTGGGCCAAGGCATTTCCTTGCCTGTCCAAGTCCCTCTGATTCCACTCTCCCCTGCCATAGTGACCGCTGAGGCAGCATGTTGAGATTGGGGCACCATGAGATGGAATGACTACATGGGGCAGAACCCTGCCTTCAACATACCAGGCCAGCAGAACGAGCAAGAAACAAACTTTGTGTTTTGAGGCACTGGGATTTAGGGGTGGTTGGTTACCACAGTACAACCTGGCCTATCCTGACTAGCACACAAGACTATGTGTGGTAGACGGTCTACAAAGAAGGGCCCCCACTGAACCATGTCTGTCAAAATTCCCATCTTTGTGTAGTCCCCTGACCTTGACTCTGGGTTGGCCCTGCGAATTCACTCCTGACCAGTAAAATGGAATGGAATGGGACATGACTTCCAAAGTTAGGTCTTAAAAAGCTGTACAGTTTTTGCTTGGGTTTCTTAGGATATTTTCTTTGGGACAAGCCAGTGAGCATGTAAGAAGTCTGATTACCTGAGAACACCAAGCTGTGAGAAAGTTCTAGCCAGACATATGGAAAGACCATGCGCAAAGAAAGAGTATCCATCCTTCACAGTTAGCGCAGCTGAGGCACCAGCCATGTGAGTGAAGAGGCCATCTTGGACTGTTGAGCCCAGTCACGACTTGGGAAGACTCCAGCCCCCAGCACCTCTCTGCACCTGCATGGGAGACCCCAAATGAGAACCACCCAGCTAGGCCCCATCAAAGGTACAGAACTACAAGGGATAATAATGAGGTGTTATTTTAAGCCATTACATTTGGGGATATAACAATATAGAACCAGAACACTATACTAAGGGTCTGACCTTTGAGAAGACTCATAAAATGAGGAGCCATCACAGCTCCTTTCTTGGAGGACTATGAAAAATCAATTGCCTGTAACTCCAATCCGCCACTGGGCAACCTGGCCCATCTCTGTTGACTGGGTCCTTAAAAGACAGGAAGTACCTCAGGCTTACGTTATGCAAGGTCACACCTCATCCAACCCGAAAACACACCCAGGGCTCCAGGCTTCAGTGAATCCCAGGGGACCTTCAGGTTAGAGACCCTCCAGCTTGAGCCCAACTCAACACCTTCACTGTGCGCTAATTGCCAAAATGAATTTCTGTTGGCATGGTAAACTTTGGAAAAAATGACAAAGTGCTAAAGCAGGACATATGTATAACTAACAGAAAAAAGCCTGTGATATTGCAATACCTCAATTCTGAACAATGTGTGTAAGAGTTATTTTTATCTAAATTATTTCCCAAACGAGATCTAAATTTAGAAAATCCAGTGTGTTATGGAACAATAATTACTTTTTTAATGGCACACAAAAATGGGGAGGATAATAAAAGATTACAAATGGATCCAAAAATATGGTGCTGACAAGAGAGAAGATGAGCCCTGGTCTGTGGACCAACGAATACAAATCGAGTACAAAATACCTCTGTATTATATGCAGATTAGAGCTAATAAAAAATAAATGTAAAATACAGAAAATTAAAAGGACAGCTTATTACGAAGCAGATGACAAATGAGGAAATAAACTAAAGCTGTAATGAAGAAAGATATAAAACGACTCATTACGTGATGGTTACATACGTCATCAAAGTCTTCAACACAGGTGCGACCCAGGCATCAGCTGTTCCTTTGACCTCTGCTCCTGTGTGCTTTGGTTTTGTCCAATTTCAACCCGGATCCACAAAACTCTGAACACCTTTAAGTTCCCCATAACAATCCACTCACACCAAAGCAGTGTTTCCAGTGGGGGTACGACTGGCCTTGTGCGAGAGACATCTCACCAAGTGACGTGGTCCTGGTCACCAAGTCAGTAAGGACAATGCCCCCAACCCCCAGCGGCCATTAGGACAAGTAAAACCAAGCCCACATGTTTCCAGTGCTCCTGGAGGCAGTATTGCCCTCAACAGAGAAACCCTGCACCAAAGCAATAGGGACCCATCTTTACTGAAGATTTCATAAGGACGCAGAAGGAAGGACTTATATCACATATTCCGTAGCAAATGATCTAAAGCCTTCGTTCCCATTTTCTGAGATTTTCTGCAATCCTTCATCCGCCAGACTGCTACTAGATTATTTTTGCTTTAGCCCCCTCACCCCTCATAATGGCTGGCTGTCTACTTTATCTTTCTTCCCTCCAGAATTTCATTCCAAATCTCAAGTTTCTCTCCTCACTAGTACGCAGAGAGGCACCTCAACATTGCCCATGATGCTAGCCCATATTTGTATATTCACACTCATCATGGGCAGTGCGAAGGGCCCTCACATTAATGGAACCCACCATCGGTAGAAGGTAGTTGACCCACCACTGCTGGTTACTTGACCACACCCAAGTGCTGTGTCACCTATGTTTGCTCTGGAGCATTCGATAAACAAAGTTGTCTCCATCACATGAAACAAGAAGGGTATATATCTGGGGTTTTTTTTTTTTTCATGTCCCTTCTGATAACCAGTTTTGCTATGAAGGACCACCTTTCCTTTATACTCAGTTTTTGAAGTTTGGGTGGGGCTGACCCCACTCCTTGGTGTCAGGGGTAAGCATGTGACCAAGATAATGTGGTTTCTATTCTTCTGTTAACAAAACCAATGCTGTAAAAAATAATCTTATGCATACACATAAATGTGCAGGTGTATCTGTAGGAGAAATTCACAAAAGTAGAATTACTACGTCAAAGGGTAAATGCCTTTGTGATTCGATGGATTTTCCTGAATCACCCTTGATAGGAGTTGTCCACTCTTACCAGCTACACAGACAGTATCTATTTCCACACAGACTGGCCAATAGAATATACTGTCAATCTCCTGGTTTTTTGCAGATCTGAGAAGTGACATCACAATTTTTTTCTTTTTTTCTTTTTTTTTTGAAGATTTTATTTATTTATTTGAGAGAGAGAGCACAAGCAGGGGAAGAGGCAGAGGAAGAGGGAGAGGGACAAGCATACTCCCCGCTGAGTGGGGAGCCCAACACAGGGCTCGATCCTAGGACCCAGAGATTATGACCTGAGCCGAAGTCAGATACTTAACTGACTGATCCACTCAGGTGCCCTGACATCGTGATTTTTTTTGTGAACTGTCCGTTTTTGTACTTTGCTCCTCTTTGCTCTTGAGTCATTGGGTTCTTTGGCCACATTTCTAAGAATTCTTTATGCAATAGGGAGGTTAACCCTTTGTGATATTGTCTTGCAAATATTTTCCCCAGATGTTTGTCTTTTGACTTTGCTTATGGCTTTGCTTTTCAATGAAGATGTTTTGATTTTTTTATAGTTGAATTAATCAATCTTTAATAGCTTCTGAATTTTGAGTCATACTTAATAAGGATGATTCTATGGCAATGTTTAAAGGAATTTACCCACACTCTCTTCCAGTACTTTTATACCTTTAATAAAAAGCACAGGTAAATCTTTGATCTACACAGAATTTATTTTGGTGTATGGCGTGAGGTAGGAATCCAAGCTGTTGTTTGAGACCGGAGAAGCCAAACCCAAACCAGGCACAGAGTAAGGTGATTTCGTTCCCAGAAAGACGCCAGACCTGTTGCCAGAACATGATGCATGATACAAAAGAAGTGCCCACAACTGACCAGGACAGCCAGAGCAGCACCAAGTCCAGTAAGGTGACACTAAGAAGACAGCAAACCCAGGGTCCCCGTCAGCACGAGGACACAAGGAGACCAGGAGAAGGACCTGAGTAGCTGCTTCCGGGCTCCAGACAAAGCCTAGAAAAAGATAAATAAATTCAGTGTTCTTTTGTATCATTCACTAGCATTTTAAAGTTTCCTTCATACAGATTTTTTTTAAGTAATCTCTACGCCCAATGTGGGGCTCGAACTCACGACCCCGAGATCAAGGGTTGCAAACTCTTCCAACTGAGCCGGCCAGATGTCCCTCCTTCATATAGATTTTGTGCATTTCTTATGAAGTTTGTTTTTGGGTCTTTTACCTTTTGTGCCACTATCGTAGATGGGGGTCACCACTTCCATTATCTCTTCTAAGTGGTTGTTGTTAGTAAAAATAGGGAAGCGATTGATTTCCTTCGTTAAATTTTGGACCCAGCCAACCGAGTATTTTTATTGTTTTGTTTTATTTTGTTTTACTTTCCTGGCAGATTCACTTAGGTTTTCCAGGTATAAAACTGTATCATCTGAGGGGCACCTGTCTGGCTCAGTTGGTAGAGCGTGCAACTCTTGATCTTGGGGGTCGTGAGTTCAAGCCCCATGTTGGGTGTAGAGATTACTTTAAAAAAAATCTGTATGAAGGAACCTCCCTTTTTCCATTTTGAGATGACTGAAAATCGAGAAGGGCGTTTTCCTTGATTCCAGGTCCTGCATGCTCAGTGAGAAGGAAGAAAAGAGAAATTCACATTTCTTGTGGTAACTCCTAACCTTTATATTTGTTCACTCGTTTGCCACTCCCTTTCCCTTTACATAGTAGATTTCTACCAGACTTCCAGCCCAAGATCAAATATCACTTCCTCTGGGAAGCTCTCCTTAACCTCTTTACCCAAATCTGGGTGGCCTATATTTGTCCATCACAGAGGTCACCCCAGTCATTGCGCTGCACTGTGGGAGGACATGATTAGTCCGCACTGCACCTCCCTGTAGCTGGAGTTCTAAGAGGAAAGGGAATGTGTTCGTTGAGGGGAGCACTTGCATTCAGCCTCCCCAACATCCATCACCCCCTGGATCCCCTTCTAAGGTTTTCCTCCTCTCATTAAATACAGTAAGTAGGGGGTTGAAATCAAAAGTTTTCTCTCCTCTAGCCTACGGGAGGAACATTTGGCCCAAAGTAGACCAGATGGACCTCCCTCCCAGGAATTTAAATATTGGGACAAAAAGAAATGTCTGGACTTCCAGATGTGTGTCCACTCTAGGGGCCAAGTCCTCCTTCCTAGCCTCTGAAGCTGCCCACCCACTTTTAAGGTTCCTGTTGACCCCATGAACAGCCCATTTCCTTCCAAGAAATTCACTTTTGCTTAAGTTGGACACAGTTGACGTCAGGGTACACTCTGCTGCGGTAACAACCTAAAATCTCAGTAGCTTAACATGGTCGAAGTTTATTTCTTGTTCATGTCACAATCATGGAGGGTTGGCAAGTCATTCAGGGTCCCAGGCCCTTTCCATCTTGGGTCTCAACACTCCCTTCGGGTCCCTGGAGTCATCAGGTCTTCTGCACCTGCTGGCAAACAAGAAGAGAATGTGGAGGATTGCCCCAGAAGTTCTTGAGGGGAAGAAAGGTCATATATCAGTTTCTCCCCAAATTCCATTGGCCAGAACGTATTCACATGGCCCCACCTAACTGCAAAGGAAGCCAAGAAATGAGGTCTACCTGTCAGAATGAAAATACAAACAGGGTTTGCTGCTACTGCTTACCACCAACCAAAGTATATCTTGAGTGTTACACTTGCCATTTTACTTTCAGCCCCTAACCCCCTGCCTACACAGAGTGCCAGCTCCATAAATACTGAATGAACAAATGAATGACACGTGATATTGTGTAGTCTTCATAATCACCTTCATGAGGCTCAGAATAGGTAAGTGACTTGCTGAAGGTCACCCAGCTAGTAAGTGGCCAAGCCAGGATTCAGGGCCATTGTTCCATTGTTCCATGCTGCCACCAAAATGTTCCATCCGTGTGTTGAACGCTGAGCTGTGTGGGAAAATGAAATGGATAAGAGCCAGCCCTTGGCCTGGAGGAGTTTACATCAAAAGAGAAAAGTTGAAGAGCAGCCCACGTTTGCCAAGATTTAAAGACCAGCTCAGGACAAGAACACACTTCCATGCCAAACGCATTGCACAGTCAAATGTGGAGAGCAGAGAAATGCACTCCGGGTTGAACCCAATGGTCTGGGAAATCCTCAGAGACAAGGCAGAGCTCAAACATCAAGAGAAGATATATGCACACAAATTCTCCCAGGGACATTTTGGGATTCAGGCTCTGGTCAATCAGCATGCTGCACTGGATTCAACAGCAGGCAATGTGGGCTTTAGGTGTCAGCCTAACTGCTCACCTGCCACACTATTTGTCATGGACTGAAATTCTCAAAACTGTTTTAGTTTGTATGAGAGAAAAGTTTTCAAAATGGATCTAACAAAACAGGTATATGTTCTGATTCATATATATTAAAAGTCTGGGTAGAAGTGGCCTTCAGGCATAGATTGATCCAGGGACTCCTACCAGGGCCTTGGAATTTGATCTCACTGTCTTTTAGTTGATCCTTCGTTCTTGGCCAAGCTCTCGCCCCTTGCTGTACCAGACTCTTATCCTCTCAGGAATAAGTCTAATGGAAAGAATGATTTTCTTCCTAAATTGTTCTGGGAAGGATCCTATGACTTATTCTAGGTTAACTTTAGTTGAGCCATCACTTTTAAGCTGGGTGGAATCTAATTTGAAGTCCTGGATGGTAAGTGTCTGTATCCTCTATTTCCAGATCTTGATGACCTCTGGTGAGGAAGGATGCAGAAGGAAGAGACTAGCAAAATGACTTTTCCCCACATAAAGGGAGACCTCAGCCTGACACCTCCTTTTGAAGCAGTCAAGAACCTGCCCAACGTATCAGGACACATCCTGTAGAAACCTTTAGTAGGGGCGCCTGGGTAGCGCAGTCGTTAGGCGTCTGCCTTTGGCTCAGGGCGTGATCCCAGCGTTCTGGGATGGAGTCCCACACTGGCTTGTTTTTTTTGTAAAATAAATAAATAAAAAAATCTAAAAAAAAAAAAAAAAACCTTTAGTAGACAGGATTTTCTTCAAACATCCAGTGAATGGAGGCCTCTGTTGGACAAAAGGGAGCCACAAAGATGTGGTAGGTCCCAAGGTTGACAATAGTTGGTGAGCTATCCCCATCCTCCAGCCTGCTTGAAGGAGCAAGATATTCTGTTCAGTTCCCCTGAGCAACGTTATCTTATCTACATGACTCATTTTGACAAATAGAGCCTGGCATGGGAACCACTGGGACAGAACTGGTGGCTGGGCCTGGGCAGAACAGGCTGGAGGATGGTTAGGAGCTGTCTTGCATCCACATGGCCCAGAATTCAAGAGGCCACCACTGTTTAGGCAACATGTGTGACAACAAACAAAAACCCACTTGTGCTAATTTAAATACAATGATAGTATATACATTAGGAATGCTTCAGCAACAAGTAGCAAAGACTTAAAAATGAGGACTTTTTTTTGCATAATAGTAAATAAGTGATAAGACACTGTGTAGACTCAGCTGCTCAATGGTGTTATGGAATCTCTATGATTTTCTTAGCCTTGCCCTCATGGTGGCAATCTGGCTGCTGCAGCTCCAGACATTGTGTTCACATTCTAAGTAAGAAGTAGAGGGAAAGAGAATGTGCCAGCCACACCTGCCCCCCCTTTTTTTTTGGATAAATAAAAAGCCTTCCTATAAACCTTGAGCAGCCTTCTGCTCCCATCTTACTGATCAGAACTGAGAAATACAGCTTCCCTAAGGTGCTAGAGCAGCTAGAAAAGGAGACAGTCTAGTTTACTAGACTACAGTGACAGTAGAACGAGAGAAGGAGTGAGGAATACCAAACAGCATCAACCACAGGAAATTTTATTGTAAATATGGTAGAATAATAATTTGGGGACATCAACCTCTGTTCTTTTCAATTTCCTGATATTTTTTTCTTCCCTGCCATCAAGCTAAAAGCTGTGCTTGTCACCTCAAGAGAGGGTTGTGAAAAAGTGAGAAACAGAAAAAGCCATGAGTCTGGCTTTTATGTCTCAATACTTTAAGTCCTTATCAGAGAAACATAAAAGCCAAAAATAGGGTTTGCCACCTTCAGATCAGGAATATTTCCCTGGGGCATAGGGAAAAAGAGAAAGAAGAGATGTAATGAAAAAAGAGAGGGTTTGGGAAGTCTCTGAAGGCCAGGCCCTGAACCCTACTTCTTGTGGGGGAGGCAGCAAGACTCCAAAGAAAGGTTTGAGAAGTCTAAGAGCAGATGGAAAAAATGCTTCCCAGAGTACCTTGGTTCCCAGGGGGCATGAGAGCAGCGGAATGATCCCCTAGCCTTGGCGACGGTCCAGGAGAGGCCAGCGTAGCTGCACAGACAGAAACTAAGTGGCCTGTGTGAGCTGATGGTCAGGGATAGATGGCTAAGAATGGAGGTCTTGGGCACCCCTGCATGGACTTCAGGACCGACACTGCCCACCATAGCTAGGCACTTCAAAAGCCACCCAGGAATTAGACACATTCACACAGAAAGGTGCAAGAGCCATCTTGGCCTCCAATAGAAATGATAGTGAATTACAAAAAATGTAGAGAAGGCTATTCATGCACCCTTGGGTATGTGGACTGAGGTGACAGTCCGTGACAGAGATGGCTGGTCGCCTCCCCCAGCATCCATTCTCCCCTCGTCAATTAGGAATAAACTCTTACTTTTTGCAGAACACATTTCCCAGACTCCCTTGCAGCAAGGTGTGATCGTGACTACGCGGTAGCCAGAAAGATGTTACAAAACCGCTCTGTGGGATTTATAGGAAGTCGCCTTGAAAGGGAGGGACCTGCAGAGCCTGGAGGCTCAAGTCAGTTAAGCATCTGACTCATGATTTTGGCTCAGGTCATGGTCTCAGGGTCATGAGATTGAACCGAGTCAGGCTCTGCACTGCACCTGACGTCTGCTTAAGATTCTCTTTCTTCCTCTCCGGAGCCCTCCTCCCACTCGTTCTCTCTCTCTTTCTCAAATAAATAAATATCAAACAAACAAACAAAGGGAGGCACGTGCTCTTTGTCCCTTCCTCCTTGTTGCTACCTGGCATAGGCAGCTCCAGCAGCCATCTTGGTCCAAGAGGTGACCTTGAAAACAGAAAGTGGGAGAGAAAGTGGGGCCTAAGTCTCTGTGACGTGGCCTGCCAGCTCCGGATGTATTTGACGTGAATGGGAGACGCACTATATCAAACAAAATGCCACAGGCCGCGTGGCTTAAAGAACAGAAACGTATTTTCTCACGATTCTGGAGGCTAGAAACCCGAGAGTAAGGTGTTAGCAAGCCTCCCTCTGTGGCGCGTAGGCGGCCATCTTCTCCCTATCTTCACAAGGTCTTCCCTCTGTGTCTCTGTGTCCCAGTCTCCTCTTCTTCAAAGGACACCAGTCGTACTGGATCAGGGCCCACCCAAATGACTTCATTCTTCCCTTCATCACCTCTTTAAAGGCTGCATCTCCAAAGACGGTCACGCACCTAGCTGCAGGGGCCAGGCCCTCAGCACACGCACTGTAGGAGGGGACGCCACTCAGCCCGCACACACACTTGCTCACCGGAGCCAGGCCTACCTTGTGATACAGCTCTGCGTAAATCACACTCCTGCCCTTGCTGTGACTCAGTTTCCTCTCTTGTGAAGCAAGGGGCTTAACAGGCCGAGGGTGCTGTTCACATTGCTTCTCAACAACTCCCTCTGGGGCTGCTTTTCAGCTAAATTTAGGGCCAATCTGTCCCCATCGTGGGCTTGGTGTAGCTGGAGAAGGGTGTGGGCAGACTGACAAAGCGCTGGCTGCGGGCCCGCAGCCTCTCTCCTGGCCTCCCTCCCTCTCCTGCCAGGAGGCTGGGACTGGCTCAGGCCCTCCAATGACCACCGACCGTCCTCCCATGATGCCCTTAAAGGAGTTGAAGACAAGGCCTGTCCCTGCGGCCAGCTTGCCCTGGGCTTCAGAGAAGAGACAAGAGTTATGTCTGACAAAGGTCCATTCTAGATGCCTTTCATGGTTACGGAGAACCCTCATTTTACAGATGGAGAAACTGAGGCAAATCCCTACCTTTATACCAGGGCCTGGAATCCCACCCTCTCCCACCTTCTTGAAAACGTCTCTCTTCTATATCTTCAACCCCTTTCAACTGCACCCATTCCATTAAATTTTAAAGGTAATTCACCAGTTAAAAAAAAAAACCCTAAAAACAAAAATGAAGTTACATTTGCCATCCCTGTTCCCCACCCTCCCCATACCCCAACCCCTGGTGGAACCACATTTTACTGTTTTCCCCAGTGTTTTTTATGCAAATATAAGCAAAGACAGAAAGATTTTCATATTTCTCATTTCCCCCATGACTTACACAAAGGATGGCACACCAAATACACACTTCCTCCCATTGCCTTTTTTTTTTTCCACTTAACGGTATATCCTAGCGATCTTTCCATTACAGTACATAGAAACTTTCTTCATTTTTTATAGCAGCAAAATATTCCATTTATGCATCTACCATGGTTTATTTAATCTGCGCCCTATTGGGCTATTTCCAGTCTTGTGAGAAAAAAGTCAACAGCAACAATGACCAACCAACACGCACACTCACACTCATACACACACACACACACACACACACACACACACACATTTTTATCCACGCCAAGTAGCTCCATAGCATAAATCCCCAGAAGCAAGACTGCTGAGTCAAGGATAAATGCACCTGTAATTTTGATAGTGACATACTGTCAATCACAAGAATTGTACAAATATGCAAAACCCCTCAGAATGCACACACATGCCCATGTCTCTTTCGGCTCCCTAGAGTCAGAAGAAAAATGACAAACTAGGGAAAAATACTCATAACTCAAATCACAGACGAAGAACTCTCCTGCTTCATACGTGCAACCCTTAAAAATCAATAATAAAAAGACCAATGAACCAATAGAAAAATGGATTAAAAATATAAAACAGTCTCTACAGAATAATTTCCCCAGACCTATGAAAAGCTGCCAAGTTCCCTCGTAATAAGGGAAATGAAATGCACATCAAAACCATACCAAGACGCTATTTTTCACTTACTGAAGAGAGGCCAAAAAATCCAAAAAGTTGACATTTCATCATCATTTATACATTTTCTCTCTTTTTTTAAGTTTTTATTAATTTACGTAATCTCTACACCCAACGTGAGGCTCGAACCCACGACCCCGAGATCTGGAGTCGCACGTTCTTCTGACCGAGGCAGCCAGGCATCCCCATTATTTACACATTTTCAAAGTTCTCTCCTTTGTCCTCTCCAGTTACTATCCTATTTCTCATCTCTACTCCACAAGCAAACTCCTAGAAACATCTGTCTAATGTCACTGCCTCCATTTGCACGCCTACCCAAAACACTACCAAGGCAGGAGTTCTCAACCGGGTGTGATTTCGCCCTCCAGGGGACAGCAGGCAATGTTGGAAACAATTTTCGTTGTCACGGCGGGGGGGGGGGGGGGGGGGGGGGGTGCTACCAGCATCTAGAGAGTAAAGGTCAGGATCTTCTAAACACCCTCCAAGGCCCAGGACAGGCCCCACAACACAGAATCATCCAGCCCAAATGTCAACAGTGCCGTTGAGAATCCTGGCATTAAGAGTTTCTCTGGCGTCCAATCCGGTGGACTTTTTCTAAGTTTTCATGTACCGTGACCCCTTATAGCATTCAGCGTGTTGACGGACTCTCCCTTCCTCCTTTTTAAAAAGCTGACTTGTGTGATGCTGGCTTCCCCTCTTCCAGTCCCTCCCCCATGTGGCAATCCAGTGTTGGGGTTCCTCAAGCCTGGGTTCCTCTCACTCCACACTGACCCTAGTTGACATCACACACGGCCTTGGCTTTAATCACTGTCTGTCCAAACCTCACCTTGGAGCTTTTTTGTAGCACTAACTTCTTGCTCCACAGTGCCACCCAGATGTTTCCAAGGTCCATGGCTCCCATCAGGCCAGGCTTGCCTTCTTGGTCCCCCGTACCACCCTCAGTGACCGGTAAAACCATCAGTCTAAAAATGCGAGCCAGATGCTGGGACATCATCCTTAAAGCCTTCCACTTCATCAAGCCTCACCAAGTCCAGAGATGTACCCTCTAAATATCTCTCTAATTCATTCACTTCTCCCCGTTGTCACTACCACCAGTCCTCTCCAAGTCACCATCACCTTTACCCTGGACCACCGTGTCATCTGTGTGGGTTCTCCACCACCGCCCTGCCCCCCATCAGCCACAGGGAACTTTTCAAGCTCCACATTGGCCTCCACTTGCTCTTAGGATCAAATCAAAACCCTTCACCTGCTGGCATGGCCTGGTACCCTCCAGCCTTATCTCATAGCAGCAGAGAGGATCCCTGCCCCTGAAGACAGTACAGGGGACTTTCCACCTGAGATAGCTTATAATTCAGGCCCCTGGTCACTTAGAGCCCTTAGTGTCACTTGATACGGTGACACTTGAGTGACACAGACCTGAAGGAATTGAGTGGCAAGCTGTGTTGCGACCTGGGGTGAGAGTGTTTCAGATAAAAGACCAGGAAGTGCAAAGACCCTCGAGGAACAAGACAAGCTGAGTATATTTCCCCACATACTCGTTTGCATTTCGTATTTATCTTGGAGCGGCCAGTTCTCTATCTTTGCTGTTTGTCCCATGGAGTTCGTGGGCCATCTCTTTCTGATTTATAAGAGCTAATTTTGTAGTAAGGTTACTACTAGCCCTTATCCGTCGTTTGGATTGCATGCTTTAAAAATAGTTGGCCACTTGTTGGGGCGCCTGGGTAGCTCTGTCGGCTAAGCGTCTGCCTTCGGCTCAGGTGGTGATCCCAGTGTCCTGGGATCGAGCCCTGCATCCATCCAGGCTCCCTGCTCAGCAGGGAATCTGCTTGTCCCTCCCCCTGCCCTTGCACTCTCACTCACACACACTCTCTCTCTCCCTCTCAAATAAATAAACAAAATCTTTAAAAAATAATAAAAATAAATTAAAATCGTTGGCCATTTGTGTTTATTTTGTTTGCAGTAGTTTTTACTGTGTAGAAATTTTAACATTTTTATAGTCAAATTTATAATTTCTGAACTTGGTTTCTCACCAGCAAGACACTTTCCTATCGAGACTTTTTTTAACTCCTTCATATTTTGTCCTAATTCTTTTATAGTTTTAGTTTTAATTTTGAAAATCTTGATCTATCTGGTGTTTCCTATGCTTTAAAGAGTGAAGTATCCAGTGAGTAAGGATCTGGATTTATCTTTTTCAAATAAAATAGAGAAAAAAAGAAAAAGAAAGAAAATAGAGTAGCCCATCTTTTCCTCACTAATTTGAAACGCCCTCAAGCCAGATATTAAGCTCAAACCTACCTCTTTACACTCACTCTGCAATGCAGAAGGCAGGGTTCTGCAAACCAGCTTTCTTCTGGGTCCGCGCTCTGTGTAAACTCTGCCCATAGGGGGCGCTAGAGACAGACTTTGAGGCTGGAGAACGAGAAGGACCTTCCTGCCCCTGCTGCTAGGATCTTGAAGCTATGGTGAAGCTAAGGGGTGGCTTGAGGGGCTTTAGCTCCCTACCACTTCATCAGATCCCCGACAAGTCCCAAATAAGCATATTCTAAATTCAACAGTACCCCTGCTCTCCATTGTTGCCTCAAAACAAACTCCTCTTCCCCTTCCTCTTTCGGTCAGATTGCCTTCCCAAAGATGTCTACAGAGAAATTCTAGAACTGATCTTACTTGGGTTCAGAAGGAGAGATCAACAAGTTCTAAAGGGGCTACTGTCCCAGACCTGAGATCCACACACAGCTCACCCGGACTGTGAAACTTACCTTTGCAAAGCGGAGCCCACACAGGGGTATTGACTCAGAGATAGCATTCCCAGCCCCTCACTCTCTGGTTCCCCTCCCAGCCACATGCCACTCCGGAAGAAGGATCCAGCCTTCAAGGGTGCCAGGGATCCACCCAGCATATCACAGGACCACGTGGCATCAGCTCCCTCGCTGGCTGCTGTATGCAGGGGAGGGGTTCTATTTTGTGTGACTCCCCAAGATAGACTTAGGGCTCAAGGGTGGAAGGCAAGGGGCCCTTCCCATTGCCAGCCGCTGTCTTGGGAAGGAGCGAGTTCCCCATCCCTGATCCTTTGCCGGGAGCGTGTTCCCTCCAGTATTCACATGACTCACCGCTTGTCTCCTTCCAGCTCTCTGTCACTCACGTGTCACTGTATCAGTGAGGCCATCTGTGACCACCCTATCTAAAATTACAAACCTCCCACTCCATCCCTCTTCCTTGCTTCACTTCCTTAGCACTCATGATCATATATTTTATTAATTTATCTTGCTTATTATCTGTCTCCCACCACTGGAATATAAACTCCACACGGGCAGGGATTTTGATGTTTTGTTCATTACTGAATTCTTCGTGTCTCCATCAGTGCCTGGCACGTAATAGATGCTCAACAGATATTTGTTGAACAAATTCCTCCCAACCACCTTAGAGGTTAGTACTGTTTTTATTCCCATTTCACAGAAACTGAGGCACATAAGGATGAAATAACTAGTCTTCACAGCAGCCGTGGGTTTCCAGTCCCAGGCATGCTATGCCCAGCGCCCATTTCCTTATCTCTCCACTATATTGTGGTTACAAAATGCTTATTGAGGCATTGTCTGGAACAGAGGAAGCCTGGAAACAACCTAATTTCCCATCAGTAGGGGAGCAGTTAAATAAATTACAATACTAGGCATCCTGTAATTGCCTATAAAACCAACCTATAAACAAATTAAGCAAATCTATATGCACTTATTTGGAACAATCTCCAAGATATTGGGGAGTAAAAAATAGCAGGATGCAAAACAGTACATTGCATGTGCTCTTATCCATAAAAAGTAAACAAGATAATCATATGCACATTGGGGGGATATGCAAAGAAAAGTTCTGAATGGATACTGTAGAAATGGTTGACAAGGCAAAAGGGAAGCCTGTGGGTCTCCAGTAGGAGGAAGACTTTGCATTCCATTTTGTATTGTTGGGATTTTAAATCATGAGCATGATTTACTTTTTTTCAGCATCATAGATCTTCCACATTGTTTAAAACTCAAATAAAGCTACAGGGCTTATATAAAAAGTTGGCAGTCCCCTACCTCATCTCTTTGTACTGCAGATCTTCTCCGAAAGGCAACCAATTCAACTCTTTAAGCTGTTCCTTCTGTTTGCTATTCTCTTTCTAAGTCAGCGTTTCTCAAACTTTAAGGAGCACGTGAATCACCCGGGATCTTGTTAAAATACAGGTTCTGATTCAGCAGGTCTATGGTGGGTTCCAACATCATGCATTTCTAACAAGTTCCAGGTGATGCTGATGCTGCTGGTCCATGGATCATTCTTTAAATGGCAAGATTCTAAACAACATGCCAATACACCTATTTCTTGATTTTTCTGCTTTTGATCTTACTTCCTAACATAGAAAATGAAAATTTAGTTCTCTTACACCGTCACCCCAGCCTCTCCCACACACAAGCATCCTGTCCTCATCCTCCCAATATAGTTATATACACTTTTTGGGTAAAATAATTTTTTAGTATTTATATTATCATGCCTTCGTAGATAATATTCACAGCTCAGCCACATCGTATGCTATGATTACATTTCCCTCATTGTGCAACTTTTTGTTTTCCCTGGAGTTAATAATTGCTTTATTTTTTCATTTCACCTTTATTAATGCATTCTCAAACTCCCCTGACAAAGCTGAAAATCTCTTCTTGATAGATTCAAACACATCATATACTCTAAATCTTGGAGCCTCTGTCCTCTTGGTCCAATATAGATTCCATATATTTCCTCAATTAAAATGACCAAGAAATAGACTGGTAAACAGAGTTTGTGGCAGGAAGCAGAGAGGAGCGTTTAGTTCCTCAGCTATAAATTAGGACTTCGTGACTGCTCATTGTATCCTAATCTCCCTTATTCCTTTTAGTAATACTCCACCCCTGACCCAGTTTTTGGCTATGCATATTGCCGTGCTGATAGAGGCTGAATTTCCCAGTCTCCTTTCAAGCTGGTGGACTAAATACTTGCTGACCATATGAGTAGATGTGAGGAACGCCACTTCTGCTGACCATATGAGTAGATGTGAGGAACGCCACTCACTCCATCTTTCCTCCCTCTTGAGGACTAAAACGTGAATAGGGTGTTCACAAGTCAGCTTCAGCCAAGAGGATCACCTACCTCTGAACTGTTACCTGAAGAGAAATAAAATTCCACCTCGTGATAAACTTGGACCAGACCTGGATTGACACAAAACTTTCCCCCTGTGATGTAATTCACATGCTCCTCTGGGAAGACACTGGCATTCTCAACAGAATGCTTGAACAACATCCTCATAAACTTTAATTCAGGTAAGACCTCTTCTAGGAAGTGAGTTCCCATCCACTCAGCTGTCAGCCAGTCAGTGCCACTAATGATCCAGAATCAGACATTCTATTTTCTTGTGTCCAACAATGAATACTTAACCATTCTCTTCCCTATAAAAGGGAAAGGACTCTTTGAACTAAGTTGGTCATAAGCCTCTTTCCTCATGGCAAACTTGAAATAAAACTTTGGCATATGCTCCTAATTAACTTATCAGAAGATTTGTTGGAGCCGCTGTAATGTGGGGCCTCTTTGTTACAATGGCTTAGCTGTACCCTAATTAAGAGAGAGAAGAGCCATTGTCTACCCACCCCCACTGGGCAGAGACTCCCCCGCAGGTGGGACTCTTTCCTCTCTGGGCCTGTCTGGGTCCCCATGTGCACTGCCCAGCGCGTGGCCTGGCCTAGAGCCTGCTCCCGGCGACTACTGAACTTGAACTTGAAATTGAAATGGGAGCTTAGTGGTGCTCATATTTGCGTCTTCACCAGACTGGGAGCTTCATTGCAGTGATCATGCAGGTCTTGAGTGAAGGACTTTGAAAAACAGCCATGCTCAGTGTGCCAAAGGGAAGATGTTTTGTCCAAGCTTCGGAGAGGCCTGGGAGAGAGGGCCAGCCTGGGAGATGGAACTTCTCCTGACCAGTTACTGCATATGCTCTGACTCACGAAATTGTCCCGAGAGCCCACAAGGTGGGTATTTGGAGTAAACCTCAGCAGCTTTTGCCCGTCTACCATCCGTGGGGCTGAAAGGGAATAGGGAAATGAACAAAAACTGGGAGGGGCCCTGCCTGGACCAAGAACAGCAATGTGTCACGAACTAAAGGGATGGAGTAACTCTCTTATTAGAGTTCTGTACACCTGAGACTTAAATGGAAAATAAGGGGATGTCAGGGAACACCCTCTGGGGCTAGGTTGGGGCCTGGGTGAGGCCTGGCAGTCACCGTTCTCCACATCCTGATCCCTGGGTTCCAGAGGGCCATGGCACTAGGCTAGGAACCCAGCAGACGGCCCCTGCCCGTGGCCTGATTATTTCCAACTAGCCAGGCCTGGGCCCTGGGTCCCTTGGGAAAGGCCTGTGTTCCTTTTCTGGAGGCTCATTGTGTTCTGGAAACATTAAGAAATGCCAAAAGCAGCCTTATGAAGACCGAAGGGTGTCTTAAATGTTTACACTTGCCTAATAAACACTTTTAACACACACCCAAATACAGTGCAATATAGTTGTTCCGTTCACAAGATAATTACAGGATTCATCAAGGATATTGACTCAGGGCACCCCATGGGATGCTGTGGGGAGGATGTGGTCTGAGATGGGACACCAGGACATGCTCTTACTGTCCCATGAATGTCCCCAGTCCTCAGTCCCATCAGGGAAATTGTCATGTCTGAATATATGACTGCACATAGAAATCCTATCAGGAGCTTACATGGAAGTCTCTTCGGGGATGTGAGGCCTGGACCAGATTTCCCCCAGGCCCTGGGCAGGTCTGTGAGCCTGGCCTGAGCCCAGGGGTTTGACTGGGGCTGGCCCTGAGTTCTAAGCAGGGAAAGTCTCCCGCAGGCTGCAAATACAGGAACCAAGGACTGCAGGCCTAACTCCAGCACCCACAAGCTGGTGGGGTTGCCTCTTTTGGCATGTTTTGGCCCATGGGTCTGGCATAGGGACCATCCCTCTTGGAGCAGGGAGTGAATGGCTGAGATTGAAGGACTCAGACCCTCCAAGATGCTTGGGGCAGAGTTAGAGCTGCCTGGTGTCCCCAGTCGTTCCTCCCCGGCTGGAATCAGAAGAGGGTAGGGATAGGAGAAAAGTGGGGTCTCAGACCCCTATGAACTTGGTCTGAGCCTTCAACCCCACCCCCAAGCCCAAGAGCCAGGCCCAGTCACCCAAACAGGAGACAGACAGAGCTTCACAGCCACTGAGAATTAAAAACTATTGATTTTCCCCATTAGCTAGAGAACGCCATCAGAGTGCATTAAAACCAGGCAAAGCACCAGCATCATGAATAATTAACATCCACAAATGACAACCCATGGGGCCCAGGGGAGGGGGGAAGGGGCGCCCTGAGGCTTGGGACACCCTGACCCCTTCTGACTCCCACCCCAGGGAGCCATAGCCTGGCCTGGCCTGGCCTTCCCTCCTCCTCCTCCTCCCTGAATCTCCACGCTCCCTCCTGTCTCCTCTCGTTTCCTCTCCTCTCCTCAAGGAAACACCAAGTCTCCAAGGCAAGCAGCCCAGGCAGACAAGGAGCAGGGAAGACAGAGCACTGAAACAAGAGTCCAGGTGCTCGGCTCTGCTGTGAGTCATTCTGCGACCCCAGGGGAGTCTGCCCCTTTCTGAGCTCATTCCCTCCTCTGTGGAGTGTTGGGGTTGGCTTAGCGGGCTTCTAGCTACGTCTATAGGTTTGTGGTTCCTGAGAGGGACAGGGACTGACCCAAAGCATACAGCAGGACTGTAGCAGAGCCCACACTAGAACCTGGGGCCCCAGACCAACCCCCCTTCCAGCCCAGCCGAAGGGGCACCTTTGCACAAATCAGAAATCAGTCACCCTCTTTGGACAGACCAATTCAAAAAAGGCACCCCTCTAAGTGGACTGATGTTAAGAAGGCACTCTTCAGGCTGACCAATGAGCAAAAGGTGACCCCCTCCCGACACACACGCACCCCCACGCTGTCACAGCACTAAAGACACAAAGCTTGGCAGAGCAGTGGTAGGGCTGGATATCGGCCCCCCACTCACCATCTGCCAGGCTGCCCTGCGTGGGGCTGTGTCCCCAGCCCCCACCTTCTCTTAGCCAAGGAGGTGCAGATCTGTCCTTCCAGCCAGTGGAATTCAGTTCAACAAATATAGATGTTTCCTTCCAAGCTTCTCCGCCCTCGTCCGCCTCCTCAGCCCCTCAGCTGACCCAAGTTCCTGTCCTATCCTCCTCCCATCCATCCTTCGGCCTCAGAGCCCCGGGAAAGGCGCCCCGCGATGACTACCTGCTACAGCCCTGACCACGTCACCTCCGTCTGCCTGTCCTGCACCTCACCATCCGTCCTGCATCTACTCACTCTCTCTGCTCAGGAGCCCCTGGAAAATCTCTGCGCGCTCCTTAAGACCCAGCTTAAAGACCTGCTCCTCCAGTCCTCCCTGTCTTCCTCAGACAAGCCGGCTAGTTCTTGACTCTGGGCCCTTGCATCTACTGATCCATCTTCCTGGACAGTCTCTCTCCAGATCATTCGGCCGCCTCCTCCTGCTGGTGGCAGCTCCAAGGTCACCTCCCCTGGAGGTCTTCCCTGAGCACCCTATCAAACCACCTCCCCATCTTCAGCCTCTCTCACATCTCCCTGCTCTATCTTTTCATAGCCCTTTTCACACTCAGAAGTCATGTTTCCTCCGTTGATTGGTGTTTCCAGGGCCACTGTAAAGGCTGTGTATGCTCTAAGTTGCAAGGGAGATGAGTGGGGCTGAAACCCAGCCTGTAATGGATACTCCACGCCACTGTACGAAGGCTGCACCTGCCTACACTGGCCCCGTGTAGATGAGCTGGGGCCCCACTGGCCTCCCGCCGTGACATGCAAGCCCCCACCAAGGCAGGAAGAGTGTCTGCCCTCTCCGTTGCTGGTGCCCAGCTCCCAGCACAGTGCCTGGCACATAGATGCTTCCAACATTTCTCAAGCGAGCAAATTCTATCCGGATTCCCTTACTTCCACCCTATTCCCCCCACTCCTCAACAGGATGTACGACTGCATGTAATCCATCTCTGGGTCCTGGGTGGGGGGGCGTCCTAAAGGAAGCCAGTGAGGGAACTGGACCCAAAGTCAGCAACGCTGTCTGTTCAGGGAATCCGGTGGGAGGATCCAGTGGGCGGAGGGGTGGACGTGTGAGTGGAGGAGTCCTGGAGATGCTCCCTGGAGCTCAGAGCCCTGTCCATCGCAGGGGTGCCGTTCTGAGCCCCTCAGTCCTGCCTGGCTCCCTGGAGGTGCCTCTGGAGGGTTGAGTTGGCCCAGGCACTGCGACCACGATCCCAACGCCCAGTGCTGCACAGAGACTCCTGGGCAGAAGGGGGCATCTCAGCGTGCGTCAGAGGCAGGCAGGCTCAGGTGGGGGCGGACCTACGGCGCCGCCCTTCCCTCTGCTCCCTGTGGCCGCTGCCTGGCCCGCCGGCCTTGCCAGCTCTGGCAGGGAAGGAGTTAACCTCCAGGCTTCTCAGCGTGAATGTAGAGCTATTAATACCCACAGCCAAGCGGTCTGCCAGAGCAGCCACTGGAGTCGGAGGGAGCAGGCTGCCGAGGGAGCGAGCTCCAGCCAGAGCCAGAGCCAGGACTCCAAGGGCCCGAACTTTTCTTGGGGGACAGCGTGGGCGCGGTGCCAGCTTCACCTGCCCTCCACCCACCTTTGAGCTTCGGGTCCTGATCCTCTCTTCTGGAGGCCACCCATGTCACCCACCCCGGGCGGGCAGAACAAACTTTCTTAGGGAAACCGCCCCTGCCGCCCGCCGTGCTGGCTGGACAGGGAGGAGCAGACGTCTGGACAGACAGATGGACAGACGGACAGGGCATCTGCGAGCCTGCCCTCCCGGTCCCGACTCTGACGGGCAACAGCAGAGCGGGCAGCCAGGGGGCCTAGGTTTCCACGAGGGGCAGCGAGGGGCCCTGCTGGACCTTTGTCTACCAGCCAGCGACCTCTGAGTCCCGGCGGCTCCCCAGAAGCCACTCCCTGAGGCCCAGCGCTGTGGGTCAGGACAGAAGCCCCCATCAGACAGAGCCCCGGGCTCTTCTACCGCCGAGGCGACGGGGAACCTGAGCGAGAAGGCACAGGTGGCAGGTGGGCAGGCGCGGGGCCCCGAGGCCAACCGGCTGCTGACCCTGGAGCGCTCTGGCTCGGGCACCCCTGCCCAGGCTGGGGACGATGCTGCCGAGGCCCCCACCAGCCACCCCTGCCCTGTCCTCGAGCTGCCTCCAGCCTGGCCTCTGGGCTGTGGAGCAGAAGATGTGCCAGCCTTCTGCTTCGTGTGCTTCCACAGGGAGGAGGACGAGGAGCTGCTGGAAGAGGTTCCACTGCAGAGGTCAGTGCCCGGGGGGGTGGGCAGGGTGAGGGCACAGGGCTCAGACCCGGGGACCTTCTCCGTCTGTCCACCACTTACCACTCACTGACGCCTCCCCGAGTCAGACTCTCGGACACCTGGCCGGCACCGGAGCCGCAGCCTCCTCCCTGGCTCCCCCATTCTGGTCCCACGGTGCCTTTCCTGTCCTCTCCCATTGTGCTCAGGCCCACCCCGCACAGAGCCCTCCATGGCCCTCCACTCCCACGGGATGAAGTCGGCCCTCGGCTGGGCATTCAAGGCCTGCGTGATTGGGCCAACCCCACCCACCTCCTTGTGCTCTGCTCCCCTATATTCACCCCCAGTGAAACTGCCTTGACTGCCCTTTCCCTGGTTCCTGTCCATCCAGACTCAGCGATAAAATCTCCTCCTCCAGGAAGCCCTCCAGGAAGCCCCTGCCCCACCCTGAGCTGAGAGCCACCTTTCCTCCCCACACTGCACTGACACCTAATAATGTTCAGTCTTTGTTGAATTACTCGGTGGAAAACGTCTGCATGTATATGTGCTTGTGTGTGTGTGTGTGTGTGTGTGTGTATGTGTGTGTGTGTGTGTGTGTAAAAGTGAGAAAGCAGCGACGGGGTGGGAATGAAGGTTTGTGTGGCTGTGTGATTGAGCATTTGAGGGGGGTGATTGTGAATGTGCATACATGCTCGTGGGAGTGGGTGTAAGTTCTACGTACCTACGTAGGTGAGGGTTTATGCATTATGCCCGGGTGAGGGTTCAGGCCCCAGGGGCCATTGTCCCTTTTGCCAGCTCTCCCCACCCCCACCTGCAGGGAAACCCAAGCTCCAGCCAAGTGCATTACCCAAGCTGTGACCACAGGCTCCGGGAATGGATGGAAAGTCTGCAGGGGACACAGGGGTCACCTCTGCTCTAGCCCAGCCCTCCCACGCCTCCATCACTGCCTGAGTCAGCACTACGCTGGGTGAGGGAAAGGGCAGGCTGAGGGCTGACCCGGGTGCCCCTTCCAGACACCTTTCAGGAGGGTGGGGGGCTGTGGGCTCCTATAGCCTGGACCAGGTTCCTCCCTGAATTTCTCTGTTGGACCCCCAGGCTGTAAATTTCCCTCTGTGGGCCTCTGTCTCCTCATCTGTAGAATGGGGAGATACCCCTGCCGTGGTTGTCAGTTCAATACTCAGGAGTGACTGAGCCCCCCCAGAGCGCCAGGGCCCTCGCCTTCACAGGGTCACAGCCTGCCAGGAGAGACAGACAAGCAAACAGATCAGTTTGGCAGAATGAGGGGCACGCTGACGAGCATGGGTGCACTGTGCTCAGGGAGTCGGACAGCAAGACGGACCACTTGTGCCTGCAGGGGCCCTAGGAGAGCTGCCACGTCTGTCTTACTGTCCGGGTCCCCCACCCCAGGTGGTGAGCGATGTTGAGGAAGGAGCAATCACAGGGAGTGGGAACAGCAGGTGCAAGGGTGCGGTGGTGTGAGAAAGAAATTGTAGGAGGATGGGGGGAGATGAGGCTGGTGGGGTCCAGGGGGGCCAGGTCCCAGGGGCCTTGACTGCCGAGCCAAGGACTTAATCCATCAGTGGTGGAGTGAACAAAGCAGGAGACTCAGTGCAACTCTCCGTAAGTCCCAAAGCAATGAGCTCCTGAGAGAAGCATTATTTTCATAGTTAGGGCTCAAAATGCTTGTTGCCTGAGTGAAAATGGCATGGGGATATAGAATACCAGAATCATCTGAGTGAATCGTCAAAAAATACACACTCCGGGGGCACCTGGGTGGCTCCGTCCGTTAAGCGTCTGCCTTCCGCTCAGGTTGTGATCCCTGAGGTCCTGGGATCGAGCCGAGAGTCGGGCTCCCTGCTCAGCGGGCAGCCTGCTTCTCCCTCTGCCTCTCCTCCTCCCCTCCTCCCCTCCTCCCCCCCCCCACCATGGGGGATGCCCCTCTATCTCCTGCCCTGGGGATATAGTGACCTGAAGGGCTTCTTTCCAGCTGGTGGGCGCTGGCCCTTTAAGGCCCAGAGAGGGGACACCCCCAGGCTGGGCAGACAGTGACCACAGGTGCCAGGTGGTGAAGCTAAAAATACTGAGTGATGTGGACATTCAGGCTGCAGGCTGGGGCGGGTGGGAGGGAAGGCTCTGGAATCTTTCTTTCCTACTGTGGGAGGGGCAGTGGGCAGTGACGTTTGGTGGGGTCCCCTTAAGGGCTTAGGGAAGGTGCCCCCCACCCATGAGAGGTGCCCCTCTCAAGCCCTTCTCCAGCCCCTGGAAGGCGCCGGGACTCACTCCCAGTAGCCACTGCCACACTTAGTAGCCCTGAGTCCTGCTGATTCTATAGCCTCCTGCTTCTCTGCAACCCTCTTTGGGCCTCTGTAAAATTAAAGAGGTGGATTTTCTCAGGCACTTAGGGACAGAGAGGCAACAAGGGGTGCAGGCGACCAGGTCCCCCATTTGTAAATTCAACACGCTTTCCCTGAGATCTCCGGGGTGCCAAGGCCACGAGGATGCCCGCGACACCGGCACTTTTCCCTGGGTGAGCTCACAGCCTAGTGAGGACAAGACGGCACACACACAGGACCGATTGCACGCAGGCAACGTGCTGTGACAGAGGTGTGAGCGCCGAAGCCCCGGGCTTCTGTTGGGAGATGATGCGAGAAACCGCCCTGCCGAGAATACATCTGCATCAGATGAAGGCTTGTCAGCAAACGCGTCCCCCACAGCGCTGCTTCCCAGCCACCTACCTCTGGCACTTTGACGTCTTAATTAAGGCGAGGCCAGCTGTCGGAACCAATAAGCCTGGAAATCACCGTGGCTTGACACAGAGCCTATGTCCTGCCTCTGCAAAGTTCTAGAGGGGTAGGGGCGTCAGGGAGACTGTTCCCCGCTCGGCCTTTCGGGGACCCAGGCTCCTCCCACCTTGTGACGCGGTTGTCACCCAGGGCGTCAAGATCCACTACTGGGTTCTCTGCAACCACTGGCAGACAGAGAAGAAAGAACACAGGAATTACATGTGAGGTTTTATGAGCCAAAGCTGGAAGTGGCCTACTTTACCTCAGCCCGCACTTATTGGCTAGAACGGCTAAATGGAAAAAAAAAACAAAAAACCAAAACCCAAAACCCTGGGAAATGTAGTCCAGCTGTGACAACCTTGTAGGGCTTTAAAAATGAAATATTTGAAATATATGAAAGCACCCGAAACCTAACAGGTGCCCAGTGTGTCTGTCTGTTCGTTCATTCATTCATTCCACATAGTTCACTAGAGACTGGAAGGTGAAAATACCATCTGTGTGTGCATTGGGCTTATAGTCAATGCGGGAGCCGAACAAAACATAAGTAAACAGGGGCGCCTGGGTAGCGCAGTCGTTAAGCGTCTGCCTTCGGCTCAGGGCATGATCCCGGCATTCCGGGATCGAGTCCCACATCGGGCTCCTCCGCTGGGAGCCTGCTTCTTCCTCTCCCACTCCCCTGCTGTGTTCCCTCTCTCGCTGGCTGTCTCTCTGTCACACAAATAAATAAAATCTTTAAAAAAAATAAGTAAACAAATAAATATGATTGAAACCCATTGTTAAGGAAATAACCAGAGGGATCGTGGGGAAGACACCCCCTTTGCATAAGGTGAATAGGGGAGGTAGAGATATTTCATCTGAGAGCTAAAGAATGAGAAGGAGCTGGGCAGAGTGGGGGTAGGAGCATCCCAGGCCCGAAGCACAGACGTGCAAAGGCCCAGGGACAGACGAGAGTTTGAGGAGTGTGGGGAAATATCAGGCCAGCATGGCTTGTGCAGAGCACATGGTGGGGAGAGTAGCATGAGGTGAGGAATAGGCTAAATTCCTATTTCCAGCGTGGACATAGGACGAGTGGAGGTCAAGTGTGAAGTGGAGGGGCCTTGGTGGTGGCCTGGACCAAGGTGGGCCTTGGAGACAGGGAAGCAGGTGCCTCCTAGGTAGATTTAGGAGACAGAATCTGATGATGGGCTAAAGGAAGAAGGGAATGGAGAATGAATCTGAGGTTTCTGTGTGGGAGAGGCACATGAATGACGGGAAGGCCCAGGGGAGGGAAAGCACGGTGAGAACCCAAGAATTCTGCCACGGATGTTTCCAACTGGAAAAAGCACATGAACTGCCCAAGCGACGATGTCAAGTGAGGGCTTGATCCTGAAAGTCTGGGGCTCAAAGGGGAACTCTTGGCTGGTGATAGACTGTCAGAGACATCAGCAGAAAGGTGGGCATCGGAAGCCGTGTGTGTGCCGTTCCGGCAACCAAGAGCGTCTCCAGGAGAAGGGAGAGCGGACAACTGGCCTCAAAGATTCCAAACAATCAAGGGAAGAGAGAACAGATTTAGCGACCTAGAGATCAAAAGTGACTTTGAGAAGAGACGTTTCATAAAGGAGTGGAGACAAAAGCAGGTGTGAGCGGAGCTGGCTGGTTAGGATGGTGGATTGAACACACACATTTAACTTCTCTAAAACCCCACTGGAAGGAAGCGAGCGGATGCTTTAAGGTATGCATTTGAGGCTGTGTTTGCTGCCCTGACGGATGACTGCAACTTGGTTGCTTAAGACCAGACCAGTGTACTATCTTACAGACCGTATGTCAGAAGTCCAACACAGGTCCCACCGGGCTAAAACCAAGGTGTCGACAAGGCTGCCCTAGGAAGCTCTTTCTGGAAGAACTTTCTGGAAGTTCTAGGAGAGAATGCATTTCCCAGTCTTTTCCGAGGCACTCTTTTCCGGAGGGCACCTGCACTCCTTGGCTTGTGGCTCCCTCTCCCCCCCCCCCTCGCCCCACCAGCAGGTAGCATGGTAGAGGCTCTCTGATCACAGCTGGGAAAGAAAGGCTTTCTGCTTTTTATGCTTCAAGTGATTAGATTGGGCTCACCTGAATAATCCAGGACCTTCTCCCCACGTCAAGGTCCTTACCCTTAATCACATTGGCAACGTCCCTTTGTGCCAGGTAAGGTAACAGACTCACAGGTTCTAGGGATTAGGACACAGACATTGGGGGTGGGGGGCATTATTCTGCCCACGACAGTATGAATCAGCAGGAACTGATACATTGCCAGGAGACAACAACAACAAACTGTTGAATCTGGAAGGCAGACGAGTCCGTGGTAAGTGATTTCCCAGCCCGATGACGGTGCATCTGAAGCCAGCCCCAAACTGGGAGTGAGAAAAGCGAGGAGCTCCACGATTAACCGCACAAAACCCCCAAAGTCTCCAGCGTTAGGGGGCTAAGTCCTCCCTGGAAAAGGGAGTAGAGCTGGGGCCCAAAAACAGGAGGATGGGTGTAAGAAGGCCTTAATCCTCAGATTTCCTTCTCCAGCGCTTGCCACAGCTGGGCCCCTCCCCCTCCCGGACAAAGGCTGAAGGTTTATTCTCCAGAGAGGATAAAACACAGGGTCTCCAACAGCACAATGAGGGGGCCACTCTACACGCAACTAGAAGGATTAGTTGAAGTCCACAGCTGAATGTGGGAGGCCCTGCTCCCTACTCACCATCATCTGAGACCTTCTTCCCCCTCGGGGCTCCCACCACAGTGAGGTCAGGACTCACCTTTCCAGGCAGGACACCCCAGACTTCACGCCCTTCAGTCCCCGGATAGATTAACGATGAGTATTTTGTTAGCGTTGTCCTTTGGTTTGCTGTTTGTTCTCTATTGTCTTCTCCCTACAAATTTTTGTTTTCTCCACACTGCCGTTTTCATGTCTGTGTTAGTTCTGTCCTTTATCTTAGAGTTTGATGGGCCAAGAAAAGAATACCTATGTAGGTTGTCATCGGGGATTTCCCAGTGAAACAGCCCAGCCAGAATTCTCTAGATTGAACCCCCAAGCCAGCCAGCCCCCGCCCCAACACAGGGCTACTCATCAGCTTGCTTTTATAAATTGTATTTTTATAGTCTTTAATCAAGGCATAATTAGAGTGGAATGGAAAGGGTGTAAGTGGCCGGTTTAATGGGTTTTAACAAATGTATACACCTGTGTAACCCACACCTCAATCGCGACCTAGAACGTGGTCATGGCAGGGAACACATCTGCAGGTCTCTTCACGCCCTGATCCATACCAGCCCCAACACACACGCACAGGCAGCCACCCTTCTATCAGCTTTTCAAATCTTTTAAGCCTGAGCCAGGGACTGCCAACATCGGAGAAAAACCTGTAATATAAGAAGCAGAACAAAAACAAACAGAAAAACAGAATCTGGAGGAAACAGAATACCAAGGGAAAGAAACCCTAAAAACAGAACGATGATGACTATATTCTGAAATTTAGGAAAATACATCGCAACTATGAAACAAACGCTAGATGCTATTTGGAAAGACAAAAACACTCTGAAAATGAACAAAACAAAAAAAGTTCTTAGAAATTAAGAATATCATCCAGAAATGAAAAATGTATTTAAAAGAGTTAGAACAAGGGGGCACCTGGGTGGCTCAGTCGGTTAAGCAGCTGCCTTCGGGGGCAGCATGATCCCGGGGTCCTGGGATCGAGTCCCATGTCTGCTCGGTGGGGAGCCTGCTTCTCCCTCTCCCTCTGCTCCTCCCCCTGCTTGTGCTCTCTCTCTCCGTCAAATAAATAAAATCTTAAAAAAAAAAAAAAAGTTAGAACAGAGATCAGCAAACTACGGCCTGCAGGCCAAATCCAGCCTATCACCCATTTTTTTTTTAAATAAAATTTTATTGGAACACAGCCACACTTTTTTTTTAACTATGTCCTACGTACTATGTCTGTTTTCACATTAGCAGAGACCATTTGGCCCATAAGCCTCAAATATTTCCCACTGGGCCGTGAGTAAAAAAATTTGCTGACTGCTGGATGAGAAGATAAAGAAATTTTTCAAAAAATAGGGGCATCTGGGTGGAGCAGTCTTTAGGCATCTGCCTTCGGCTCAGGGTGTGATCCCAGCGTTCTGGGATCGAGCCCCACATCAGGCTTCTCCGCTAGGAGCCTGCTTCTTCCTCTCCCACTCCCCCTGCCTGTGTCCCCTCTTTTGCTGGCTGTCTCTCTCTGTCAAATAAATAAATTAAATCTTTAAAAAAAAAAAAAAAAAGAAAGAAAGAAAGAAATTTTTCAAAAAATAGAACAAAGGGACACCTGGGTGGCTCAGTAGGTTAAGCGGCTGCCTTCGGCTCGGGTCATGATCCCAGGGTCCTGGGAGGTCCCCAGAGCAGGGAGCCTGTTTCTCCCTCTCCCTCTGCTCCTCCCCCTGCTTGTGCTCTCTCTCTCCGTCAAATAAAAAAAATCTTTTTAAAAAAAATTAGAACAGGGATCAGCAAACTACAGCCTGTAGGCCAAATCCAGCCTATCACCCCTTTTTTTAAAATAAATTTTTATTGGAACACAGCCACAACTTTTTTTTTTTCTTTTTTTAAACTATGTCCTATGTACTATGGCTGCTTTCACATTAGCAGAGACTGTTTGGCCCATAAGCCTCAAATATTTCCCACTGGGCCCTGAGTAAAAAAAAATTGCTGACTGGTGGATGAGAAGATAAAGAAATTTTTCAAAAAATAAAGCAAAGGGGGGCGCCTGGGTGGCTCAGCCAGTTAAATGTCTGCCTTCAGCTCAGGTCATGGTCCCAGAGTCCTGGGATCGAGTCCCACCTAGAGCTCCTTGCTGGGCAGGGAGTCTGCTTCTTCCTCTGCCTGCCACTCCCCCTGCTTGTGCACTTTCTCTCTCTCTCTCTGCTGATTGACAAGTTCTTCGAGAACGGAGAACCCAGTGGGGCACCTCCAGGGCTGCCACTGTGTGGAAAGTAGGAAAGAAAGAGTAAGAAAATGAGAGGACCAGTGCAGGAATCTCACACCTGAACAAAAGAGTTCCAGAAAGAGAAGAGAAGAAATAATCAATGAAATATTTCAAATGTTTCTCAGAATGGAAAGCCCTGAGTTTCTAGATCAAGTGCCTACTGCGTATCCAACCAAAGGATACAAGTAGACCCACACCAACGCCAGTCCCAAGTAAATTTTAGAACATAAGGACAGGAAGAACATTCTACAAGATTCTGCAAAGGATCAAGAACTGAAGTATCATCAGCCTTCTCAACGGCAATCCTGAAAACCAGAAGACAATGGAGCTGTTTTCAAAAGTATGAAAGAAAATGGTTGTCAATCTAGATTTCTGTACCCAGCCAAACCATTCATAAAGTGAGAGCAGGAAAAAGATTGTTTCAGATGTACAAGTGCTCAAAAATTTTACCTCCCGTGCAGCCTTCTGTTTTTAATTTTGTATTTAAATTCAATTTAATTAATATATACTGTATTATTAGTTTCAGAGGTAGAATTTAGTGATTCATCAGTTGCATATAACACCCAGTGCTCATTCCATCAGGTGCCCCCCTTAACCGTCACTCAGTTACGCCATCCCCCCGCTCACCTCCCCTCCAGCAACTCTGTTTGTTTCCTAGAGTTAAGAGTCTCTTATGATTTGTTTCGCTCTCTGTGTTCATCTTATTTTATTTCTCTTTGGTTTCTTCAATTCCACATATGAGTGAAGTCATACAGTATTGTCTTTCTCTGACTTATTTCACTTAGCATAATACCCTCTAGTTCCATCCACATCATTGCAAATGGCAAGATTACATTCTTTCTGATGGCTGAGTAATATTCCATTATATATATATATAAAATTACATATTTTATATAGTATATATATAATTAATGATGGAATATATGGAATATATATATAGTCTTCTTTGTCCATTCATCTGTTGATGGACATCTGGGCTCTTTCCATATTTTGGCTATTGTGGTCCCACGTACTTTTCTTAAGAAAGCTCCTGAAGGATGTGTTTCACAAAACAAGGAAATAAGCCCACAAGAGAAGGACCTGGGATCCAGGAAATAAGGGAGCCAACACAAGAGAAAGAGATAAAGGGAATCTCCCAGATGATGGTGAAGGGAGATCCCTGGAGCAGCGTCTCTGGGCAGAAAGCCTGGTGGGCAGTCATTTCACATTGAAATAAGTCAGAAGGGGGGCGCCTGGCTGGCTCAGTCAGTAGAGCATGTGACTCTTGATCTTAGGGTCATGAGTTCGAGCCCCACGTTGGGTGTGGAGCCTACTTTAAAAAAATGTGAAATAAGTCAGAAGATTCTAGAAAAGATTTCTTTAAAGAGAGGAAAGTGATGGAATACCTAAGTATTTTAACTTTTGAGAGATTTACACAAGTAGGAGAGAATGTGGATCGCATGAGATATAAACACACAGGAAAAAAACTTTTGTTCAGAAAAGGGAAAAAAACTTAAAATATAAAACTTCTGCTCTATGAAAGACACTGTTTAGAGGATGAGAGGACAAGCCATAGAACGAGAGAAAAATATTTGCAAAAGACGATGTGATAAAGAACTCTTTATCTAATAAAGGACTGTTATCCAAAGTATACAAGGAATTCGAAAGAAAGAAAGAAGGAAGGAAGGAAGGAAGGAAGGAAGGAAGGAAGGAAGGAAGGAAGGAAAGAAAGAAAGAAAGAAAGAAAGAAAGAAAGAAAGAAAGAAGGAGAAAGAAAGAAGAGAGAGAGAAAATGAACAGCTCAATTTTAAAATGGGCAAAAGATTTGAACAGATACTTCACCAAAGAGGATATATAGATGGTAAATAAACATATAAGAGATGCTGAACATCGTGTTCATTAGGGAATAACAAATTAAGAACATGAAATACCACTGTGCACTTATTAGAATGGCTAAAATTCAAAACACTGACAACACCAAATGCTTGTGAAGATGTGGAGCAACGGGAGCTCCCGTTCACTGCCAACGGGAATGCAAAATAGTACAGCCACTTTAAAAGCCAGACTGACAGATTCTTATAAAGCTAAACATAGTCTTACTATAGGATCCAGTGTAGCCTTCCTTGGTGTTTACCCAAATGAGTTGAAAACTGACGTCCACACAAAAACTTGCCCATGAATGGGTATAGCAGCTTTATTTATAATAGCCAAAAACTTGGAAGCAACCAAAATGTCCTTCAACAGGTGAATGGATAGACAGACTGTGGTCCATTCATATAATGGAATATTATTCAGCAATAAAAAGAGATTAAACTGTCAGGGGCGCCTGGGTGGTGCAGTCGTTAAGTGTCTGCCTTCGGCTCAGGGCATGATCCTGGCGTTATGGGATCGAGCCCCACATCAGGCTTCTCCGCTGGGAGCCTGCTTCTTCCTCTCCCACTCCCCCTGCTTGTGTTCCCTCTCTCGCTGGCTGTCTGTCTCTCTGTTAAATAAATAAAATCTTTAAAAAAATAAAATAAAAAAAGATTAAACTATCAGGCCACGGAAAGAAACTTAAATGCATATTGCTAAGAAGCCATTCTGGAAAGGGTACGTACTACGGGATTCCAACTATCTGATATTCTGAAAAAGCCGAATCTGCAGAGAGAGTAAAAAGAGCAGTGGTTGCCAGGGAGCTTGTGGGGAGGGAGCAGGGGGATGACGAGGTGGAGCACAGGATTTTTAGGGCAATGAGATTATTCTGTATGATAGTGCAATGGTGGGTCCATGACAGCATGCATTTGTCAGAACGTTAATAATAATGTAGCTATCGGTTCATCCATTGTAACAAATGTACGGTCCTAATGCAAGGTGTTAATAAGAGAAACTGCGGGCCTGGGGGGAGGGTATATGTCCTTTCTGCACAATTCTTTAAACCTAAAACTGCTCTACAAAATAAAATCTAGGGGCGCCTGGCTGGCTCAGTGGGTGGAACATGCTGTTCTTGATCTCAGGGTCATGAGTTCGAGCCCCACGTTAGGCATAAAGATTACTCTAAAAAAACAAAATCTATTCTAAAAAAGGAAAAGGAAGAGGGGGAAGAAAGCGTAGTATTCCACATGAAGCTGTCCATGTTTCCACAATATGTAGGCACCAGCAATGTTCCGATGTGACTGTATTAGGAGGGCGGGAATAGGAAGTGTGTGGGGGACGGATGTAAGGGAGTGTAAGGGAGCTAAATCCTCATCTTCCAAAGTGGGGAGTTGACAGGGAAAACCTAAAACTGGGAAGAAGCAATGGGAAGGTGCTAGGTAGCAAACCCAGGAGGAAAAATTCCTGTAAGAGTTGAAATGATCATCCTCCAGCAGTGGGGAATGGGAGTGGGGCTGCTCGTGTTTCTTGAGTCTAAGCTGTGGGCATGTTTAACTGGAATAAAAACCCAAGCCATCTTTGCAAAAGGAAAGTGGAAAGAACAGTGCAAACAAAGGAGAGACGTGGAGGTGGCAGGGCAGCGACGAGAAGCCAGCTCTGTCTGGAAGCGAGGAGGACATGCCCGAGCATGCGTGCCCGTGGGCACGATCCTGGGCCAAGAACGAGGTTGGTGGAATAGGGAGGCAGGGGAGTCCTGAAGAAACAAGGTGCTCAGGGAGGCTCAGCCTCACAGGGAGGAGGGCTTCCCCCAACGCAAGCAGATGGGAGGAAGCGAGAAGTGAGCAGCTGGGTGGGTTTGTGCTTTCGTGGCGGGAGGCGATCGGATCCATATGCTTTCTCCATGAAGTGGGAGCCACGGTTGGAGGAAAAAGTGGAAGGTGGGAAGGAGTGATCCAGGACCTTGCTGCTCAGAGTGGGGTGGACAGACCAGAAGCACTGGCACGAGCTGGGGGCTGGTTAGACAGGCAGGATCCTCAGCTCCACCAAGATCCCTAGCAGATTCACAGGCAAATGGAAGTTTCCCATCCCGGAGAGGGGGGTGAAAGCAGCTGGCAGTCAGCACAAGGGTTGTGGGGCGGCAAGGAGTGCCCGTTCAAGACCGTGAACTAGGAGAGAAGCTGTCCCCCGTGAGGGATGCTCCGTGCAGAGCTGGCTTGACGGGACAGGCGGAGAGCAGGGGATGGTTGCCGACCTGCCAGGCAGGTGCCACGACAGCAGAGGTGGGCCAAGGAGTGGGGGTCCGGGCAGCAGCTATGGTGATGGTGTGCGGAGCCCAAACAGGGTGAGAGGGATGGTGGTGGCACAAGGAGCTGATGGGCAGTGGACCGGTGGTCTTGAGGAAGTCAGTGAGCTGTCGCATGGGGGTACCAGAGCAAGTGACCAAGAAGATGGAAGGGGGACACACTGAGATCTCGGGGGGGCTGCGATGTGGGGTCATTATGAGATCTGGGCTGTAAGCTTGGAAGCAGAAGAGGTTGGGAAACTGAGAGGCCTGCTGTAGGCTTCCCGAAAGTTCCTCTATCCTCCCACCCCCGGAAGTTTGCTCCCACAAATCTAAAGATGGTGAGAGGAAATGGATTGATTTGCTCTCGCGTGTGGTCTGCACATCATGATTTTTGAAAGCTTCCCAGGAGATTATAACACGCAGCAGAGTTGGGGAGAACCACGGGTCTAGACAAAGAGACCCAGGCTTTGACAGAGAGAAAGGGACAAGCAGGGGAGCAACAAGAAGGTTCCCTGGGGTGGGCATAGCCCACTGAAGTCTAACCAGGAAAAGGGGCCTCGGGTGAGCCAGCTGAGTAGCACCACATGTCCTGCGTTGTAGATGAGCGGAAGATGGAGGTGGTGTGTCTTCCTGTGGAGGACCAGATCGTAAGCAGGTGTGTGTGTGCCTCTGTGTGAGAGACAGACAGTCCCATAGTCCGTCCTGCACTGTGTCAGACCAGCCACTAGAGGGAGCGCTGCGCTCACACATGCAGGGACTGGTCCAGTGGGTCGCCAGCGGTGAGGTTCTGGCCTCTTTATCTGACACCGTCTATGTTCATGCTGCAGATTTTTTAGGCACGTATCCCTGGGTTTAAATGCAGTTCCCACTACTCCCAAGGCCCCGTGACCTTGGCCAGGTTACCCAAGTGCTCTGTGACCCAGTTTCATCAGTGGTAAAATGGGCACGGCCAGGGTTCCAACCTTCCGAGACTGTTGGCAGCATGAATGAGGTCACGCCTGGGACGCACAGGGCCACGCTGGGGGATGCTAACCCGACGTGATGGAGGAGGTTTTGCTGTCGCCTCTGTCTCTCTCTGCTTCTCCTGCAGCCCCGTGGCCCAGCCCAGATCCAGGGAAATGGAGATGTGCTTTCTGGGGTGGAGGGAGAGCAGAGGCCGGGGTGAGGCAGGTTGTCCCTAGGGGCAGGGACAAGGAGAAGCCCAGTCACCTTCCCTTCCTGCTCAGTCATGCCGGTTCTCTTGTCTTGGAGCATTTCTCATCCTGTGGCTCATTCCCAGCCGCGGTCTCACCCTCTGGCCACTGTACCTTCCTCCCTCCCCTGGGGTGCCCAAGGGACAAGCAACTACCCTAGCCTGGCAACTGCATCATCCCTGGAGCAAGGCCACTGCCTGGTACCCAAGGAGCTCGGAGGGGTTGCTGCTTCCTGGCCATTCTCCTAACTGCTCCCCTCCCCACCTCCCGCCCACACCAGCCAAGAGCTGACCTATCAAGCCGCGCCCCAGGGGGACCCGAGTTTCCAGGTCCGCAGACACCCCAGGTGGAGAGGTTGCTGTGGGAAGAAGGCCACACATGGGGACCGCCTGCCCTGACAGTAAACACTGATTGGAAAATACTGTTAAAAGCGGGGCATTACATCCTGACATCTGGATTTCCTGCTTCTCTTGAAAACTCGGAGGCTCTGAGAGCCTGAGCTTACATTCCCACGTGGCAACAGTAGGCCACAGGGGAGAGGAGGCCACCGTTCCGGTGAGCCAGGGCTCGCTGGTTTACCCCTGTCCCGGCCCAGGCCGTGTCCCCCAGCCCCCGGTCCCTCCCTGGCTGCTGTGAACATCTCAGTCTGTGAGCCTGTGCGAGAGAGTTCAGGTGAACCTTCCACGGTGTCACCGCTGGCCCGAGGCAGGCTGAAAAGAAGAAGTACGGGATGGGGTGCCCCCCAAATGACAGCAGACCCTCAAGGGCAAGGAACCCTGGGGACCAGATTGCTGCTTAGTGTCCTCACCTGTTGGTGGAAATTCATGGCCCAGGTGCCCAGGGTAAACTATACACACACACACACACACACACACACACACACACACCTTGCTCCCCACTGTCCAATCAGTCCTCAGAACCCCCACTTCACCCCACCTCTCCTCCTACTGCCCCAGTCCAAGTTGCTGTCTCCTCTCACCCAGCTGGGCGAGGAGCCTCCTCCTTTCTCCTCTTGCCCCCCAGAGGCTGTCTGCCCCCCAGCAGCCAGAGGGAGCCTGTGAAAACCCAAGACACAGCTCATTCCTCCTCTGCTCAAAACTGTCCAATGACTCCCACCTCAGTCAGAGCCAAAGCCAAAGGCTTATGGAGGCCCTGAATGAACTGTCCCCATTACCTCTCACCTCCTCCCATGCTTTCCCAGTCTCCTCATTGTTCCTGACATCCCAAGCACACTCTAGCCCCAGGGCCTTTGCACTGGCTGTTGCCCCTGGCTGGCCTACTGTACCCTGCCCCCCGTATCTTCATGGCTCCCTCCCTCACCTTCAGCAAGTTTCTGCTCAAGTGTAACCTCCTCTACGAGGACTTCCTTGTTCTCCCTGTCCTCTCTTGGCTTCGTTTCTTCCCTCACACGAATCCCTGGAAGCATAACTGTTTATTGAAGTACCCTGTGTGTTGTCTTCCCCCCTCACGAGAATGGATGAGGGCAGAGATGTTTTTCTGTTTTGTTCACTGCATAAAGGAGGCACATAATACATGTTTGGTAATTGAGTGAGTGAATGAACGATGGGTGAAATGAGGGCAACCATCGTAGCAAGTGTGCGGAGGGGCTGTGAGGGCTCTCGGGTTGTGTGTGTCACACAGGGGCCCTGAACTTGGGGTTTGCCGCTCTATCGTTAGCATCTTGCCATCTTACTAACTTCATGTTTGAATTTGTAAGTGAAGTTTCATGGGACAGCCCGCCCGCCCGCATCCCCTGCGTGGGTTCTTGGCTACCCGCTCCTGGTCCCATGCCGTCGCCACTGCTGCCCTTCGTGTGGCGGGGGGCTGGGAGCAGGCAGGGTCCATGCTGAGTGGGCAGTGGGGTGGCCCCGGGCACCTGTGAGGGGCTGCACTGGCCCAGCGTGTACCCCGTGCCCAAGGGAGTATGACACTGAACAGTAAGTAAAAACCCATCGTGACGGGCTGAGAGAGAGAGCTGGGTAGAAGGGACAGGCCTTGCTCTGCTTTCTGAACAAGAGACCCGCATTCTGTAGCTGTCCTGGTCCCCAGTGCTCACACCTCCCCGGTACTAAGTGCTCTACCCACAGGAGCTGTGGGGGAGGGGGAGGGTGGTTATTCGGGACCCCACAATTAGAGAGAGACGGGGCTCAAGCAAGAGAGGGCCCCCAGGCTCCTGAGACAGCTGCCTCCAGGCCTAGAAGAGAACATTCCCTTGACGTTCCGAAGGCCGTGCCCCCTGGTCTGCACAGTGAGCTGGGGAGGGGGGGGCTGAGGCTGAGCCAGGGTGAGCTCCTTCCTCCCTGGCCTCAGCTGCCCCATCCGAGAGCTGGGACGAGAGCCCTGCCCATCTCCTTTCTGACAGTGACAGCCAGTATGCTTTGCAAACAGCCAGGGTGGGGTGTGTGCGTGGCAGTCATGGTCCCTGACCTGCCACAGGGCTTGCCATGGTTGCTCTGAAGGCTTCCTGGGTAAGGGCTCAATTTATGTCCCCATCCCCCAAAATGTTCAAAGGAAATGTGGCTTTAACCCTCTAGCAATGGGGGACGGGGGACCAGCCCTCAATAATGACTTCAGGCCCAGGTATCATTAGTATATACAGCCTTGGTGAGGGCATTGGACCTTGACGGTGAGTTCAGACCCGACCCCGGGGGATGGCCACACACCCTGATGCTCACTGCAGGTCTTGGTAGTGGCCCCTGTGGTGGCCGCAGACAGACCCTAGTGACCCCTGGGAGGCACCAAGCATCTCATTCCCCCTCCCTCCATCCTGCCTAAGCCCCCATCCTTCCCCAGCCATTAGAATTTGAGCCTTTCTCCAGGATCCACTTAATTAGCCAAGCTCATTAACTCCCACAGGCTTCTCCTCCCCACCTAATTAACTGACTTAATTAGGGCTTGCAGGCCTCGCTCCACCCAGCCCCCTCCTACTCCCACCCTGCCCACCTCCTTCTGGCCCTGGCTTGGCCGAGGCTCCACCAGCCTGGGAATGCATCGGATGCGGCCGGGGCCCTTCTAGCACCCAGACCTCCGCCCTGTGTCCCTCCCCACTCCCCCCACCCCAACCCCATCACCGTGTCAGGACAGCAGGGCAGGGCGCCTCCTGGGCAGGCAGGGCACGTGCTCATAGGCAGAAATAGATAGAAATCGGGAAATTGTGATAGGGAGGGGAAGGGGGAGAGAGATGGAAATGAGGCGGAATGGAATGGGCGAGAGGAGGAGGTGAGGACGGCTTGGTTGAGATAGATGGGCTGAGCAGCACGGCGGCTTGGGGCCTGAACTCTGGAACCTGTCTGGGTTCGAGTCCCAGCTAGGGGTGTGAACTCAGCAAACGCCTCCCCTTTCTGTGTCTCAGATACATGATGACAGCAGCCTCAGCATAGGGATGTCGGGAGGTTAGAATGAGTTAATATGCGTACGATGCTTAGGGCTTGGCCTGGCACAAACCTGTACTTGTGAAATAAGCAGGCAGGGGTGAACAGAGGTTCCCTGAGAGCTGGGGTCTGGAGGAAGGGATGGGGCGGCCAGAGGGTCCCGTCCCTAGGAGGTCAAGGATCCCCCCCGCCCCAGACAGGCTCTGGGAATGCCAGTAACAGACGGAGGCCGCCTACCCGGCAGAGCCCTTGGCCGGGGAGAGGTTAAAGGGATAAGAATGCAGTGTCCGTTCCTACTCTAGGGATGGAAGAGGCCGGCCTTGTTAGTTCAGGACCTCCATAGCCTGTGCCTCAGTTTCCCCATCTGGGGGAAGGCCTATCTAGCCTTGTGGAAGTACCTGGCATACCCTCGATGTCTAATAAATGTCTAGAGACTCACCCCGAGAAGAGAGGTGACATGAAAAGCATTTGGGGGGCAGGTGCTCAGCTGCCTTTCACCTCCCCGGGGGCCAAAGCAAAGAAAGTCGGCTGTGCTGGCAGCAGGCAGGACGCAGGTCAGACAGAAAGCAGAGCTTCCTGGAATTGAGGGGTATGAGCTCTGCAGGGGTAGGGGGAGGAAGTGTGTCTGAGTTGCTGAGCAGGCTGTAGGGAGAGATGGGGGGTGGTACCCGAGAGTGAGCAAGAAGCGGGGAGAAGGGATCTGAACACTGAGGCCCTTTCCCTACGCAGCCCCTGCTCACCCCTTGCCATCCCAGCGCAGCCGTCACTTCCTCCAAAAAGCCCTGACCTTTGTCCCTCCTTTGTAGTCTGATCTCGGTCAGAATTTGACATTTATTGGCATGATTAGTACAGTGTCTCCCCCACTAGGCTGGAAGCCCCTGAAGTCGAGGACTGTCTATGTAGCCCACCTATTTATCCTAGTGCCCCCTTATGGTGGGCGCCCGTTATCAAGTGTGAATGAATGAATGAATGAATGAATGAATGAATGAATGACTTGGCCTAGAACCCAGAGCTTCCTGAAGCTCAAAGGGAAAGAGACCCCATGTGGCAGCCCAGGAACCCAGCTGCGTGCTCAGCTATGACCCCACCCAGCTCCTCAAGTGGCCCCAAGAACAAGTGTCCTTAGAGAGCAGGAGCTGGACTCCGAGGATCCGAAACCCCTACTCCTGGGCAGGCTGAGCTCCCTCTGAGAATCCCCTTTCACAACCTGGGATGCTGAGGAAATAGTGAGTATGGGGACAGAGGGCAGAATCGTTCATTTACCCCTGCATTTTTAAACACTTCAGAAACACACATTGGTACATAGTATAAAGAACTTGGGGTTGTAAGTGGCAGAGACCCAAGTCCAGCTGACAAGCACAAAAGGACCTTTAGAAGGTTACATACCCGAAAAGTCCAGTCTTCAGGTAGGGCTGGATCCAGGGGCTCAAATGATGGCATGAGGATTTGAACTCTTCATCTCTTGGCTCTGCTCTCCTCTCTTTTGACTTCAAACTCTGGGAGGGTCTCCCTGGTAGTACAGACTTCTATTTATCTTTTGGTTCAGTGGAAAGAGAACTCTATCCTATTGGCCTGGCTTGGGGTACAGACCTGTCTCAGAAACAATCGGGGTGACCAGGGGGCTGGTAGACACTGATTGGTGGGTGCTGGGTCTCAAGCCCACTCCTAGAGCTCAACAGGTGAGCCCCTCCCCGCCCCAGAACCCCCTACGGAGTAGGGAAGGATATGTCAAGGAATATGAGTCCCCAAGGGAAAACTGGGGTAATGTTGCTAAAAGACAGGGTGGGGGGGAGTTGATGCTGGATAAGAGAGTTCTACTCTACTTGAACTATGTAAACGTCATGCCAATCCCAGAACCCCAAAGTAAGTGCTAGTCACGGTGGCAGACACTGTCAGTCCCCCACCCAGTCTTGCCGGGCCCCTCCCCCACTCCTACCTGCCAGCACCCTCATCATTTTTCCTGTGGACCTTATCTGATCCCGCCTGCTCTGCTTACATCCACAGCACTGGCTGCCCCAAGGCAGCTCTCACTAATGACTGCCAGGATCTAAGCATGCAGATGTACATTCCACACTGTCTCTGAGGGCGCCCCGGTGGGAGTCCCTTCCTGTTGCCCACTGCGGTAACTTGCTTGGCATTGCCTTCCTGGCTTACATCTCCACTCCCCTCCCTGAGATCGCCTATCAAATAAACTACTTCCTTTCCAATCCCTGTCTCGGGGTCTGTTTCCAGGAAACCCAAACTAGGACATCATGAAATCCAGACCCCTGGGGATGTGTACTAGACAGCACTGGTTTCCTTCCGAATGCCTTCGTTCCTGGGGGTAGCTTTGGTGATCCCTCCCCGAGGAAGGAGCTGGGACTGAACCAACTCTGGGTAGCCCTGCATCTGTTCTGAGGATTCCGGAGGATGCTTCTTGCTCCCCTGCAGTAAGCTTGGAGGTGGGGGGAGGTGAGGACCTATCAGAGCCTCACTCCACAGTTTCCCAGAGAAACAGCCACATCCAGCCCCTAAGGAGAGGAGTAGGTATGCATGCAGGGGCTCAGGGAACCAAACTACAGCCCAGTCCTGTGTCTCAGAGAGTTCGAGGTGAGGTCATTTTAGAGAATTCCTGGATCTGGCTTTAGAAAATGCAGAATCACATACTGCAAAAGCTATTCTTTTTTTTTTTTTTTTAAGATTTTATTTCTTTAAATGAGAGAGAGAGTGAGCAAGAGAGAGAACACGAGCAGGGAGAGCAGCAGAGGCAGAGGGAGAAGCAGGCTTCCCGCTGAGCAGGGAGCCGGATGTGGGGCTGGATCCCAGGACCCTGGGATCATGACCTGAGCTGGAGACAGGTGCTTAACGGACTGAGCCACCCAGGCGCCCCTCTTTTTTTTTCCTTTTTTTCCCCCCAGATCCCATTTAAAAAGACTTCCACTGAATAATTTTTAATTATTTTGAAAATTGTAACAAAAAATACAGAAAAGCATAAACCTGTGTGTATCCACAGTTAGAATCAATGTTAACATCTTGTCATATTTGTGTCAGATATTTAAAAAAAAAGATTTATTTGTTCATTTGAGAGAGAGAGCACACACAAGCAGGGGCAGGGGCAGAGGGAGAGAATCTTCAAGCTGACTCCCCGCTGAGCACAGAGCCCCACGCTGGACTCAATCCCACGACCCACGACATGATGACCTGAACCGAAACCAAGAGTCAGATGCTCGACCGACTGAGCCACACAGGCACCACCCCCCCCATGTCAGATATTTTTAAGAAAGAAAGAAAGAAAGAGAGAGAGAGGGAGGGAGGGAGGGAGGGAGGAAGGAAGGAAGGAAGGAAGGAAGGAAGGAAGGAAGGAAGGGAGAAAGAGAAAGAAAGAAAGAAAGAAAGAAAGAAAGAAAGAAAGAAAGAAAGAAAGAAAGAAAGAAAGGAAGGAAGAAAGAAAGAAGAAAGAAAGACGTGACACAGAAAGACGAATCCCCATTATCTACCCCGACCCCAGGCCCATTTCCTGGATTCGATCTCCAGGAGCAACCCCACTCATGATTTGAGAGATATTCTTCTCATATCCGCTGGCAAGCTTTCAGCTACAAGGAGCAGAATTCCCTTCAAAGCCGCTCCAAGTACAACTCAGCAGCTCGGCAATGGCATAAAGAAGCAAGTTCTTTCCTCTCTGCACTGCCATTATACTGCACTTCCCATCATCAGTGGCATCCTGCTGGCTGCGGTCACAGAGTTGTATTTTGACACGGGAGGTGGGGAGCTCATCAGGACTCTTGCTGGAACACTGTGTTTCTCACTTCGGAATATGTTCTCCAAAAAGGTAATGAGAGATTTAGAGCCCCATCACCTCCAGCTGCTGCACAGCCCGGGCTGCCCTGCTGTCTTCCTTCTGAACCATTTTCGGTTCCCGTGGAACCTTTGGTTTTCGTTACTGGCGATGGCTTGACCTGCGTCTCCCAGGGGTGCTGGCTGCTCCCGTTCCTGGCTGTGAACAGCTTCCATAACCTTTGCTCAACATGTCACCGTGATCTCCAGCTTCCTACACCTGGTCTGCTCTCTGAGCCACTCAGTCACCAAAGCTGTCAGGATCTCTGGCCATGCCGATGAGCTGGTCACCACCAGGAGCGTCCTGGGCATGATCGTAATGCCAACCAACAAGGCAGGAATGCCTTCTCTTTGTCATGGCTGGGGACATGAGCAATAAGGAGCATCATGGAATAAAGACCACATGGGGGCAATCCCCAAATGCCATCATTTTTCCCCAGCATGGGGACTACCAATATGGCAGACCCATCAATTTCAGTAGAGCCAGTAGAATTACCCAAACTCATATGGTTTGGAATCTTCTAGAGGACAGGGACTCTGTTTTGATTCCTTCCTCAACCCCGCAACAGTAGCAGAAACTTTGACCCATCAGTGAACGTAAGATGAAGCCAAAGGGAAGTCCTGGGATGGATTCCTGGCCCCATGAATTTCCTTGGGCAAGGAGCGGCCGGCTCACTGCCTGGGAGCGTGAGGACAGGCCAGCATCGAAGAGGGTGTGGGCCCCAGGCAGAGGAAACCTAAACCGACATCTGTTTTCTGCTGTTTCTTCTGTGTTGTTATGGAAATCATAGCTGAGTTTTATCTTTGTGTTCTGCCATCCAGATAAAACCCATCAAGACCCTCTCGGGAAGTGCAGCATCGCTGTGGATACAAAACTTTGAGCTGGCAAGACAGGATTATCCCCAGGTGTCAAGGAAAAGGGAGTACAGCATTAGGAATAGCTGCAGATACGTTGTGTTGGTTCATTCCTTCAAGAAGTGGGCCAAGATGGGGTCAGACGTTGCAAGCAGCGATCTTACTGGGGAAAATGCTTAGGCAGGAAAATCAGAAGGGAGCCAGAGGAGGCTGGGCGAACCATCAGGCTCAATAGATCCAATGCTTGGAAGAGGAAGCGAAGGAAGGAAGGTGGGATAAGAATGTTGAGAAAGTTTTGATGAAGCCCATGGGAAATCCTTGGTCCCCAGTTGCCCATCAGGGAAGCTCTGTGTCTCTAAGGAACTGGGCGCTTTCGTGTCCTCGAGGCACTCAGTCATTGGCTGGGACCCGCTAGAAGGAAGCAAAGTGGAGCCTTCTCTGTGAACTCTGGAGAGCCTCCACGCTACTGCCCTGGGCAGTCACCATCCCTGCACCAGAGATCTGGATGGTTCATTTTCACGACTGCCGCATCCCACCCCTTAGGCCACACAGCTCCTCCGTGGATGCCTTGAGTCTCTCTTTCTAAATGGAAACTGTGAAGAGGGTGTTTAGTGAAATGAACTACAGCCCCTCCCCCTCACTGTACTTGATCTCAGAACCAGGACTGGTACCGGTCCTTTCCCCCTCCATTCCCCATTCTTAATTATCCATGCTCTCAACTTGGCAGGTCTAGATGGATCACCCCGGGGGTGTGACCCAACCCTTCAGTCCTGAGGGGTCTAAACTCTTGGTTATCAAAACCAATGCATCGCTCCAATGGATGGCCGGGTTTCACATGTATTTCTCCCTGTTCCCACTTTGTAAAAGCAGCCCTGCCTTCTTCTAGTAACTAACCAGCGCACTTCTCTAGTAACTTCTAGTAACTGATTAGGGTCAATTATTACTGCCAGGGAAGTGACTTCTCTTCTTGCCTGCTGCTTTCCAAACACACGGAGCCCAAAGTGCCCTAACAATAGCCGTAGCTTAAACGTTAATGGGACCCTGGATGTGTCCCCTGAGAAGAGTGTGCCCCCTTTGGGGACCAGGACTTCTCACCCTGCAGAGCTGGGGGAGGGGGGATTTGAATACCCACAACGCATTTTGGCAAACATTTTCTAATTGCATTGTGGGTAATCAATTCCCCAGGTGAAGAATCAGGGAAGGCTTCTGCAGAAGGTGGCCTGGATAACCTTTGATCACCATGGCTGGGAGCATTTCAAGGCCAGATTCTGCTCCTGCTCTCTCTAAGCCTCAGTTTTCTCATCTGTAACAAGAGGAAAACGCACTCTAAATTCTAATGTTCTGGGACTCGGTTACTAGGCACAGGAAGACATTTTCTTCCCTCTTTAGTCTCCTGCTTTAGTCTGCCCCATAACTTAAACCCCTCCATTAGTCTGTTTGGGGCAGTAAGGCCTTACTGGGAGAGGAGTAGAACAAAGGGTGAAATTTGAAACTCTGGACCATTGGCAGGACTTAGAGGGGTGAGAGAGGAAAGGCAGACAAAGAAGAGGGGGGTGATGGGGGGGATAACTTGTATGGAGAACAAAGAAGGGGGAAAGGTGTTCTTTGCAACGGAAACCAAGTGTACGAAGCACAGAGTTCTGAGAAAGCACGTATTCTAGGCATGCTGGCTAAGGTCAAGGCTTTTTTTTTTGTTTGTCTGTTTGTTTCATTTATTTGACAGAGAGAGAGCAGGAGAGCACAAGCAGGGGGAGAGGCAAAGGGAGAGGGAGAAACAGGCTCCTTGATCCCAGGACCCTGGCTTAATTCCAGGACCCTGGGATCATGCCCTGAGCCAAAGGCAGTCGCTTAACCAACTGAGCCACCCAGGCGCCCCTAAGGTCAAGGCTTAATGGAGCAGAAGGGACCTCATTAGGGGAAGGGTAGAGGCCCCAAAGGCTATGGGCTTTGAACGCCAGGGTAGGGAGGTTAGATTTCTCACCCTGGAGGTAACAGGGCACCTTCAGCAATGTTATGCAGACGAGCAACCCAATTCACTTAGTGCTTTACGGAGCTGATGGTTGTACAGTACTTGGATTCTAGAACAAAAGCGTCTAGACAGGAGCAGGAAGGAGAAAAGCGGGGAACTGAGGCAATATTCTCAGAAGCAGAGTTTGCAGAATGATGGCCCATGGTCTAGATTTGGCCCCAAAGCACATTTCATTTGGCCCATTCACTATTGCCGAACTTGGGGATTGGTTTCAAATACGGAAAAGTCGGAAGACACTATGTTAGAATATGGATTTTCTGCTTCTCTTGAAAGATCATCTGTCCGTACAGGCCCACAATGCTCCAGTTTGCCTCATCTCACCACTTCCTATCCTCTGACCCCAGTCACGAATTTATGTGATCTATAGATACGGGAGTCGGCCATCCCTGGTTCTACACCATCTAGACACAGTCGGGGTGGTTGGAAGAGTATGGTGGGTGAACACAGCCTGAACAAGGAGAAGAAATAGGGAAGGTGCAGGGTGTGTTGGGGGCTTTTTCATGAATGAAACAGGGTGGCTGGCGTTGCATGGAGGCGTCTGAGAAAGAGGGGAAATAGGGCCTGGGAGGATGAGTGGTCCCTATCTCATCTCCAACCTCATCTACCCGGCTTCCTTCCAAGACACCAAACAGCAGCACCAGATAATGCTCCTTCCTCACACCCAGGGGGTGCCTTTGCCCACTGCTGCCTCTGTTTGGAATCCCCTTTCCTCTCTTCTCTCTGGGGAGCACTGTGTGCATCAGCTGCAACCCACGACTAGTCACTGACTGTTCACCGCGGGGGTCACAAAGGCGACCTGGGCTGGACACGGCCCCCAAGGCCCCAGTTCACGACCTTTTCCCTGAGTAGAACTGGTAGTTCTCGGAAGTCTCGCTCAAAATACAATGGATGCATGGATGGGCGGACAGACAGGACATACTGACGGATGAATGAATGCACACGCGATTGCAGAGCTTGGCTGTTTCCCTCCTTGAAACAGACACATGCTCCGCCCCCAAAGAACAGACTGGGACAGTCTGGGGCAGTCTGGTCCCGCAGGGGCCAGGAGGCTGGACCAGGTGACCCTCTCAGACTCCCCCGAGTCCTCTCTAACCTCATTCTCGCCCCCTCGTGGGCTCTGACCTACAAAAGACGGGGGTGGGAAGATGGAGAGGGGAGCCCACGGGCGCTAGGACCCAGCGCGGCCGGAAGGCGGGGTGGGGGCGCCGCGCGCCGCTCCTTCTGCGCGGGGAGAATCTGCTCCCCGCGGCGCGCGGCGGGAGGGCGCGGCGGGAGGGCGAGCGCGCGCCGAGGTGAGTGCGCGTGCGCGAGAGCGCGCGCCAAGCGGGGCGGACAAAGGGGCGGGCGGCGGCGCGCGAGCCGGAGGGCGGAGCCGCGGGCCAGGCGGGCAGGTGCGCGCGGGCCAGAGGGCGGAGCCGCGATGCAGCGATGGAGCGCTGCCCGGGCGGGCGCCGGGGCCGGGGCCCGAGCACCGGGCAGATCGCGAGACGGAGCCGCAGCCAGAGCCCGGACCAGGCCGGGGTCCGGGACCGCAGGGCAGGGGTGCTCGTAGCGGCGGCAACGGAGCCCCCCAGCGGCTGAGGGGCTTCCTCCCAGTTCCTGCCGGTGGCCGGGACTCAGCAAGCCCCCGCAGCCGGAGAGCGCGGGGATCCCCCCCACCACATCCAGGACCCAGAAACCCCCAAGAAAGCGGGAGACCCCTCCAGATCTAACAGAGAGCGACTCCCCAGCTGGGAAAAGCGGAGACTTCCTCCGTATTCAGAAGACAGTGACCTCCCTACGGTACGGCTAAGACTCCCCCTCTTCAATCTGGGCCCCCCCCC
>NW_024424452.1:17651042-17652686 GCF_017311325.1 Ursus maritimus | reverse complement strand
TCACTATTGCCGAACTTGGGGATTGGTTTCAAATACGGAAAAGTCGGAAGACACTATGTTAGAATATGGATTTTCTGCTTCTCTTGAAAGATCATCTGTCCGTACAGGCCCACAATGCTCCAGTTTGCCTCATCTCACCACTTCCTATCCTCTGACCCCAGTCACGAATTTATGTGATCTATAGATACGGGAGTCGGCCATCCCTGGTTCTACACCATCTAGACACAGTCGGGGTGGTTGGAAGAGTATGGTGGGTGAACACAGCCTGAACAAGGAGAAGAAATAGGGAAGGTGCAGGGTGTGTTGGGGGCTTTTTCATGAATGAAACAGGGTGGCTGGCGTTGCATGGAGGCGTCTGAGAAAGAGGGGAAATAGGGCCTGGGAGGATGAGTGGTCCCTATCTCATCTCCAACCTCATCTACCCGGCTTCCTTCCAAGACACCAAACAGCAGCACCAGATAATGCTCCTTCCTCACACCCAGGGGGTGCCTTTGCCCACTGCTGCCTCTGTTTGGAATCCCCTTTCCTCTCTTCTCTCTGGGGAGCACTGTGTGCATCAGCTGCAACCCACGACTAGTCACTGACTGTTCACCGCGGGGGTCACAAAGGCGACCTGGGCTGGACACGGCCCCCAAGGCCCCAGTTCACGACCTTTTCCCTGAGTAGAACTGGTAGTTCTCGGAAGTCTCGCTCAAAATACAATGGATGCATGGATGGGCGGACAGACAGGACATACTGACGGATGAATGAATGCACACGCGATTGCAGAGCTTGGCTGTTTCCCTCCTTGAAACAGACACATGCTCCGCCCCCAAAGAACAGACTGGGACAGTCTGGGGCAGTCTGGTCCCGCAGGGGCCAGGAGGCTGGACCAGGTGACCCTCTCAGACTCCCCCGAGTCCTCTCTAACCTCATTCTCGCCCCCTCGTGGGCTCTGACCTACAAAAGACGGGGGTGGGAAGATGGAGAGGGGAGCCCACGGGCGCTAGGACCCAGCGCGGCCGGAAGGCGGGGTGGGGGCGCCGCGCGCCGCTCCTTCTGCGCGGGGAGAATCTGCTCCCCGCGGCGCGCGGCGGGAGGGCGCGGCGGGAGGGCGAGCGCGCGCCGAGGTGAGTGCGCGTGCGCGAGAGCGCGCGCCAAGCGGGGCGGACAAAGGGGCGGGCGGCGGCGCGCGAGCCGGAGGGCGGAGCCGCGGGCCAGGCGGGCAGGTGCGCGCGGGCCAGAGGGCGGAGCCGCGATGCAGCGATGGAGCGCTGCCCGGGCGGGCGCCGGGGCCGGGGCCCGAGCACCGGGCAGATCGCGAGACGGAGCCGCAGCCAGAGCCCGGACCAGGCCGGGGTCCGGGACCGCAGGGCAGGGGTGCTCGTAGCGGCGGCAACGGAGCCCCCCAGCGGCTGAGGGGCTTCCTCCCAGTTCCTGCCGGTGGCCGGGACTCAGCAAGCCCCCGCAGCCGGAGAGCGCGGGGATCCCCCCCACCACATCCAGGACCCAGAAACCCCCAAGAAAGCGGGAGACCCCTCCAGATCTAACAGAGAGCGACTCCCCAGCTGGGAAAAGCGGAGACTTCCTCCGTATTCAGAAGACAGTGACCTCCCTACGGTACGGCTAAGACTCCCCCTCTTCAATCTGGGCCCCCCCCCAAGA
>NW_024424452.1:17626562-17651032 GCF_017311325.1 Ursus maritimus | reverse complement strand
GCAGTGACCCCCCCCGTCCGGGATTGCTGGGACCCCCCTGTCAAGAACCTGGTCATTACAACTCCACACCTCAAGACACGAAGACCCAGCTCAGAACGCCCCTAGATCAGGGGGTTCCTAGACCCCCCCAATTCCGGTACACAGGAACCCCAATCTAGGGAACTGAGGACAGCGAGAGCTACCCCTCACCAGCAAGAGACCTCGGGGCCCCCCCTCAAAGCTCCAGGACCCGGGCGACTGAGCCCCTCGCGGCGCCCTTCGCATCCCAGCCTATGGTTGTGGCGCCCTGAGCCCCCCGGGCCGGGCTGACGGAAACCGAGACGGCGCCCAGGCCCCCTGCCGCGGCGTCCCCGCGGCCCCAGCCCAGGTAAGCCGGGTCCAGGTGAGTGGCCGCCGAGGTCCCTAACCCTGCAGGTGGGGAAGGAAGTATTGGGTGCACACTGCCCCCTCCCCAGCGTCGCCATGGAGCCGAGGCTGAAGGACGTCTCTTTGTGTCTAGCTCAGAGGAGCCGCCCCCTCCTCCTCTCCCTTCCCCCACCTCACACCCTAGCCGTGGGGTTTGGGCGCTGCTCCCGGGCCCCACGGGGGAGTAGTGGTAGAGCCCCTTGTGCCATGGAGAAGGGGGGAAGAGGGTGGAGAGTCTCCCCCCGCCCCTCCGAAAACTGTGAGCCCGGAGATGTTGGACTCTCGGTCCTTGGAGTATATTTACCCCTCCCCCTCAGTCCAGGCTGAGTTCTCAAGTGAAGTCCCCCCTGGGAAGGGAAGATTTAGGGACGTCCACAGGTGAGGACGGGGCCTGTGGCATGTGGCCCTAGGGTGATGGCCGAGGTTTTGGGTGTGTGTCTTTGTCTGTGAGAGGGCAGGGAAGGGGTGTGTTTGAGAGAATGGGTGGGAATCCCATATTTTCTCTGCGATTCCATTGCCCCTTACCCAGGCCACAGGGAGGGCCTTCCCCCAAGTCATACTTTGTATGTTTTGCAGGAGAAGGTAGGCTTCTTCCAAAGTGAGTGGTTTCTGGGGAGGAGAGGTAGTCTGGACGAAGAAGCCATTTCAGGTCAGGGCACCTTTCTGTCCCCACGTGCCCCACAGCCAGCAAACCTAAGACCTTCCCTCCTCCTCCTGACCTCCATAACACCCAGGGCCAAACCTCAGGTTGGATCCTTGTGTCCTGGACAACCAACGGACCATTCTAGGTCCTTGCTTTAGCTTTCCAGGCTATGCACAGCAGTAACCCAGGGCGGCCCTCAGTGAGGTCCCAAACCCCAGGCCCCAAAGCTCATGGGAAGATGAGCGGCCCAGGGGATGTTGTACCCTGAAATCCTGGATCAGAGATCCCAAAAAGGGGCTGGACTGTGCTGAGGGAACACGCTGGGCTGCTGGGGTTCCCCCAGTCTCCTCTCTCTGAGCCCTCTGCAGGCAAGCAGTGATGCTGAGGAAGTCCTCTTGGTACAGGTAGCCCCACTGGGAGTTCCTTTGTTCATTTATTTATTCACCAGACCTTTACCTAGTGTCTGTGATGTGCCGGGCACTAGAGTCAAGGGCTTTTTCTCCCCCCACATCATCCCGATCCCCTTTCCTGATCTCTCCGGGTCAGAAGACCCTGGGCTGTTCTCAGTTGCCGAGGCCACTCTCGGTTGGGCCAGTGGAGGTAGGCCTGGTGAGGTGACCAGTCCTGACCCCACACCGGAAGCACCTGATCCTCGTCCTGCTGCAGACTTGGGGGCCCTGAGCCTGGGTGACTGATCCCTCTGCTCCCCCATTCCCAATACCAAATGCCTCCACCACACCTGCTGCTGGCATTGACCCAAGGGAGAGGATGTGACCAGCAGAAGAGGTTGGGGTGTTTTCAGGCCAGTCCTCTGGCAGCCCCTCCTGCAAGTTCAAGGACAGTTGAGGCAGCCACCCTCAGCCCAAGCTGTGGAGGAGCCAGCTGCTGTGAAGACTGGGTGACCTTGGACAAGCATGTGGCATCTCCCAGAGATAGTGAGAGAGTGAGCCACTCACTCTGCAGTATATAGATCACAGTTGGGCCACGAGCAGCACCCAGGTGTGTCCTCTCCCTCTCTGAAGGAGTTCATTTCCAATGGGTTCCCAGGAGCCCAGGGCCTTATGACCCACAGGCAAGGGAGTGGAGTGAGAGGCCAAATTGCAGAGATTTGAGTCACTGTGACTAGGGAAAACCATCAAAAGGCCAGAGGGGGACAGGGAGTAAGATCTCCCCTCCTCATTAACCTGCAGTGGCTCCCCACTGAGTCTGGAATAAAGCACAAGTCCAAGCCCTCTGTGGCATGGCCCTAACCTGCCACCTCTCAGCCGGCAGCTCTCACTCCTCACTCACCGTCTTCTACAGTCTGGTTCCTCTCCTCCCCCTCCGTGTCCTCTGACTCCCTCCCTCCACTGGGGATGCTCCCTCAACCTGAGAAGCGCGGCCATAGAATGGCTCAGGAGCAGCCTTCTGCCTCCACCTCCCCTTTTGACCTGAACTGGCCTGAGCCACAGGGCAGAGCTGAGCTGGACTGGTTGATGGTTGGTGCCTTGGAGACAGTAGCGCATGCCTTCGTGTGCTGGGAGACCTTGTCTCCGCATCTCGACCCTGGGCTCCAGGAGACGGAACCAGGTCTGTCTTATCCATGCCACGGTGGCTTTGTCCATCGTAGAGGCCAACGCATTATACAGCACCTGTGGTAAGAGACAGCTTCTAGACACATTCTGTTGATCCAAATAGCATTTTTCTTGTGTTTGCGTTTGTTGCCAGTGTTGAAAACAACATACGATTTGAATTCTGATTTTTGGATTCTCTTGAAGAATCAGATGACGTGGCATCCCCAGGCCAGAGCCGAAGAATCCCCACCGTCTTTAGGGCACTTGTCCTCCAGCTCATGCGGGGCCTCCCCTGGCCTGCTCACTCATTTACGTGACCTGCTGGCCCCTGCTGTAGGCATCTGGCTTTGCAAGCCCAGGGCAGAGGCCAGAAAATATGTGCTTGGCCGGTGACCTTCGTCTGTGTACGCTTTGCACATGTGGGTGTTCCTTGCCTCCGCCATGGCCAAGTTAGGACAGGCCCAGAGCAGTATCCCTCCGGGGCTAAGTGAGGAAGTGAACCCGAATCCCTGCAGCCAGAGCATCCCAGCCTGGCCCCACCTTTACTCTGGGCTCCAGCCTGTGACCCCTCATTGTGCTAGAAGGATTCAACCGCCAAAAACTTGTTTTTAACTGTCCCGCTTGCTCAGGAGCAAAAGTCCAAGGCTCTAGGCCCAGGTACTGGTGAGGACTCTTGGGGGAGGGCTGCTGTCTGGGCCTCAGTTTACCCATTCCTCCAGAGAGGAACTGGACTTGAGGTTCTGTCTGCTGTACGCTTCCTCCTTGCTCTAACTTTCTAGGACTGAGTTCAAGCCATGCTAAGTTTTGGTCAGGCAGGAGAGGTAAGGGCCTAGACGCAGGACTCACTCAAAATTATTGACATTCCCTAAACAGGAATGAAACCAACGGGTGTTGCCAAGTGGCTGGGCCAGGGGCCAGGGGCCAGCACTGGGCCCCAGCCACTGGGCACAGCCCTGGAAGGGAGCGTGCCATCTTCCTGGATGGAAGATCTGTAGCAGCCCGAGGTCAAGGGAGATAGGAGAGCAGCGTGGTTGAGATCACAGGCTCTGGACTCTGCCGGGGTTTCCCGCTTAGCGGCTGTGTGACCTTGAGTCAGTTACTTATCCTCGCTGTGCTTCAGTTTACTTCTGTGGAAAACGAAGATGATACCTACCCCAAGGTCATCCAGGGGATTAAGTGAGCGAAAGCATGACAAGGGCTTAGGATAGGGTCTGGCACATGAAAAGTGCTCAGTAACTATTGGCTCTCATGAAAAGGGGCATTGGCAAGCAGGTGTCTAAAGTTTGGTGGTAACGCCACCTCAGTTTCCCCACAGCCAGTCCAGGGAGACCACAGGGCTTCTGCCGGCCCCACAGAAGGGGAAGACAGAGTTTGAGAGCCAGTACTGTGTGGGGCTTAAGAGCGTGAAGCGTGACCCTGCTATGGGTGGGGTTGCAGTGGGGTGGGGTTCAAGCCTGAGAAGGGCCTTCCAGAACCTTGCACTGTGGCTCTCGGGGTGTTATCTAGGGCAGCTTAGCCAGAGTTCTGTAGTTGAGGCCCTCCTCCTTCCCACCTCTGCTTTCTAGGTGAGGCACCTGCCGGTGTCTGCTGAGTGAGTTCTCAAGGCTTTCTGCCCCAGGCGGTTGGGCATCAGGCCAGAGCCAGGACCAGCATCTCCAACAGATCCTGAGTCTTACCCAAACCACCCACTCCCTCCCCTGCTCCCCTGAGCCCCCTTTCTGGCCCCTGGAAACAGTAGCAGTAGGCCTGAAGGGTCCAGTTAGAGCCCTCCCCTCTGCAGTCTGGAGAGAGAACAGGTCCGGATTCCCAGCTCAGCCCCCACATGGGGAGCCATGTAATATCAGTGTTGGGAGGAAGCGGTGGAACATTTTTCAATGTCAAGTGCTCAGTGCCGGACACCGGGCACTGCTTTCTCATTTAGCACTGAGAACAGCACTACATTAACCCAGAGGGAGGATTCTGACTGCCCACCTCTGTGAGCCACCAAAGTGAAACTGGCATTGAACTCCCTGGGTTCAAATCCCAGCTGTACCGTTCCCTAGCTATGTGACCTTGGACAAGGCAGTTGTCCTGTGCCTCAGTTTCTTCTGATGCAGGATGGGGGTGATAATAGGTCCTTCTAGAGTTATGGCGAGGACTAAATGAGCCCGTTACAAGTAAAGCACTTTAGCAGTGCCTGCTACTGAAGTGTTTGCTCTGTCACTTCTGCCACACCCTGCGGGGTATGCAAATGAGCTGGTCCAGGCGGGAGGAAGCCACAGTGATTCCCCACTGCACCAGCTCTCCTTCCCTGCGACTTTAGGCACAGAATGTTCCAACTGCCTCTGGTTGTTGGGATGGCCCTGAGGGACCAGGATGGTGGCCGAACAGAACAGAGCCTCCAGAGAGGCTGCACAAATCCCCACCAGGGTAGCTCCCCTGGGTCTGCTGGACCCCTCCCCCCTATCATTAGCAGGAAGGCTTCCCCTTCCCTAGCCAGGGCCCTTTGCCCTGCAGGGAGATCTTCCCATCCTGAGAGCTCGTATCTGCTGGCCCTGGCCCCACGTGTCTCCAGGAGGGCCACCAAGACCCCCAGTTAACATATTTTAGTGGCGAAAAGCACGACTTCTAGACCCTGCTGTGTGACTTTGGGCAAGGTGCTGAACCTCTCTGTGCCTCAGATCTCTCATCTACAAAAAGGGATGGTGCTTGTACCTACATTGTAGGGTCATTGTGAGGATCAAATGAATGAATTTTTTGTGCTGTGAATGGCACCGAGTACCCCACTAAAGCTTTGCTGTTAATGTTAGTCCCCACAAGCCCTGAGCAAAAAGGAATTGGTAGCCCCATTTTTACAGGTTAAAAAAAAAAAAAAAAAAAAGGAGACTCAGAGGTGAAGGTCTTTACTCGAGCTTCCATATCTAGGATTCAGAGAACATTCTGCCCACTTTTCGACCATTCACTCATGGTTCACAGGGCAAGGCCAGCCGGAAGGACCCAACAGGACTTAATCTGGGCTCTGGCTACAGTTCTGGACATATCACCTGGCTTTCCTGCTCCCACACCTCTGTTCACATGGGACTATGACAGGCAAGCACTGCGACACAGAGGAATCTGCAGTGCAGGCCCATAGAACTTTTCCAGAAGCTTCTAAGGCTTCCCTCCCCGCTTCCTCCTCAGCCCCATGCCCCTGGCGGTGGTGGAATTGCTGTGGGGGGCTGAACTCCGAGTCTCTTAGGGGTAAGCTAGGTCAGTTTCATGCTGTCTCTTCACCTCCCAGAGCCTGGCACACAGGTTGGCTTCAGGAAGGGTTTGCTCAGGTCGGGGGTTTGGAGTGCATGTCAGAGTGAAAGCCAGGTCCTTGCCGTGGCCTCCAAGGTCCTGCACACTGCAACTCCCTCCTTATTTCTACCCGCACCTCCTCTGCCTTGTCCTCACCCACCACTCTACAGCCATGCTGGGCTCCTCGCTGTTCCTGGAGCCTTCTCCGTGGGGCCTTTCCTGACCACCCACCCCTCACCCCCAACCTTCCTTCACCTCTTCCTGCTTTGTTTTCCCCTCTAGGACTTCGTACTCTCTGACCTACATCGCTTAGCTACCTTCTGATTGGCTCCAAACTAGGATAGAAGCTCCTTGAGGGCAGATCCGTTTGTTTGGTTCATGAATGTGTTCCAGATCCAAGAACAGTGCCAAGCACATAGTAGATGCTCGACAAATATTTGCTGAATGTTCTGGAGCCGGACCGATAGCTCTAAGCCACTTCTAGCAGTGTGACACCAAGCATGTCAGCTATCTTTCGTCCTCTGAGTTTCCATTTCCTGAGCTTTGAGGGACATAATAGGAATAATAATAGCTTCTCCCAAGATTGCTGTGAGGTTTAAACGAGCCTCTCTATATATACATAAAGAACTCAGTACTTTACGTGGTTCATAAATGTTAGCTCTTATTAATAACCTTTTAATCTGCACCATATTATCCCCATTTTACTGATGAGGAATGGAGGCACAGAGAGAGTAAGTGAGTTACCCCGAGCTTCACGGATAGAAATTACCCAGGAATGCCTGATGTGGGCTCCAGTCTCCCGAGCTCGGCTCCAGCCTCATTCCCCGCGCTGTAGGGGCTCGAGAAGAGGTGAGGGCTGTAGCTAGGGAAGGGGGCCTTTTTTCAGGGAGCCAATGGCTCAGCCAACTGTGTCTCCAGCGGTCGCCACCTGTCCCTGGTGGGCGCCTGGCCACCACCCCTGGGCCAGTCAGCGAGTGGCCGGGCACCTCTGTGCTCTCAGCCCTCCAACTCCCAGGGTGCGCCGCACCCAGGCAACAAGGCTCCTGCCTCCTCCCACACCCACAGGGGCTGCCACAGGCACTGGGCCGTCAGGCAGGTGGGGAGGGGTGAGGCCCGGGACTGCTCCTCCCCTCACAGGGGAGGGGAGGGGAGGGCGCAGAGGCAGAGAGCCCATTCTGGCTCTGGGCACCAGCTGCAAGCGAATAGAATAGCGTCACAGGCTATTAATAACCACCAAGGGTGTGCCCCAGGGAAGGGGCAGACCGCGCCAGCTGGAGGGGAGGCTGAGGCAGAGCCTCGCAGCAGGGGGACCCCAGGCTGCCCCTAGCGGGGAGGGCAGTGGCAAGAAGGTTGTTTGCAGTTTTGGCTGCCTGATCTTGGGAAAGCTCCAGCTCTTCCTCTCAGTCTTTGCACCTGGGCAATGTGGGAGCTGGGTCACATGGTCTCCAAAGTCCCTTCTGGCTCAAGCGAGTTGGGGGGGTGAGATTCAGCCGAGCCCAGAGAGCCCCCATTTCCAGCGTAGAAAACCAAGTGCAGTCAGAGTGCGGCCTTACCCCAGATGGTGCCGAGTCGCGGCAAATCCATGACAGAATCAGTCCCGGACCCTTCTGCCCAGCCAGTGCTGGTTTGATTCTTACAGAAGCCCACCATGTTAGACGGGCATTGTCAGCCCCCTTTTACTGATGGGAAAACTGAGGCTTGAGCAAGTGGCATAGCCTGCCCACAGTCAGCAAGAAGGGGTGAAGCTGGAATTGACACCAGGAGGGGAAGCAAGGAAGTGATTGGAAAATATTCTTCTTTTCCTCCTTTTGAACAGAACAGAATGTTTGTTGGAGTCTGTGTTCGGGGACCAGGGGGAGGGAGAGGCCTTATCTGGAGGCTCTTGAGGGCTCCCTGGGACCATGACCCCCCAATGTTGCATGTAAACATGTGCAGGGGTGACTGGGGGCTTTTCAGAGGAGAGGGTACTGAGCCTTCAGTGACCTATAAAGAGATAAGAACCACTAAATAGCTCATTTCATAGATTGGAAAACTGAAGAGAAGGGAAAGCAGGGGGCTGTCCAGAGCTCCCTGGGACCAGCAGCAGGGGCCAGTGCTCTCTACCAAGCACCTCACAGGCCTCTTTCTGAGGCCAGAGGGCCAGGCTCTGGGTCCCCCCACTCCCTGGCAGCAGATAGGAGGACCCCCGTGTGAACACATTTCTGCACTGGGGCAAACAAAGGAAGGTCGAGGACCCCTTCTAGGGCAGATGGCAAACGGCAGAGAGCCAGACTGGGGCACCCACCTCGGGGACATAAAGAGGGCTCTGCTCAAGGTGGGGTGTCAAGGGGGCTCCCAGGGGCCCCCAGCTTCCTGAGCATGGGCTGGCCCACTGTGGGAATCCAGGGCAACCAAGCTGGCCCTTCTCAGGGGTTCCCAGCCCTGGGCTTTGGAGCCTGGGTCATGGGCATGACCTCCCCTTGCATTTTCCTTTGGCTTTGTCTGGACCACCAACCATGCCTAGTTCCTTTTACTGCCTAGACCGAAAAGGATCGTACCAAGTGACAAGTGTCACTCCTGCTCTGCCCCTGTTCACTCAGTTCCCACTCCTCTCCCCAGAGACACCGTTCATGCATTCATGCACCCATTCATTCACTAAATATTGATGAAGGCACTGTGCTAGCTGCTGGGGGATCTGCAGTGAACAAAACCAGCCTGACAACATCCTCGCCCTCCTAGCGCTGAAGTTCTCGTGGGGAAAAGAGAGGGTCCCAGTAGATCTCTCCAGGCAGTAAATTATATAATACGTTTGAACGATGCCCTCTGCTTGGGGACACTAGAGCAGGATAAGGGGAGGGCAGTAGAGTAGCCCTAGTTGAGAAGGTGTCTTTTGAGCAGACCTTGGAGGAAAGGAGCCAGGTGGCCATCCAAGGGCAGAGAGGACAGCCCCCAGGCCTGGAGCTGGCATGTTTGGGGGAACAGCAGGGAGAGCAGAGTGTCTGGAGCAGGGGGAGGGAGGAGACAGGTCAGAGGGGTAAATTGAGGGCTCTTGTGAGGACTTTGGCATGCAGTGGGAGCTGATGGTGGGTGCTGAGCTGGGGAACATTGTGACCCGAGTGGGCTGTGGTGGGTGGGGGCAGCAGTTAGGAAGTTAGTGCAGGACCCGAGGGACCAGGATGGCTCAGACCAGTGGGAGTGAGTGCTGAGGGTGGTCCCGTACCTTTATTGTTGTCTGGTGTTGATTCCAGAGTTACTTTATGCACACACAAGCGAGTCAGAAACCTACTCATATTTTCCCCGGGTTTCAAAGTAGCATACTAAACAAAGTGAGACAGAGGCCCAGAGAGGGCGAGGGAGCTGATGGCAGCTGCCGTGCTCCACCAAGAAGCAGTTCTCTCCTACGATGGCCCTCGGGGGGGACACCGAACATTCTACAGAAATCCCAAACGCATTCACCCTTTCACCTGGCCGCCCATTTCTAGAACTGAGCATACAGACACATCTGCACACTGCAAAACGACTTAGGTACAAGGCAACTCGTTTACAGTAGCAGAAAGCTGGACACGACCCAGTAGGGGTTTGGTTAAATACATGGCAGTATATCCATTCATACCTTTCCAGCCCCCGGGAAGGGGGTCCTGGGTTCCAGTTCTACAACGGTCCCATCATCACCATCCAGGCTGCCTCCCCTCCTCCAGCTTCTCCTAGCCTTGCACGTCGTCGTCCTCCGTAGTTCTCCTCCTCCTCTTCCTCCTCCTCCTCCTCCTCCTCCTCCTCGTCGTCGTCGTCGTCGTCATCGTCGTTGTCATCATCATCATCATCATCATCATCATCATCATCGGTGTTGTCCGGGCTGCCTGGGTGCTGTCCTCGCCTGTGGTGCTGAAGACAGTGGGGCCAGAAACCAAGAGGAGAGGAGAGGAGGGGAGCAGGGAAGTTCAGGGTTCAGTCCTTGTCTCTGTTCTTTACCAGCTGAGTGGCCCGGGGCAGCCTGCTTAACCCCTCTGGGCCTCAGCGTCCTTATCTATAACATGTGGGTGCCATGAAGATGACAGCCCCATTGTGAAGCATTGGCATATTGAGAATATGAATGATAATTTGCATACTATCCATTTAGGAACAATGAAACAGAGTGGTTAGACTTTTGGACGCTGGAGTGATATTGCCTAGGTTTGAATCCCAGCTCTGCCATTTATTGGATGACCTTGGACGCTGGAGTGATATTGCCTAGGTTTGAATCCCAGCTCTGCCATTTATTGGATGACCTTGATCAAGTGACATGAGTAAACTGGGCCTCAGTTTACTCATCTGTAAGTTGGGGTGAATAACAGTCCCCATGTCGTAGGGTGTTATGAGGCTTAGATAAGTTAATTTCTGTGAGGCCTTTGGCACACCTCAGGGATCCTTAGTGTTAGCAGTTATGTCACTTTTCTCTCTCATAGCCTCTCTGTCCCCACCAGTGGCACTCCCCACCACGCCCCCCTCTGCTGTGCTGGGGGTGGGCTGGGAGAGGTAGAGCACATCTCACCCTGCAGAGGCTCTGGCCTCTAGCCCAGCCCTGCCACTGACTGTCTGGGTGGTTTTGAGCAAATCACTGTTTTCTTCTGGCCATCGGTCTCTGCATCATTAAAATGGGGCTAATGATACCTCACACAAGCCCTTGGGAAAATAACTGTGTGCCTGCAGGGTCATGTTCAAGAAAGCCAAGACATAAAAAGTTACAGCTTGCTGAACACGTGAAGAATTATTCCCCTAGCATGTGTCACACCCTGGCTAAGTGCTAGGAATACCAAGGTGATTAAGGCATGGGGCTTGCTTTCAAGGAGCTCTTGGGTTTCTTGCTGGATTGTCAATCCCCTTCAAAGCCCATTTATGTGTTACCTCCTCCAGGAAGCCACCCTGATCCCCACTGCCTTGCGCTCCTTGGAAATGCTGGAGCACTGACATTGCCTTTCTGGCCTTTTAGTTACCTGAGTCCTTATTTTTGCCTTCCTAGTTCGTAGGTTCTTATCTTCTACCCAATGCATTGCTCTAGCCTACTCACCCCATGCCAGCACCCGGCGACAGTACCTGGGCCCGAGTAGATATACTTATCTGGAATCTTTAGGTTGCAAGTTACATAAACTCAACTCAAAGTGGCTTAAGCCAAAAAAGAAATGTATCAATGCATGAAACAAATGGTCAGGAGTCTAACTGGCTTTAGTCATGCCTGGATCCAGGTCCCCAGAGTCATCAGAAATCCCTCCACCTTACAGCTCTGCTTTTCTTCTCTGATGCTTCCTTCTCAGGAGGGCTCTCCCCGCACGGTGGCAAAGCTAGCCCCCCACAGCTCCAGACCTTGTCCTCCAGCTTTACATCCCAGGAGTCGAGAGGCATCGCTTTCGAGATAGCTGCAGCCCAATCCTAGTTCTAGATCCCAGTGGGTCACCTTTGGTCACAGGTTCATCTCTGGACCAGTCATAGTGATCTGGCGGATGGGATGGGCCTGCTGGCCAGCCAGGCCTGGGTCCACCCTGCCCCTAAAGCCTGGGTGGAGAGAGTTCTACTGAACCACTTGGCCTGAGGGAGGGGCCATTCCCTGAAGAAAGGGAAATTCACGCTGAGCAGGGAAAAGCACCACATGCTGACTCAAGAAGCCACTGAAAATGCCTGAGCAAGGCAAGGCGTGGGTCAGATGTGGTCCTGAGACACGGATAAGGAGGCCTCGGAGGGAGAAGCCTGGAGGCAGGAAAGGGGGGCTGGGGGGTGCTCAGAGCCAGCTCAGCCATGTAGTCTGGGGTCATGAGGCTCCAGCCCCTCCCTCTACATAGAAGCAAAGTGGAGCAGCGCCCCCGCCCCCGTCCCCACTCAGTACCTGAAGTCATGCTTTTGTCTTATGGCTGCTTTTATGACACGGCTTTTCATACTGAGACTAACCCAGAGCGGTGACCCACCCACCCAGCCAGCAACAGTCATCTGCTCGATGGAATCCTTCCAGGCCAGGGCTTGGTTAAGGATACCCTTGGGGTTTGCCTGTGCTAAGGGCACAGCATGGGTGCGGTGGCCTGAGGGAGGGGCCCTGGGCATGGGGACAGAGAATCTTAGACTCCCAGAGTGAGAGAGTAAGAAAGGCCTGGCTGGTATCACCTGGTCCAACCTCAGCCCCCACTGCCGATTCCCCAACAGATGGGCAGCCAGTTCTCTGCTGCTCTACCTGCAGTGATCGAGAACGCATTTCCTCCCTGTTGTGACGTGAGAACGGTCTCCTTTTGAGTTGCTCTCTGCTTGGGTTTACCTTCCGAAGCCTCGGAGGACACCGTGCATAAGAGCATGGGACCCGAAGCCTGACAGCCTGAGTTCAAATCCAAATTAGTTAGCCCATCAGTGCCTCCGTATCCCTCTCTGTAAGATGGGTAATCACAGTAGCACCTACCGCCCAGACTTGTGATTGTTAAACAATCCAATCCATCACGGTTCGCCCAGCACCTGGCATATGGCAACACTCAATAAATATTTGCCAGTATTCTTATGCTCCCATGAGACAGGATAAGAGCAGGCCCCCCCTCTTTACAGACTGGCCACCGTCCAGGCAGTTGGACACACAGAGGTTCAAATCCTAGCTCTTTGGCCTCCTTGCTACCTAGTCCTTGGATTAGACTAGTGCTGGCTGCTGTAACAAGTAAGCCCCTATATCTCAGCAGCCTAACACAACAGGCTTCTGTAAAATGTCCAGGGGGTCACCTTCGTCAGCAGACCATCCACAGCCAGGCACCCAGGCTGCTCCTAGCTCCACTATCTTTTAGGACCCAGGAGGCCTCTGTATCAAGCCCAGTTATAGAAGGAGAGAAAATAGAGAAACCCTGCCCACTCTTTAGAGGCCCCACCCAGCAGGGACTTATATCATTTCTGCTCACATTCCATTGGGGAAACTGGTCATGTGGCCACACCTGGCTGCCAGGCAGGCAGGAAATGTACTTCCCTGCTGACAGCCGCCCTCCAGCAACAGCTCTGTATTATGAAAGAGGAAACAAAGTTCTGATGGACAGTTGACTATCTTTACCAAAACCATAGTAAATCGCGAACCTCCTGGGCCTCTGTGCTTCATCTATAAAATAGAAAGCATCGCTTGATCGTGGCAATGGACATTTACTAAAATCCTTGAATTGTATGCTTACCATGGGTAAATTTTGTGGTCTGTACTAAGTTAAGCTGTTTTTTAAAAAACAGGGGACATCTTGCCCTTTTTCTCAGGATACTTATGAGGACTCAGTGAGTGAAATTTTGCCAGGCTGGCACTGTGTGTGTGTGTGTGTGTGTGTGTGTGTGTGTGGTAGGGAAGGGAGGTTCCAAAGTAGGCCTTTGGAGTTGGTTTATGCCTGAGCTGGGTTATGCATTGGGTGTAGTTTTCATAAGAGAGGCACCCAGCTCAAGCCACCTGCCAACAGGAAGTGGTAGGCGGTTGGGTCTTGCTTCTTGCTTGGGAAGCCCTCCCAGTGTGTGGCGGAAGACCCAGCCCACAGGGCCAGCGCCCCAAGTGCTGCCCGGAAGACCGGGTGACACCCACCTGCTTTCAGCAAGACGGGAAACCAGGGGCCTCCCTCGGGGCCCGTGAGGACACGCACTTGAAGTGCAAGGCATGTGGGGTCCCCCGGAACAGCACGGTCAGCTTGAGTGTGGATAGTAGTGTCAACCACACAGGATGGGGGAGGGAGGGGGAGCAGCCAGGGACCTCCACCACCTGCTGCTGGAAAGTTCACAGTCACCCAAGTCCACAGCTGCTCCTTCAAGTGGAGGCAAGGGTGATGAAGGTAAAATCGTTGTAGATCAAGTTCGTGCTGATGCCAGGCGTACCTGCCCTCAAGCCCTCGGGGAGGCAGGTGTGTCTTACTTTACTCTCTGGCCTCAAGTCCCCACCTGAAAGAAGTTGCTCTGTCCTCACTGCTGTGGGGATTAAGTGCGTTAATACACGGGAAGTGCCTGGACAGTGCCTAACAGCCAATTGGCTCTTCACAGGAGCCCGAGCGAATGCATGGGCAGCTTTGGCTCAGGCTTTGCACTCTCCTGGGCCTCAGTTTCCCCATTTGGACACCCAGGGATCTGGATGGGACACTCCCAACATTCTGACTTAGGAAAACAGTGCTTAAGAGCGCCAACTTTGGAACCAATCCCAACGTGAGCCGTCTGACCTTGGGCAAGGTGTTCGGGCTCTCTACCTCATTCTCCCCCTCTCTAAAATGGGGGTCATGAGAACACCTACGTGCTGAATCGTGAAGATGAGCTCATCCTTAGAGCGGGGCCCTATGTCAGTGTTAGCTGCTACTGTTGTCGTTGTTGTGATTCTCCCCATCGCAAAGGTGTGGTCACCGAGGCTCAGACAAATGACTCGCTCAAGGTTGCCCAGCTAGAAAGTGGCGCACGGCAGGATCAAGGGCAAGCCTGCCGAGCCCCAAGGCCGGTGCTGTTTCGGTCGCTCCCCACTGCGCCTCTTAAGTCACATGCGTGGTAACTGGGTCAGAGGCAGTGTGTACCTGGGGCCATGACGCAGCGACAGGGATGGCTGTGTGGATTAATTCCTTGTCTCCTGCTGACGCCTTGCAGAGAACAGGCCTGAAGGGAGAGGAAGGTTGGGAAGGAGGGAGGGATCAATAATGAAGACCCCCAAAACTGGGCCCTGGGAACCAAGTGAAGGGATGAGGGAAAGTTGGATCAGATGTAGCCCCTACCCCCCGGGGACCTCTTGGGCTGTTGACGGGGACAGAGTTGAGAGCACCCCAAGACATTTCAATAGGAACCCTCAGAAAGAGACACACAGCTCCTGCGTGAATCCTGCGACTCAGCAGAGGCAGGAATCGGCACCCGGGGCAGCAGGGAAGGCTTCCTGGAGGAGTGGGACCTGAGGAGAGAGACCCAGAAGATTGTGGATGGGGTAAGAGGAGGTCAAGGCAGGCAGCAGGACCGGCAGAAGAGACGAGAGAGAGGCAGTGCAGGGCGGTGGTCAAAGCATGGGCTGAACCTGGAAGGCGGGGGGCAACTGTGGGTTGCTGTGGCTGGGCCTCTGACCCAGACCGGTGCCTACACAGTGCAACTCTGAGGCCAAAGCCGCAGGGGTGAGCCATGCACCCAACAGCCCCTGCGTGAGGGAGAAGGGGAGAGAGGGAAGAAGAGCTTCTCGCAACTTGCAGCTGCCAGTCAGCCTCCCGGAGGACGCAGAAACAGCCCCAAATGACTGGCAGGGCCACGGCCCGAAGTGGGAGCATCGCACACGTGTGTGCCCGTGTGTGTGCACACCCATGGCCTGCCCAGCCCTCGGGGAGGCCACACATGGCAGGAGAAGTAGGTCAGCAGAGCAGCCCAGCAGCCTCTCACTGGCGGGCAGGGGGAAGAGTTCAAGGCAAAGAGGGTGTGTTCTCCACGGAACCCCTGGGGGAGAGGCCCGCACTCTCCCCAGAAAGGGCCGTCCATCTCCCTGCTGCATCAAAGCAGATCACCTGCGTTTCCTCGCTCGGAGTTCTCCCCACCCGGGTAGTGTGTGGGCATTTGACAGAGGTCGGGACGGGCGACCCCTTCCAGCCCTGAAAGCAAGGGAAGGCCATCGTGGGCAGAGGCCGCCCGCTTTAGCCTATTTGGTGGCTGCAGTAAGAGGGACCCAGTGCTGTCCGGCTCGAGCGGGGACTGCACAGAGACTGGGTGACAGGTGCGATGGCCCAGTTGGGTGGTGGAGGTAGGGGCAACAGGACCCCGTGTCTGTGGGCCTGGCACCATCCTTCCCCCGGGGGGGCCTAGGAAATGAGCTAGTGCGGGCTACTGACGGGCCCCTCTGAGGGCATTCGCGTGGTGTTTCCGACAGACTCCTTGGCATATGTTCAGACCGAAAGAATTAGGAAAGGCAAGGCAGTGGCTGTAGCGGGGGAAGGTTCTATAGAACAGGGCTTGCTCATGAATGGAGGGGAAGGGGGCTGAATGGGGGAGCAGAATCCTGAGGCAGCAGAAGGGGCAGGAGCCAAATCGGAGGAGGGGAGGAGGGCCCCTTGTTCCCCCAGCCAGCCGGAGGACGTGCAGATGGAGCTCCGTTTGGGGCTGGGTGGGAGGCCAGGAAGTTCCCTCCTGATGTTCCTCCTCTCCGTGTGAAGTGGGAGGCTGGGTCGTGCCAAGAGGGAAGGGGAAGGCAGAGGAGGAGAAGAGGGTTTGGGCCTGGAAGGGGAGCGGCTGGGCCAGGGTGCGCACCCCTGCTCCCAGCCTCGCCGGCCCAGCTGGAGGGAACACAGATCCCACTACTGAGGGAGCACAGGCACCTGGCGCTTACAGAGCACTCGCTGTACCGGGCACCAAGCACTCCGCTCCACGGCTAAGTCCTTTAATAAGTCACAAGTCCATAGAGAGAAGGCACTATTCTATCCTTTTTATAGATGGAAAACTAAGGCAAGGGAAGAGGAAGATACTTGCCCAAGGCCATCCAGCTAGCAGGTGACAGGCCTGGATCCAAAGGCAGGCCAGCTGGCTCCAAGTCTGCTTTCTCTCCCAGAGCCCTGGGCGGGCTTGCAGGGGTGGGGGCTGGGGGAGTGCTGGCTGAGTCACCTGGGATTGGAGGTAGGAGGAAGCAAGGTGAGGGCAGAGGAGGTGTGCCGGGAGGCAGGCTCCTGGGGCTCGGTTTCTTGAGGATTCAGTGCTGGCCTCTCCTGCCGGTACACGCACAGACACGAGCATACCTGGCTCCCCGGCCCAGCCACCCCCCCCTTGACAGACAAGAAATGCAGGCCCCAGATGGGCCTTCTCTGCCACCCAGCCCTGGACTGTCCCCGCTGCAGCTCTCTGCCCCCCAACACCATCTGGGGACAAACTCAGTACCTCTGATGGGTGGGTGCAGTTTGTGTGGGTCCCAAAGGGGTCAGTCAGGCCATCAATGGGGAGGATGGGGCGGGGAGGGTTGTGGCTTTGCGGGACCTGCGCTCTGCCTTGTGTCTGGGGTGGGGGGAGGCTGGGCGGGTGCTGGGACCACACCCGTGACTGTGTACCTGAGCTGGGGGGTGTTGTCTGTGAGGGGCAGGGGTGGAAGGCCCCTGTGGGTGTGTGACCACATCTGCACCAACCTCCCAGAGTTTTGTCTGAGACTACTTGGCTGAGGAATTTGATCCGGTGACCCCTGCCCTCAGACCTCACCTTCCCCACCCCCTGCCTTCCGTTCTCAAAAGCCTACATCACCTTTTACGATCATATATAATTCATGTGTTCACTGTTTATTGTCTATCGCCCCCCCCCCAGAACATAAGTCCCATGAGGGTGGGATTCTTTTTTATATATATAAAAGATGTTATTTATTCATTTGAGAGAGAGAAAGAGCACACAGTGGGGAGGAGCAGAGGGAGAGGGAGAAGCAGACTCCCCGCTCGGCAAGGAGCCCGATCCCAGGACCCAGACATCGACCAGAGCCAAAGGCAGACGCTTAACCAACTGAGCCACGCAGGCGCCCTGAGGGTGGGAGTCTTATCTGTCTGTTTAGGGTTGTGTCCCCACGGCTCTGAACAGCAAGCCCCTGGTGAGCAGCAGGAGCGGGTCACTATCTGTGAATAGGAGCATCCCTGTGAACTTGGTATATGGAGTGTCTTTGTGTGACATAAACACGTGTGCCTTGTCTGATGCTATGTCTGGATGACAACCTGAGACAGGCCAGTGGTACCCAAGTGGGGACTGCGGGTGTCTCCTGGGAGTCTGGCTCAGGCCTGGCCCTGAAGCTTTGGGCACAGGGGATGCAGCAAAGATGCTTGTCGCCCCCTTGTGGTCATCTTCAGCCTGTTCTCCCGGGACGCTAGGTACTGGGGAAGGAGGAGGTGGGGGGACCAGGGGGCCCTGGCTTGACGTCACATTTCATGCCACATCCCCCATAACAGGGAGAAGATGAGCGTGGGCTGCCCAGAGCCCGAGCCACCCCGCACCCTGCCCTGCTGTGGGCCGGGGACTGCCCCTGGGCTGGGTGCAGGCGTGCCCCTCCTCACTGAGGACATGCAGGCGCTGACCCTCCGCACGCTGGCCGCCAGTGACGTCACCAAGCACTACGAACTCGTCCGGGAGCTGGGCAAGGGCACCTATGGGAAGGTCGACCTCGTGGCCTACAAGGGCACAGGTGAGCGTCTGCAGGGTGCCGGTGTTGAAGGCTGGGGTGGGGACTTGTCTAGGGCTCTGTGTGCTCTCTTCGGGAGCCAGGAGGTCAGCAGGGAGACAGAGTTAGTGGTCCCGGTGGACAGAGGCAGCCTGAGCAGCCCAGGGAGATCTGAGAGGGGGTACAGGGCCCAGCCTAGAGGGCGGGCTGCTTGGGGACAGCTGAGGGGCTGACCCTGGGGAAGTGGACAGGGCTGAGGGTGGGCCCTGGGGAACAGGGCACCATGCTTAAGGAGGGGTGGGAGATGGCCCTGGGAGGTCAGTATGGCCACCTCCATTTCTCAGATGAAGACACTGAGACCCAGAGATCCAGTCACTCAGCTAAGGTCATGCAGCTAGAGAGACCCCAATAATCAGCTCCAGAATCTTCTCACTTAACCAGGAGCACGATGCCTTCCCCACACCATAGGCTCACATGGGCGCCCATTCAGCCAGTCAGGGACAGGGACTGCATGAGTTCCCACACCTGCACACACCTGGGGCAGGGGGCTCTGTACCAACTGACAGCAGCAGGAGGGACCCTGGACATGGGGTCGCCTGAGGTTTGCCACGTGCTCTCTGTGTGACCTTGGGCAAGTGGCTTAACCTCTCTGTGCCTAGGTTCCTCCTCTGTAACATAGGGTAGCATTCAGGCTGGCCCCACCTCCTAGGGTCATTAGGAGGAGCGGGTTGTGAATGGGGAGTGCCGAGGGGAGGGCCTGTGATGTGTAAAGTGCTCTGTGGCCACAGGTGCGTCACACAGCTTTGCAGCCCCTTGCCTTTCAGGGTCTGATTCCTTCTGATCCATCCATTAAACAAGCACTCCTCGAGCAGCTTCGATGCAGGACGCTGTTGTAGGCACTGGGGAGACAGTGATGAGCGAGACAAAGATTCCTGTGCTGGGGGGCTACGTCCTGGGGGGGGGGCTGGGGGGCGGGGGGGGATCCACCAGATGAAATAAGTATACTGTATGTCAGGCAGAAAGGGAGAGCGTGGAGGAAGGAGCAGGCGTCCTCACCGAGGGCTGCAGGCCAGTGCAGGGACCCAGGCTGCCCCGAGTCCTCTCCCCTCGCTGGGCAGCAGCTTCCCACCCGCGCGGCCGTCGCGGGGCAGGCGCACAGGCAGGCCCGGGGATGTCAGGGGCAGGAGCGCCAGGCCGGGCCTTCACCACTGCTGCTGCCCCGGCAGGCACGAAAATGGCGCTGAAGTTTGTGAACAAGAGCAAGACCAAGCTGAAGAACTTCCTGCGGGAGGTGAGCATCACCAACAGCCTCTCCTCCAGCCCCTTCATCATCAAGGTCTTTGACGTGGTCTTCGAGACGGAAGACTGCTACGTCTTCGCCCAAGAGTACGCGCCTGCCGGGGACCTGTTCGACATCATTCCTCCTCAGGTACTTGGTGCGGTGGCACAGGGACGGGAGAGGGTCCCCGGGTCCCAGGACAGACGGAGCCAGGCGCCCCGAGGGCACCAGCAGGAGGGCGGGATCCGGTCCAGCAGCACCCCTCCACAGCAGCTGCATGGGAGCAGTGGGGACACGAGAGGGCGGACAAGGCAGCCGGGCTCCCAGGGGCTTCCCGGAGGAGGTGCCCTGGCGTGGGGGGAAGGAGGACTCCAGGCTCCGGGCTCTGCGTTGGGTCGTGCCAGGGAGTCTGCGCTGGTGCCCAGGGGGCGAGCGGCGAGGCCTAGCAGAGCTTTAGGTCCTGTAAGGGCAGTGGCGCAGTGGCAGCGCCCGGGAGTTGGTAAGACAGTGCGAGAGAGGGCGCTCTGGACCCTCCGCGGCGGCAGTGACCAAGGATGAGGGTTCGGGGTGAAAACTAGCCTGGTGGGCCAGAGAGGGAGCAGGAGTACCCCCCCCCCGTGGGGTGGGGGAAGCAGCAGGTAGGGGCACGGAGAGAGGGGCCCGCAGCAGCGGGGACTGATAGGCGGGAGAGGAGGGACCGGCGGGCGGGGCGGGGCCGGCGGGGCAGGGACCGCCGTCCTGGACTCCCGCCCGCCGGTCCCTGAGCGCGGCTCCCCCCTCCACCCCACCCCGCCCCGGCCGGCAGGTGGGGCTCCCCGAGGACACGGTGAAGCGTTGCGTGCAGCAGCTGGGCCTGGCGCTGGACTTCATGCACGGGCGGCAGCTGGTGCACCGCGACATCAAGCCCGAGAACGTGCTGCTGTTCGACCGCGAGTGCCGCCGCGTGAAGCTGGCCGACTTCGGCATGACGCGCCGCGTGGGCTGCCGCGTGAAGCGGGTCAGCGGCACCATCCCGTACACGGCGCCCGAGGTGTGCCAGGCGGGCCGCGCCGACGGCTTCGCCGTGGACACGGGCGTGGACGTGTGGGCCTTCGGCGTGCTCATCTTCTGCGTGCTCACCGGCAACTTCCCGTGGGAGGCGGCGTCGGGCGCCGACGCCTTCTTCGAGGAGTTCGTGCGCTGGCAGCGGGGCCGCCTGCCGGGGCTGCCGTCGCAGTGGCGCCGCTTCACCGAGCCCGCGCTGCGCATGTTCCAGCGCCTACTGGCCCTGGAGCCCGAACGCCGCGGGCCGGCCAAGGAGGTCTTCCGCTTCCTCAAGCACGAGCTCACGTCCGAGCTGCGGCGCCGGCCCTCGCACCGCGCGCGCAAGCGGCCGAGGACCGGCGGCCCGCGGCCGCTGCGCCTCGAGGCGCCGGCCGCTCCGGACGGTGCTGACCGAGAGCGGCAGCGGCTCCCGGCCCGCGCCCCAGCCCTCGGCCGCGCCCGCGCTCGCGTGCGGTGCCCGTGCCGGTGTCGTGCCGGTGCCCGAGGCCGGCCTGGCGCCCCCGGGGCCCTCCGGCAGGACCGACGGACGCCCGGACAAGAGCAAAGGGCAGGTGGTGCTGGCCACAGCCATCGAGATCTGCGTCTGAGCCGCCCCCGCCGCCCTCGGGGCCGGGGCGCTGTGCTCGCACCAGGCTGGGCCGCCGGGAGCCGCCCGGAATCCGACGGGCCCCCCGCGGCGGCGGGAGGGAGTAGCGCTAGGCTGGGCGGGGCGGCGGGCCCGGGCGCCAGGTCCGCGGCGGGCTGCCGAGATAGCCACCAAAAGACCTCTTGCCCCGCCTGTGGGGCGGGGGCTTGGCCCACGGGAGCCGAGCCCCGCAGACCCGAGGATTCAGAGGCCTCCCCTGACACCCGGAGCAAGGGAGCTTGCGGGCAGACTCCCCCCCCCACACACACACTCACTTCCCCGAACTCTGGAACCCTGACTAGTTGCTCCTAGCCCTTTGCACCCCCTGGCAGATCATCCTGCAGTCCCATCCCTGGTCCTCCCTCCTGGCCGCCCCGCCCTGCGCCCCCCACACTCACTCGGGCACAGAAGGGGATGGAAGTGTTGGGGCAGAGAAGGGGCTACTTAGGGCCCTCGGACGCTGGCTGGGGGGAGGGCGATGAGCTGAGGGCAGGGGTGCTCAGCTGCGCCCTGCCCCTTTCCTGGTAGGCAATAGGGGAGAGGCCAAGCCCTCTGCAAAATGTAGCAAATGTCTGGATGTGACAAAAGTGTGTGAGTGCGTGTGTGTGTGTGCGTGCAGGCACAGGCCCGAAGAATCTAGTGACCCCCCACAACCCATTCCCCCGAGATGAGGACACTGAGCCCCGAAGGAGGGCAACTTGCCCTGAGCCGCACAGACCCCGAGAGGCGGAGCTCTTCCTCCCCAGGAATTGTCCGGCAAACTCGCCGAGAGAAGGGCTGCCAGGGCGGCCCCCGCAGCCCCAGGGCTACGGGAGAGAGTGCCGAGCCCAGGGCCGGCCCAGCGCCCCCTGCTGGCTGCACCTTCCCCAGGCCCGCGAACCTCAGAGCCTCTCAATCCTCGCTCCCCGGGCCCAGACACGGTGGCCTGGACGTCTGGCCGGCGGCGAGGTGATCTGTGCCAGGAATTTCCCTGGGCTTCTTCTGGGGACCGGCACATCAGCCTGGGGCTGCCCCCATCCCCGCGTCTGCCAGATTCCTGGTACTGGAGTGTGCCGCTGTAGGAATGAGGGTGGGGGTCCATGGAGACTCAAGGGGGCCGAGTGTGTGAACAGGTGTGTGTGCGGCGTGAGTGTGAGTCGAGTGGCCACGTTTGCGTGTAGTCTTGTGTGTTCAGCGATGGCATCCGGACGCCTCCGAAACTCCGCCCGGGCCCAGGATCCTCCCCAGGCCGCTGCCAGCGGGTGCCCAGGCCCGTGCTTCACCACGCGCCCCTCAGGGAATCTGGCCCGGAGGCACCCGCTGGTTGGCTCAGGCCCCCAGGCGGCAAAACAGGAACCCAACCTCCCCCAGTGTTCCCTCGTGACCCCTGCCCTCGCTGTGGAGGCCCGGGACCCCGCAATAACCTCGACATGGGTGAGGCCGCTCCTTCTGCCTGGCAGGGTCCCGTCCGCCACCCCGGCTCACACCTGCCGGGGTCCTACCGGGCTTCTAGGCCATTTGAGGGGGCTCTCTGAGGACCCCGGCTGACCAGAGAGGGCCCAACCCCCCTCTGGCCTGGAGCCCCCACCTCTCCGCTCATCCCTCACTCCCACCGCGCAAAAGGGCTATAGGTCCCCCTGCCCTGCCTGGGTCCAGTTTACAAACAGCGTGCGGTTGCCCCAGGGCCTGGCCCCGCCCCTCTCCGGGTGCCCGCCCCTCTGGAGGCCCACCTCTGCGGGGGGGGGGCCCTGGGGCCCTCCACGCGCCAGGTAAGTAGCAAACCCTCCTCCCACCAAGGGCCACGTTTCAGAGAAGGGCCCCCCATCACTGCCCCCGGCCCACCTGGAGCCCATCCGGGCCACCTCTGTCTCCCAGCCGCGACTTCTCCTTTTGCCTTAGGCCTCTCGACATCCTGTCTCTCCTGCAATAACACGGACGCAAGATTCCAGTAGATGTCCCTCGCCGTGCGCCCTCTCTCTCTCTTTCTCTGTTAAGATCCTATTTGGGAGTTTCTCCCTCGTTGTAGTATCTAGAATGTTAGCGTTGGAAAGGGGACTGTAGTTATGTAGCCCAGCCCCTGTGTTCAGAGGCACAGGGAGGGGCAGCGACCGCCCGGCGACGTCGCCGTCGGGGCCCTGCTGCTGCTGCCGCCGCCACCTCTGCTAGTTGGGTTGGGACCCTTTGCCCCTTAGGAGAGGTGTTGGTCACAGATGTTTACCTCAGTTTATGTCACTGTCGAAGAAACAAATAGCAAAAAATTAATAACACCGTAGACACGAAGACTTAGAAGACAACACAAAAAATCCTCCTCTTTCAATTCTTCTGTGAAGGTGTGTGTGTATGTGTGTGTGTGTGTGTCTCTCTCTCTCTCTCTGTCCCACCCCGGGCAGGCCGGGTCATCCGCGATCTCTGTCCCAGCCCCTGTGCCCCCACACTGCCCCGTCCTTCGGTGCTTCCCAGAGGCCCCTCTGAGCTGGCCTGTGGGGTGTTGGGGAGCCCCCTGGGCGGGAGGCAGGGCCACAGGTTAGCTAGAGGGCCTCCCATCAGGCCCACGGAGAGAGCCCCAAGGCTGCCAGTACTCCCTGAGCTCGTGCTGGGGCCGGGGACAGTCGCGGTGGCTAGCATCAGCATCCAGCTTGGCTCAGGGCCTGGGCGGAACCCCAGCTCCCGAGCTCCAGCCCCTCTTGTCTTGCCACCGCCCCCCCCCCACCATGTGTTTGTAAATACTCTGGCATCCTTTTGCCCTGAGAAGGTTTTTAAATGTGTTATTTACTTCTCTAATCATGACAATTGCTATAAAATAAACAAAAGTCTAGAAAAATTACCACTGGGTGGCTGTCTGGTCTCAGATATGGTCGGAGTAGGGGGGGGGGGGACACACGATGACTCTTGAGCTGAAAGCTTGACGGATGTTCTAAAGCGGGGTCTGCGGAGTCTGACAGCAGCTACTTCAGGCCTCCTGGGGCCTCCCAGGCCTAGAGGAGGCTTGAAGGGGAAACGACCAGGTTCTGGGAGGGAAGGGGCAGCCACTCGTCCCTGGCCCGATGTCCAGCTTCAGCTTGGAGCCCTTCAGACTGGGCAGAAAACAGAAGCCAAAGCCCAGAGGAACAGAGTAGGCTGATTTATCCAGTCGTCACCCAGCAAATATTTACCGAGCACCTTCTGCGTCCCCCTCAGGATACAGCAGCGAGCAGGCCAGATGGCGTCCCTGTCCTCAGGCAGCCAGCAATGGAATGATGGAGACAGACATAACCCACATTTGAGGCTGGGGGCTGGGAAAGTACATAACCGGGAAGCTCATCAAGTTTGGGGGTGTCAGGGGCTCACCGAAGACAGAAAACCGGAGCATTCGGAGCTCTCTGGGCGGCGGGGCACAGCGGGGGTGGGAAGAAGCAGAATGCGCAGAGTTGAAGGCAAAGTGGCGTGCTGAAGCAGGGGAGAGGGGAGGGGGGCTTTAAGGAGTTTCATGATTCCCCATTCATTCAGCAAGAATTTACTACCTTCTATGAGAAGATCCTTCGCTCTCTTCCAGAACCTTCAACAGCTCCTTATACCACCCAATCAAGGCTGAAGTCCTTAGGGTGGCCTCCAAGGTCCCCCCCCCCCCCCCCCCCCCCCCCCCCCCCCCC
>NW_024424452.1:17614939-17626552 GCF_017311325.1 Ursus maritimus | reverse complement strand
CCCCCCCCCCCCCCCGCTGCCTTCCAGCCACTCTGGCTCCTAGGACCACCCAGCATGCTCTCCCCTTGGGGCCTGTACCTTCTCCTGGGACCCTCCCAAATCTCCCGCCTCCCTCCTGTCCTTCAGGTCCCTGCTCAAATATTAAGCAATCAGAGAAAACGTCCTGGAGCAGAAGCCCCTGACCCTGCTTCATTGGACACTGGGCACTCACCACCACTCGCCATACCATGTTCTTGTCTGTCCTCCATCTCTGCACTGAAGTTCCATAAGAGCAGAGTGAGTGTTTGCAAACTGCTATCCCCTCCACACCCCCCATGCCTAGGAGAGGGTCTGGCACAGGGCAGACACTCCCTAACGATTCGTCAGCTTAATGAATGAATGCCCAATACTATTTTAGGGGCCGAGGATACAGCAACGAACAAGACAGACAATCCCGGCATCCTGGGATTGAGCCCCGCATTGGGCTCCCTGCTCCGCTGGGAGCCTGCTTCTCCTTCTCCCTCTGCCTGCCGCTTTCCCTGCTTGTGCTCTCTCTGTCAAATAAATGAATGGAATATTGGGGGGGGGGGGAGACAATCCCTAGCCCCTGAAGCTTACTTGAAGAGGAAAATAGACATTCATTATTACATAATTATCTATGAAATGGGGGTGGGGGTAAAAAAAATTGGAAAAAAATAAGAAAAGAGAAAAACAAATCCACCCAAACTAGATCAGAGGAGCAAGCACTCGTCCCCAAGAATTTTATCCAGGAGATGTTAAAGGAAAACCCCGTCATTTCCAAAACATCTGCCACTTCTCGCAATGATAAGGGTGGACACCTAGGGGCTGCCCAGAACACTTTAATGGATTATTAAGGGGTGCAAGGGAAATCTACAAATGCAAACAGTATCCCTGGATCTGCCCCTTGGTGTACAAATACCACCTTCGAACGTGTCAGAGATGCCAGGACTAACCACTAGGGGGCCTTGGTTTTCCGCCGTTGTGGCTTCTGTCTGCCACTTAAGCCTCATCGCCTAACTCCCCTGTCTTCGCGCTCCGCCATGCCCCAGGGGCTTGACCAGCCCCTCCCACACACTACATCCGAACCTGACCAACCCCGGCAACCCTGAGGTCCTCCCATTTAGCCTGGGTCACCTCCCCTTGCTCGTGGCAAGTGCCTTCTCAAGGGCACTCCCTGTCTTCTGCCCACGGTCTTCAGACTAGACTCCGTCCATCAAAAAGGTTCCAGGAACGTTGAACTTCAGAAGGGGAGGGATTGTATTCTTTGTATTCTCCCTTTTTTCCCAACAAGTTACTTGAGTCCTATGCAAGTCTTCCCAGCTACTCTCCAGTGACAGCTAAGCACGCCAAGACAAGGCGTCTTGAAATGGCAGCCTCTGCCTTCAGCTCAGGTCGTGATCCCTGGATCCTGGAATCGAGTCCCCAGTCGGGCTCCATGCTCGGTGGGGAGTCTGCTTCTCCTTCTCCCTCTGCTCCTCCCCCCACTTCATGCTCTCTCTCACATGCACACTCTCTCTCAAATAAATAAAAAATATATATATTTTTAAAGGGCAGCCTCCAAGTCCCATTCACGCAGGGCAGTAGGTGTCAACTCAACTTACTTACCTCGCTGAGGGAGAGAGTCCCCAAACAGCATTTCTCTCTCACAAATGTAGAACCTTACCCCCCCCCCATCTAGTGCCTGGTTCAAGGTGGAAATGTGGGTGTAAGAAAGGTAATTTCAAGTTATTTACTTACTGGCAGTCGTGGGGAGAAGATTCATCACCCAGCCTTGGTTTTTGGGTCTTTAGGGGCAATGGAAAAATTCAGAGGTTTTCATTTGGAGCCAAAGAAGGGCAGGAGAGTATGGTGACTCCGGAGGCCACGAGCATACAGAGACAGCCACAGAAGCAGGCTATGTGAATAACAATCCTGTCCCGCACACTTGAAACTTGCTAGGAGAGCATTATCTTAGGTGTTCTTGCCCCCCCCCACACACACCCCCTATGTGAGATGATATATACATTAGCTTGTGATGGCCATTTGACAGTGTTCACATATTTCAAAACATCCATTTGTACACCTTAAGCAAATACAGTTTTTCTTTGTAAATTACACCTTAGTAAAGACAAGAAGAAGAAGAAAAAACAGTAGGTTGGTCATGGCCTGACTCAGGACACTGCGAGCCCCAGCTTGGGAATCCTCAGAGAGATCCTGGAGGGGCCTGGTTGTCCTTACTATGGGGTAAGGGGCTCAAGTCATTCATTTTGATGTTAGAGGAAAACAGACGGTGCCTGCGGAAGGAGGAGGATTTGGGGTTATATTTATTTATTTTTTTTTTTAAAGATTTTATTTATTTATGTGACAGAGAGACAGCCAGCGAGAGAGGGAACACAGCAAGCCAGTGAGAGAGGAAGAAGCAGGCTCCCAGCAGAGGAGCCCGATGTGGGACTCGATCCCGGAATGCCGGGATCACGCCCTGAGCCGAAGGCAGACGCTTTAACGACTGCGCTACCCAGGCGCCCCGGGGTTATATTTAATTACAGCTGTGGTAAGAACCATGGGATGCTAAGAATAGCGTTGAGAGGTAGTAGACATCCGCTATTTTTGCCTATTTTGCACCTAATCACCTCCCCCTTCTAGTTGATAGCACTCCAAGTTTCCCTTCCATGTTCTTGATCCACGTGGTTCAGGTGGTGCTGACCCCCCCACCCCGCCGTGGGTTCCACGGGGTGGCCACATGACCCAGGTCTAGTCAACCAACACATTCCATCCCCTGGGCCACAGCAATCGGCTCAGACAGGGACATATAACCCGAGTGAGGCAGCTCCTGGCCTTTTTCTACACCTATTAGGGGGTAAAGTGTTCTCTTTTCATTAGATTTTCTAAGTTTGTGGGATGTAAGGCTGGACCTGCTGGTGGCCATCTTGGCCCCCACACGGATAGAGTCTGTCCAAGCATGAAGCCTGCCCAGAGTGACTGAAGCAGAGCCAAAAGATTAAGAGAAAAGGGATCTGATGACATTATTTGAACACTGGGATCCAAGACTGAAATTAGATACAAATAGGATTTTCAGTTACATGAGCCAATATATGCACATAAATCCACTGAAGTCTGCTGTGTGTTAGCCTGCAAATAAAGAAGTTCTGCCTAATATCCAGAGAAACTTAATCCGTAAGACCCCTGCAGCCACCCGTATCTCTGGCGCCCTGCCTTTCAGCATCTCCTGACCAAGTAATCTTGATTAAGAGAAGCCACTGAGCCTTTCCGAGGCTGGATGCTCACTTCTGAAGCTGAGATTACCAGAGTATTCGCCAGGACCCATTTGGTCCCAAACGACAGGAAACCCAACTCAAAGTGGCTGATTGTGGGAGTCCCTAAATAGAACCAACTTCAGGTGTAACTTAATGAAAAGACTTCGACTTTGACACCAGGATAGGTTTCTCTCTCCAACTGCTCTATTTTTTCCGGGATGGCTTATTCCTGGACTTCTCCCTCTTGCCTCATGGCGTAGAACGGCTGCCAGCCACCACAACTTCCATCCTCTCGAGAGCAACGCCCAACGGGAAAAAGTGTGAGTCGGGGTCCCAGGCGGCCTGTCCCGGTTGGTGGGTTCCCTGTGGCTTGGTTCTGATTGGGTCCTGTTCCCGTCGCTGATCCAATCACATGGCCAGAGCAATGAAGTTCTCTGATTGGCCGAGGCCTTGTCACATGCTCCCCACCCCCAGCAGGGAGTGGAGCCCCATCCAAAGTAATTGACTGAGAAAGGGTAGTCCTGTACCCACGCCCTCTGCCATGTTATTTTGCAGTGTGATAATAGTTCATCTCCTTCAACCGTCACTTGGGTGGACATTCACTTTGTTTCTGCTGGAAATCTACATAATTATCCTTTTAAAAACTTAGAGGGGCAGGAAAAAATTAGGAAGAATAATGGCCGAAAACGTCCTAAATTTTTTAAAGATGTTATTTATTTATTTGAGAGGGAGCAAGAGAATGGGCAGGGCGAGCCCGCAGAGGGAGAGGGAGAAGCAGGCATCCCGCTGAGCAGGGAGCCCCATGCGGGGCTCAATCCCAGGACCCCAAGATCACGACCTGAGCCAAAGGCAGACGCTTAATTCACTGAGCCACCCAGGCGCCCCTAAAACCTTCCTAAATTTGATGGAAAACATGAATCTATCCAAGAATCTTTTCGAATATTATTTGCTATTTATTATTATATTAGCCAAGCCATGTAGTAATTATGATTACCTTTCCTTTCTGAACGACCTTTTATTTTCTAGGTGTTGATAATTTTCTTTTTTTATTTGCGTGGGAGCATCCATGTGCTTATTATTAATTCAACCCCAATCTTTCCACCAGTAGTTTACATCGTTTCTCAAGAAGTTCAGTTTGATTAAGTGGTTTCCGAATTTCACCTTCTAGAAAGTGGCCAGAGCCCCCTGCCCTGCTCCAGGATGCACCGACTGCTCTCCGGGGACCTGTTGCAGCATCGTCCTGGGGTCTGTCTCCCCTCATCACTTCCCCGAGGAGTCCCTCTCCCTCTTTTCTGTGTGGGAGCTCCTATTCCTGTATTGAATTACGTTTCTCATACTTGATTTACTCTCTCATTTTGGTGGAGCACATTCTCCGGTAGTTGTCCAATAGAGGGTGCATAAAAAGTACATTTTTTAAAGATCTTCCAAACAGATAGGATGGGATATTGCCAGATTTCTTTCTAAAAGAGCTCTTAAGAGTTTGCCTCTCCATCAGCAAAAATGACAGGGTGCTTCCCCTAAAACCGCAGCAGCTGTTCATTGTTGCCTGTCTCTCAGTATGAAGTGTTAACTCATCGGTACTTGAATTAGCTTTCCCTGGTTTCTAGTGAAGCTGATCGTCTTTAGTTTATATGGTTGCCATTTGGTTTTGCTCCTCTGTGAATAGCCTCTTCGTACCCTTTGCCATTTTCCTTTGCGGCTGTTGGGTCTTTTGCTGTCCATCTGTATGGGCTGGTTCGTTCGTCTGCCAGATTTGCAAATGGAAATCATCGTTTAACGTACCCCTCCATAATCTTCCCTCCTAAGATCAACATAGATTCATCTGAAAGATTTTTGGTGGCCTTTTCTGGGTTTGAAAATTGTCCCCAATCCCTAGATTTTCATTCTCTAAGTGTTCTCCTAAGACTTTTATGAAGCTTTAATTCATCTTTAATTTACTTTTGCCACCGGTCTCGAGCATTGATCCAATTTTATTTATTTCTTCCAATGGACAGCCAGTTGGACCGGCACCTGTTAGTAAGTGAACTGGCCTCTTCTGACGGAATGGGATTTTTACTTTTGTCATGCTTTCAACTCCCATAAGATAATGGGTTCCATTTCTGGGTTGTTTATCTCGTTGCCATGGTTGCAGCATTTTCCGTGTGCATCCTAATGGAGTGTTAGCTGATTTTTTAAAGGCCCCATTGGTATTTTGACTGGAAGTACACGTGGGGACATTCGTGTTTTTCTGATGTTATTTAACTCATCCCATGTTCTGATGTTAGCTCTTCTTTATCCTTCAACACACTTTTTTTCTTCTTGGAGCTCCTCCCCTTCTCTGTTAGATGTGTTTCCCTAATAATATAAATGGGGATGAAATCTTTCCTTTTTCTATTTCTAGCCGATGATCTCTTACAATATCAAATTGCCCTCTCTCTTCTTTTTCAGTAGCGAGCATTTCATTGTTGTTGTTTTTTATCCTGGTGTATTTGATTAAACCTCCAAAAACACTGCTTTGTTTTGACTCTAAGGGAAATGGCTTTAGTCTCTAGAACAATGTTTGCTGTTAGTTTGGGCAAAGAACCTTTATCACACTGAAGTAGTTTCTTCTTCTTCTTCTTCTTCTTCTTCTTCTTCTTCTTCTTGTAGTTTTTCTTAAGAAAAAGCAATTGAATTTATTCAGTGTCAATTGATATGATCACATTGTTCCTCTCTTTCCATGTGATGTAAAGAATTATGTTGATGAGTTACTTGGTATGGAATCTGTCTTGCATTCCTGAAATAAGCTCTATTTCCTCAAACTACGTTATTGTTCTGATCTTCATAAAATACACCTGCATTTTGTTAGCATTTGATTAGAATCTTTGCATCGAGGGGCACCTGGGTGGCTCAGTCATTAAGCGTCTGCCTTTGGCTCAGGGCGTGATCCCGGGGTCCTGGGATCGAGCCCCACATCAGGCTCCTCCACTGCGAGCCTGCTTCTTCCTCTCCCACTCCCCCTGCTTGTGTTCCCTCTCTCGCTGGCTGTCTCTCTCTCTGTCAAATAAATAAATAAAATCTTAAAAAAAAAAAAAGAATGCATCGAAATCAGAGAAAGATTGGTCTACGACTTACTGATTTGTTTTGTTTTTGTTCTTGTTATAATTTATTAGTTGGCTTATTTGTTCATCAAGTTTTTATGTTAAGGTCATGCCGCCTTCACAAAATAAAGTAGAGAGTTTCTGGGGCGCCTGGGTGGCTCAGTCTGCCTTCAGCTCAGGCCATGATCTCGGGGCCCTAGGATCGAGCCCTGTGTCAGGCTTTCTGCTCAGTGGGGACTCTTGTTTTTCTCTATCTAGCTATCTCTCTCTCTCTCTCAAATAAATAAATAAATACTCTTTTTTTTTTAAGATTTTATTTATTTATTTGACAGAGAGAGAGAAAGCATGAGCTGAGGGAGTGGCAGGCAGAGGGAGAAGCAGGCTCCCCACTGAGCAGGGAGCCCGATGCAAGACTCGATCCTAGGACCCTGGGATCCTGACCTGAGCAGAAGGCAGACGCTTAACGACTGAGCCACCCAGGCGCCCCAAAATAAATACACTTTTTAAGATTTTATTTATTTATTTGAGAGAGAGAGAGAAAGCATGAGCTGAGGGAGTGGCAGGCAGAGGGAGAAGCAGGCTCCCCACTGAGCAGGGAGCCCGATGCAAGACTCGATCCTAGGACCCTGGGATCCTGACCTGAGCAGAAGGCAGATGCTTAACCGACTGAGCCACCCAGGCGTCCCTCAAATAAATGCTCTTTAAAAAATAAAAATAAAATAAAGTGGAGAGTTTCTATCTTTTTCTATGACCTAGAATGGATTAAGTATCATTGGGATCACCTTCGCTTTTATCAATTTAAATTATTGGAAAATCAGCTAAATTCCTTCAGGGCCTGGTGCTTTTACAAATAAGTTTATACATTAAAAAATGTATGTAACCAAAAAAAAAATGCTATGTAACAGAAATGTAAGATAGGAGACACAGAATGAGCCAAATTAAGGTAGGTTTGTAACTTCCTTGTCTGGGTCTCCACGGTTCAGCTTCGCTAAAAGGGGCCGGGGGATGCCCACTGCCTTTTCCTCGCGGTGATGCTGCAGTGGCCGGACTGGCTGGGGAGCTCCTGGGGAGCTGGGGAGACCCTGCAGTGTGATTCCTGGTTTTCTCTCCTTCCCTCCCTTCTTCTCTGTAATAACCACATACCCGCATTTAAACTCCTGCTGTTCTATGAACAGGGTGAGGCTATGTAGCCAACAGAGAGACGGACTATGGGGAGAGAAGGACACGCGAAGGTTTGAAACCCACCCCTGCCCTGGGCAACCCAAACATCTGTGCGGGATTGGTTTCTCGGCTGTAAGACAGATTTGTGTGAGGTTTCAACAAAATAAAGGGTGCACAGAGTCTGCACATATCCCACAAACATATCTCCTCCTTTTCTACCCCCCCGACCCCACCACTTGACTCCTGGCAGAAGAAGGCTGCACTTTGTTGTGTGGGCAAGGGGGAGCCATGGCAGGTCCTTGAGGTGGGGAATCACCAAGTTCCAATACAGCACAGTAGGAAGGGTTGAGCACCAGGAGGTGGCTTTATCTATCCGATGTTACAGGAGAGGAAACTGAGGCACAGAGAAGGGAAGTGCCTTGCCCAAGATCACATGGCTACAAAGGAACAGTGTTGGAATCTGAACTCAGGTCTTTCTGACTCCAGGGCTCTTGGGCACAGGGCCTGTCCGTTGCCCAACCTTCGAATCTGGGAGGCACCCCCAGCGCTCCAGAGCCCACGGTGCGACCAGCTTCTCGGGAGGGATGAGCATCTCCCCTGGCGCTCTAGCACCTTCCGTACCTGCCCCCGCATGAGTCACTCACCAGAGCCAGAGTGAAAGAACCCACCTCCTGGGGGAGTTCTCTGTGTGAGTGCATTTTGGGTTCCCGTCTTAGTCACCACTTCTCTTGGTTCCCACCCCTCCCCCCCGACTGCCAGGAGCCCCCGTGTCCCCAGCCAGAGCCACCTGTGCCCCCCATCGGGCTCAGGCCCCGACTGTGGGGAGGCTTCGGTGGTGGGGCTGGTGAGGCCGAATCCCGAGCTGCGGGCAGGGTGACTTGGGGGCAGTAGGCCCCATAACCACCACTGGCTTCCCTTAACCTAAGTGAAAGCCGCGAACTTGTCAGGTGGACAGTTGCAGTACTGATAAGAGCTGGCATTTCTAGAGCGCTCACTTCAGCCAGGCTCTGCTCGGAGCCCTTTGTGTCTATTAAGACACGTAATCCTCCTATTAGCCCATGGGGCACTGGTGTCCCTGTTTTATGGCTGAAACAATCAAGGCTCAGAGAGGGGAGGTGGCTTGCCCAAGGTCACAGGGCCAGCCAAGGACAGAGCAGGGAGTCCCACTCAGGCTGTTGGACTGCCTCTACGATGGGCATTCCAGCTCCGATGCTGTCCCAAGGGCCGGGCGAGCCTGAGTCCCAGCCCTGGGCCTGGTCCTGCACCTTGAGCCTGGCTCAGCCAGAGCCCCTGAGAAAGGAGACAGGGGCCGACACTCCAGGGAGAGGCACCAGCTCTACTCGGCTCGGGTGAACTCTGGGCCAGGCCACGGACAGCCTCCCCTGGTTGCCAGGCTGGTCAGCCTCCGGGCCTTTGTAGGTGGTTTCCTTTGCTTGGAACACCCGCCTCCTCCTCTCCATGGACCAATCCCCTCTCCCATACAACTCAAGGCAGCGGCACCTCCTCCAGGAAGCCCTCTGGGATGTGCCCCCACAGAACCCTACACTTCCCCTAGGGAGTCCCAAATCGCCACTTGCTTGCTGTGACCTTAGGCAAATTACTAAATCTCTCTACGCCTCACCTTACTCATCGACAAAATGGGGCCCATGATACCTCCAGGGGTTTTTGCAAGGATGGAGAGATCATCCTGGCAGATAACAGGGTGGGGCCCGCAGTCGATGCTCACTCCACAGGCTCATCTTACAACACTGACTTGGGTACCCTGGGCTGTAACCATTTGTGTCTGTCTCTCCCTCTGGACCGAGTGTTCAGCAAGAGCAGAAATGGTGTCCTGTTTCCGCGCTTGTCCCAGATCCCAGCGCGCGGCCTGCCCTCCGGGACATGTCAACGCACATTCTATCCATTGGCTGAACTGCCCAGGGTCCAGCTTCCCGCTGGCGCGCGGTGCTGCGGGCTGGGGCGCAGGGCTGGGGCGCAGCGCTCACTGAGCCGGCCGGCCGGCTTGGCCTGGACAGGGAGCTGCCCCTTCCTGGCTGTGTGACCTCGGGCAAATCATTTTTTTTTTTTAAGATTTATTTATTTGAGAGAGAGAGAGAGAGAATGAGCTGGGATGGGGGGGCGCAGAGGGAGAGGGAGAGGCAGGCTCCCCGCTGAGCAGGGAGCCCGATGCGGGGTTCGATCCCACGACCCCGGGATCATGACCTGAGCCGGCTGAGTCACCCAGGCGCTCCAGGAAAAATCATTTGGATTAACCTCTCTGCAGCTCCTTGGCCTTGATGGCCAAGTGGGGGTGACAGCAGTCCTGCCTCCAAGGGCTCTCAGGAGGATTAACCGAACTGGTGTTTAGAAAGCACTCAGGACCCAGCCGGCCCGCAGCCGGTGCTGTAGGAGGGCTGTTGAAATGAGCCCTGCCTCCCCTGCACGGTTTCAGCTGCTCCTGTAAACACCTGGCCAACCCTCACTTGCTGCCCCGGGGACCTCAGAGTCAAGGTCCCCAGAAGCCCCTCTCCAGCGGCCTCCTCCTTCATGCCATGGCCTGGCGCTCCGGTTGCCCTCAAGGCCCTGCTCACGGCTGTGCCTCCCCTTCCAGCGTCTGGGGCCAGGGGCTCCGTGTAGGGAGCCAGGAGGACGGTCCACAGAGCCCACGAGCAGAAGAAGACAGTGGAAGCCTATCGTCTGGCCGAACACGATTTTCTTGACTCTGACTCCCACTGCCTCTGACAATATAATCGCGACAGGTTCTGGGAAATGTAGCCCAAACCAGTGATGTTTCAGTCGCACTGAAGACAGAGTCCCAGCCATTGGAGGACATGGTGTCATACAAGGCCTGCCTCTGGCCTGGCCTGTGGACCCCAGGCCCACAGGGCCGCTGAGGGGTGAGTAGGAGCCCACTACAGCGACAAGACAGGTTGGTGGGACTGAGCTGAGGCTGGCTGCCTCTGCGGTCCCCTCCCCCACCCCCTCCCACCTGCCCCAGTGGCGGGGTGACAGGAGTGCTGTGGTTTCCCCTGCAGCTTCAAGGATTCGTGCTCACTCTGCTGTGGCTCTTCAGGCCTCCTGCTCGATGCCCAGTTGGGCGCCAGCCCACAGCTCCAAGGTCACCTCACCCCTGAGAAGACTGAGCCTCCCTGGGGGCAAGCACCAGCCAGCCATTCCTCCCAGCGAACTTCCGTGTCCCCATCGGAGGCTGCAAACACTTCTGGAAGGCCTCTTCACTATGCAAAGGATGTGGGACACCGCCGCCCCCTTCCCCCCAAATGCCCTCCCCCGTTTGCTCTCTCTGCCCTATCCCCGGGCTTCTCGGATCAACCACAGGACACTGGTGAAATCCAAATTTTGGACAACCAACGACTCATGTTTTGGGAGAAGTATGTCCCAAATAGCGGGTCTGGAATTTTTATTCGCCAAATCTGGCGGCATAACGGGGGCCTAGCAAATCCAGCTGTGGAGAGGGTTGTTGGCCCCCCTCTCCCTCGAAGGCATCAAACTCCTTGGGACCCTTTCTCTGCACTTCCTTCGCTTCCCTCTGCCCTCCGTCCCCCCACCTCACCCCCTGGACTGGCCCCAAGGAGAGGTAGGGAGGAAAACCTCCACCAGCTCAAATGCTCTCTCTCCATCCCTTTCCAGCTCACTACGGTTCCTTTCCTTGCCCTCGGCCTCCCCTCCCCAGGCCCTTCTGCTCACACCTGGCACAACCCTTTGAACTGGCAGTTTGGGCTCTGTGTCTCCACCCCCAGCTGCTTTTGTGGGGGGTGGTAGAAAACAGAGCACATGTTTTGATGCCTCAAGTGAATAGACTGCCACAAAGCCAATCCGTGGCCCATACGTCCTCTGGTCTGAGTCCCATCACAACCTGCCCATTTCACAGATAAGAACACTGAGGCCCAAGAGCGGTCGAGGCCTCCCCCCAGGTCACACAGCTGGTGAGTGGCAGACTGGGGGTCTCTTTCAAGGGCCCCAGGGATGCCCAGAGCGGGGCCCCCGCCTCCTCAGAGACCTGGCTTCCCTGCGGCAGCGGGGCAGGCCCTGGAGGAAAGGGCTGAGTTGCCGAGGTCCCCCAGGTCCCCTAGGCCTTTTCGCACGGGACCTGGTGCTGAAGCTGCCTGGTGAAGCCTCATCCCACGCCCCCCCCCCCGCAGCTGGGCCCCTGTGACATTTCC
>NW_024424452.1:17554968-17614934 GCF_017311325.1 Ursus maritimus | reverse complement strand
ATCAGCCACAGCCGTGCTGGGCTGGGGAAGAGGGAGGAAGAGGAGGCCCCTTGCACCCATGGGAACCCGAAGTCTGACTGCTCGAGGCGGCCAGGCCTGCATGCGTGGGAAGGATTCCAAACGGCCTTGGGAGCTCCTGCCTGACTCAGTCAGTGGAGCCACGACTCTTGATCTCAGGGTTGTGAATGAGTTCAAGCCCCATGTTGGGCCCAGAGCTTACTTAAACAAAAATAAAATAAGGGGCACCTGGGCGGCTCAGTCAGTTAAGCACCCGACCCCTGATTTTGGCTCAGGTCATGGTCTCAGGGTCGTGAGATGGAGCTCTGTGCTGGGCGTGGAGCCTGCTTAAGATTCTCTCTCTCCCTCTCCCTCTACGCCTCCAGCCCCCCCAAAGAAAAGTAAAATAAAAAAATATTTTTTAAAATGGCTTTAAATAATAAAAATAAATGGTTAACACTTAGGATGGATTATATAGCAGACACTGTTCTAGGCACTTTACATAACCCTCTCAACCACCCCAGGAGGTAGGAAGTATTATCATCCCCACCTTACAGATGAAGAAACTGAGGCAGAGAGTTGAAGTCACTTGCTGCTGGAGTCAGTAATTCGAACTGAGGGCTCAAGGGTCCAAGCTGCTAACGACCACAGCTTCCGAGGAAAACAGCCAGAAGGATTGTCCAAATCAGAGCTCACCAGCTGAAACGGCCCGTGAAGAGACAGATGTTATGGAAGGGAGCAGAAAATCCGAAAACAGGCCAGGGGAATGTTAAGGATGCAGCCCCATTTCGGATGAAGAAAGAAAATACGGACTATTCACTACATGGCATTGGGACAAGGTTTTGCCACCTGAAATAAATAAATAAGTAAAAGGCTGCTCCGTACCTCACACCTTACAGCAAGGATCAATTACATTAAAGATTTAAATGAAAACAATAAACCACTACATAAAAATAAAACAAACAAACCAACAAAAACTTCTCATAGCAAAAGCCCCAGTGATATGAACAGCAGTCGAGAGGTAACACAGGCGGGCTTGCTTTGTGAAGATTTATCAAGCTGCCCGCTTCCGATCTGATATTTGCTGTGTATGTCATACTTGGAGGTCTTCGTGTTCGTTCTGGTTGGTTGGTTGGTTGGTTGGTTGGTTTTTATAAAAAGGGTCAAACTGGGAAAGTGACAAACCGGCAAAATATATTGGCTCCCTCAAATAACAGAGTCAATTTTCCTAATATGTAAAGTGTTCCTAGACATAAACAAGAAAAAAACTACCCGCCAAAGTGACAATGTATACAAACGGGTCACAGAAAAGAAAATACAGACGACTTTTAAACACATAAAGAGATGCTGGCCTTTTCCTCACGAAAAAGAGAAATGCAAATTAAAACTGCAGCTAGATGCCTGACAGTTTGGCAAAAAGTTTAAGAGTTCAAGAGCGCTCTGAGTTGGCAAGGATGTGGGGAGAAAGGCGCTGTCGGATATTGCTTGTGGGGGTGTCAGCCGGCCCCCTCCCCCGAAGGGGAATTTGGCAATATCTACCAAAATCACACATGCTTGTTCACTTTGACCCAATGCTTCCACTTCTAGGGATTCGTTATACAGAGATACTCCCACGTACGCTCAATGGCATATGTCTGAGGTTGTTCACTGTAACTTTTTTTGGGGGGAGGGGTAAATTATTGGAAGCCATCTAAAATGTCCATCCCTGGGGAGGGGGTGGAGGGTCGGGGTCACTGGGGGATGGGATGGAATGAGCACTGGGTGTTACAGAAGACTGATGACTCACTGACCTCTACCTCAGGAACTAATAATAGTCCATATGCTAATTAATTGAATTTAAATAAATTTTTTAAATAAATTTAAAAAATCAATCGATCCATCAATCCATCAAATGTCCATCCCTGGAGAACTAGAGGACGCACATCTACGTAATGCAGACCATGCAGCCATGGAAAGGAACGGGTCCCTGGCAAGGTGTGACGCTGGCACGTCTCCCTGTACGGCCCACGTCACAGGCGCTCTGCCCACAGGCCCGCAGCTCACTCTGCGGATCTGTCTGTTGTGACCATGTTCTGGAATACGCTTATTCTTATTTGAACAAAATCAACAAATGACGACAACTTCCCGACCAGCAGACATAAAGTCTCTGGGAAATGGAGCATCTTTTTCTAATTTGTACAGACCCAGGTCCCTCTGTCCGGTATTTTTTTTTTTTAAGATTTTATTTTTAAGGAATCTCTACTCCCAACATGGGGCTTGAACTCACAACCCCGAGATCAAGAGTTGCGTGCTCCGCTGACTAAGCCAGCCAGACGCCTCCCTCCAGTATTTTTTTTTTTAACACCAAGAGAATTAGACTGTTATTTTGCCTGAGCAAAAATCGGGTCTCTGTTACCTACAGTCAAATTTAATTCTAACTGATAGAGCGACTAATTTTTTTTAACAATTTTAAATAGAGGGTCACCTGGGTTGCTCAGTCAGTTAAGCATCCGACTCTTGATTTCAGTTCAGGTCATGATTTCAGGGTCATGAGATGGAGCCCTGAGTCGGGCTCCACACTGAGCATAGAGCCTGCTTAAGATTCTCTCGCCCCCTCCCTCTGCCCCCCACCCCACTCACGCTCTCTCTCTTTTTTTTTAAGATTTTATTTTTTTTTTTTTAAGATTTTATTTATTTATTTGAGAGAGAGAGAGCACAAGCAGGGGGAGGAGCAGAGGGAGAGGGACAAGCAGACTCCTTGATGAAGAGGGAGACTGATACGGGGGCTCGATCCCAGGACCCTGAGATCATGACCTGAGCCAAAGGCAGCTGCTTCACCGACTGAGCCCCCCAGGCACCCCTCAAGCTCTCTCTCTTACTAAAAAAAAAAAAAAAAAAAAAAAAAAATTAAATAGGAAAAAAATCCATCTTAAATTCATATGGAATCTCAAGGGACCCCAAATAGCCAAAATAATCTTGAAAAAGAAGAAAGTTAGAAGTCTCCCACTTCCTGATTTCAAAACTTACTACAAAGCTACAGTGCTCAAAAGAGTGTGGTACTGGCCTAAAGACAGACATACAGACCAAAGGAATAGAATAGTGAGTCCAGAAATAAGCCATCACATACCTGGTCACTTGATTTCCACCAAGGGTGCCAAGACCATTCGCTGGGAGAAGGACAGCCTTTTCAACAAATGGTGTTGGGAAAACCAAATATCCACATGCGAAAAAAAGAAGAAAATGAGCTGGAACCTCACTTAACACCATATGTGAAAATGAACTTAGAAATGGATTAAGATCAGGGGCGCCTGGGTGGCACAGCGGTTGAGCGTCTGCCTTCGGCTCAGGGCGTGATCCCGGCATTGTGGGATCGAGCCCCACATCAGGCTCCTCCGCTATGAGCCTGCTTCTTCCTCTCCCACTCCCCCTGCTTGTGTTCCCTCTCTCGCTGGCTGTCTCTCTCTCTCTCTGTCGAATAAATAAATAAATAAAAATCTAAAAAAAAGGAAAGAAAGAAATGGATTAAGATCAAATGGAAGACCTAAAACTATAAAATTCCTTGGGGGGGGGGAGGGTGGCGAGCAAACAGGGAAAAAGCTTCAGGATGTTGGATTTACGATGATTTCTTGGATATGATGCCAAAGGCTTAGTACATGGGACCACATCGAACTTACAAGCTTCTGCCCATCAAAGAACAAAATCAATGGAGTGAAAAGGCAACTCACAAAATGGGAGAAAATGTCTGCGGAGCATATATCTGATAAGGCATTAATATTCAGGATACATATACGGGGCTCCTACAAGTCAACAACAAAAAACCAGAAAACTAGATTTTTTAAATGGGCAAAGAATTTGAATAGACATTTCTCCAAAGACAACACACAAATGGCCAATATGCACATAAAAAAGATGTTCAGGGGCACCTGGGCGGCTCAGTTGGTTGAACATCCGGCTCTTGATTTCAGCTCAGGCCATGATCTCAGGGTCATGAGATCGAGCCCCACATCCGGTCCGCGCTCAGCATGGAGTCTGCTTGGGATTCTTTCTCTCCCTCTTCCTCTGGCCCTTATCCTGCTTGAGAAAGAAAGACAGACAGAAAGAAAAAGAGAGAGAGAGAGAGAGAGAGAGAAAGAAAGAAAGAAAGAAAGAAAGAAAGAAAGAAAATATTTTTTAAAAAAGAAAGAAAAGAAAAGATCCTCAACATCATTCATTAGGCAAATGCAAATTAAAACCACAGTGGGGTATCACCACATATACGTGAAGACGTCTACTATAAAAAAGTAGACAATTACAAGAGTCGGCACGGACGCAGACAAATTGGAACCCTTCTGCCCTGCTGGTAAGAATGTAAAGTCGTGCAGCCTCTATGGAAAATAGTCTGTTCTTTAAAAAAATGAAAAATAGCGTTACCCTAAAGATCCAGCAATGCCCCGTTGGGTACATGCCCCAAAGAATTGAAAGCAGAGTCTCGAAAAGATATTTGCACACCCATGTTCATAACGGCGTTGTTCACAATAGCCGAAAGGTAGAGGAGTCCACAAGGACGAACGGGCACTAAGTGGGGTGCACACATACACAGTGGAACAGTATTCAGCCTTCGCAAGGAAGGAAACCGTGTCACCTGCCACAGCATGGATGACCCTTAGGGACACCCTCAGCGAAATAAACCAGCCACGAAAAGACAACTAGTGCACGATTCCAATTATATGAGGTCCCTAGAGTAGTCAAACACACAGAAACAGAAAGTAGAAGGGTGGCTGCCAGGGGCTGGGGGAGGGGGAGGCGGGGAGGTGTTGTTTAACGTGTACAGAGTTTTCGTTTTGCAAGAAGAAAACGTTCTGGAGGTCTGTTGCACAACGATGTGAATATATTTAACATGATTCGACTGCACCCTGAGAAATGGCTAGATGGTTGAATCTTCTGTTATGTGTGTGTGTGTTTTTTTACCACAATAAAAAAAAATTAAACACTGCGGTGGGCCACCAGTTTGCAATCTCTCCTTTAGACAGTGCTCCCCCGCACCCCTCCACCCCCCTGGGACAGGCATGCACCACTTGCTAGGACGGCAAGGACCGTGGGGAAACTTGTCACGTAGGGGCTGACAAGCTTGTCTTAAGTGCTCTTTTACTCGTTTCATTCGACAATACTTACCAGGTGCGGACTCCGCGCCAAGCTCCAGGCCCTGGAGCGACAGAGATAAGTGGGGGAACTCCTAATCTGGGGGGGGGGGAAGGACAGACCCTGAACACATGAAAAGATCAGAGATGGTGATACCAATTCAATGGGGTTGCAGGATGCAGGGTGACTGGGAGGGCATGAGATTACAGGGAATGGACCGGAAGGGCTCTGAGAAGGGGAACTTCATCTGAGATCCCAGGGACAGAAGCTTCGGGGCCTGTGAGGATGGGCGGGAGCTCCAGGCAGAGGGAGAGGGAGCGCAGAGACCTGGAGGCAGGGGCAGGCCTGGCGGGGCCTGTGGTGGGCAGGAGCAGGAAGGCCTGACTCAGGGGCCGCTGGGGGGGAGGATGGCTCACGGGCTCCCAGCAGCCCTGTGTGCAAGAAACAGATAAAGCCCAGTCCTTTCTTGGCATAAACTTGCTCTGTGAGTTCAAATGTATCATTCTCTTTTATGATAAAAAAAAAAAATTAGAATAAACTAGATATTCCTAGAGAAAGCCTGAATCAATCGATGCCCCTCAAACTCTCATATTTGTCTCCATACACCCAATAACGGCTGGATCTCTGAATTAGCTCCTTGGTGTGATTTAAAAACCACGGATCTGCTTGGGCCCCATCACCCCCACTCGCCAGGTGGGTGTCCTGAGCCCCAGGGTGGGGAAGGAGCTGCAGGCAAGCCCAAGGCTGAGCAGGAGTTAGGTCTGGAGGTGAGGGGTGCCTGACTCCCAGGTCAGGGGTGGGAAGGCCCTTACTTATTGGGGCACTGGAGGGCCCTGGGGCCTGCTCCCCAACCTTGGGGCAGTCTGGGCATGGGCGTGGGGCCTTGGAGGGACAGCTGGCGGTCAAGCCAGTGGCTTGCTGGCTGGGCTGGGGGTGTCTAGGCACCCCAGCAGTGGCAGCCACCTGCTCAGCAGGACCCCCGCCTCACTTCCTGCTGGGTGGCCAAGCCCGCTTAGCCCTCTCCCATGATCCTCTGGGCCTGGCTCCCCGGCCAGGGAATCTCTGGATCAAACAGCCCCTGTGGGTGTCTAGGGCATTCTCCCAGGAACTCCGAAGGAGCTGGAAGTCCTCTCAGGGCCGGCGATCCTCCCACAGCCTGTGTGGTGGCTGCTAGAGTCCCAGCCCTGCCACCGAGCGGCTGTGTGGCCTTGGACAGGTGGTGGTGTGCTCTGCCGGCCTGGGAGGGATGCAGCAGGGCCACTGAAGGGTTCTCAGTCTCTCTAGGTTTCCTAAGGCTCCATCCTGAATCCACACATAGGACTTTTCCCCACAGCCACAGCTGCCCAAGCCAATTTTTTATTAGTGTTCCTTAAAATGGCTTCCTTTTTACACTGAAATTCATTTCCAAGACAACTAAATGGAAAACCAGTGTCGTTTGCCCTGAATTAAAACAAATCCAGCAAAATCACATCAAATTAAATTCCATAGAGCTCCCTGCTCGGGGTGCTGAGCTTGAGGCTTTCTCCCTCGGTGGGGAAAGTCAGAGCAGCGAGTTTCTCGGGGTGTCAAAGGGCAGCCCCGCAAAGAGCCTCTGTCTGTAACCAGAATCGGAATTGAGAAGAAAACGACTTTGTCTCCCCAGGATTGAAGGCGAGGTCATGCTGCCTCTGCCTGAAATGGGCACGTCACCGTACGCCCAGACCCTGGGGACGGTTCGTCTCCTTCAGAATCCTGCACACGGAGGTTTCCTAGCTGTGTGACCTTGGGTGGGTCACTCAGCTTCTCTGTGCTCAGTTTCCCCCTCTGTAAAATAAAGTTGATAACAGTCCCCACCTCCCAGGGGCGCCATGAGGATTCAGGCAGTGGGTGTTGACAGGACCTGTGGCAGAGAAAGTGCTGCCCAGAGCTGCAAGACACGGAAGCCCACCGCCCACCGTGGTAGAGATGGGATGATTGAGGTGCAGGGAGGGGAAGGGATGGGCTCAGCAGCACCTGGGAGCCCCCCTGCTCTAAGCCCCTCTCCGCCCCAGCCAGCCTCACCCTCGGACTCCCCTGCACGTGTCCTCCCTCCTGTCCCTCATCCCCAAACTCCCTGAGCCCCCCACCCTGGTCAGGTTGCTTGGTGGACTCTCGCACCAAGCCTGGGAGGGAGCTCGTTCATCGGGCCCAGTCCACAGAAGGGGGCACTGAGGCCCAAAAAGGGGACATAATTCCTCTGTCTCTGTGTGTGCCACACAGAGGGTACGAGGAAGGCGCAGGGGATTCTGGGCTCCCCCACCCCCATCCAGCCCCAGGCCCCCCCCTGCATTATCTCTAGGCGGTGGCAGCAGCCGAGCCTCCCAGTATCTCTCTGATCCCCCAAATTTCCGGTTCCCCAAAGACAACTCAGGATGTGGGGAGGGAGGGGCAGGGAGAGGAGGAGGGAAACAGAGAACAAGAGAGAGATCACAGAGAGAGACAGAGAGCCACAGAGAGACGAGAGACAGACAACTGGAGACAGAGAGCCGCACAGAGACAGAGAGATGGCAGAGAGACAGAGGAGAGATAGCACTTCCGAGACAGATGCGCCACAGAGGGAGGCGGGCAGAGATGGGGAGACACAGGTGGAGAGCCAGAAGGGGGAGAGGGGCCCCAGAGACACAGACCCAAAGGGAGACATGAAGGGAGGCCAAGAGCCTGAGAGGGAGGCAAAACTGAAAGTGGCAAGTGGGAGAGGGAGTCTGTCAGTGTTGGGGTGGGAGGCACGAGGTGTTGGAGGCATCCGGAAACAGAAAGGAAACTGGTGAGTGTGGGAGCCAGGTGGGAGAGGGTGAGGAAAGCTCAGAGGCCCGCTCGGGTGCACGGGGAGGCAGCTGGGGACAGGGACCCGGCCATGTAGGCCAGAGGGGCCCCAGGGGAAGCAGACCAGAGGCCCCACTTTCCCCTCTTTCTTGGAGCCCCCACGGGGCCGCAGCTGCCCCAAGCGTCCACCCACTGGGCTCATGAAGCCCTGTGTCCCCGAGAAAAGGGACTGTGTTCAGACCCAGCCCCGGAGCCCCCGCAGCCCTGGAGCCAGCCGCCTCTGTAGACGTCCGGCTGCGTGCGCTCTGAGGGGCTCAGCTGCCCACCCTGACTGAAGCCTGTGGACGGACCCGGTGGGCACAGAAGTAGCCCTTGAGGGCTGGCTGCTCGGGGACGGAGCGCCAACACCCTGCTTGGCCTGGCCACCTGCCCTCTGTGAGCCTCAGTTTCCTCGTTTGTCCAAGGGTGGTCATGAGAAGAACATACTCAGGATCACAGTGAGGACCAAGCACATGTGAAGTGCGTGGCGCAGGGCATATGTAGGGGCCTGGAGGTGGCCTGTTGAAGGTCGCTCCTCAGCATCCTGTCTCGATGAGTCAGGGCCCTTTCATTTGCAAATGACAGAAACCCAGCTGGAGCTGAGCCAAGTGAGGGAAGGGTGTTAATAAACTCAAGTAACTCAACAGTTCTTGGGTGGAGCAGGTTTCAGGCACAAATGGATCCAGGACCTCAACCCACATTCCCAAGAACCTTTCTCCCCGACGTGGCACTGCTCACCTCTGTGTTGCCTTCTCTCTCTCTCTCTCTCTCTCTCTCTCTCTCGGGTGCCCTTCCCGTGGTGGCCTCTGGCAGCTCCAGGCTCCTGTCCGCCCTGTTGACTGGTCCCAGAAGACAGAGAGAGAGAGACCAAGAGAGCGCCTTATTCCCCAGGGTTCTGACAAAAGTCCCTGTACAGAGCACAATTTACTCTCTGTGGAATTTCTCTTTTGGTTTGCCTCTTTGTTTTCTCCCTTTGCACTAACTTTTCACCAGAACATAGCCTCCCTCCCCCGACCCCAAAGTAGGCTGTGCTTCCCTAAATAACTTTGGAATGTGCTGTGTGACCTTAAGCAAATCACTTAACCTCCCTGAACCTGTTTTCTTTTCTGCAAGAAAGGTTCCTCATACCTTATACAGACAGGAGTGTAGTGAGACTCACTGAAATGACGAGCGTGGCACGCAGTAAGTGTGGAACAAGGGCCTCTCAACAGCTGTCCTCCTTTCTACCAGCAGTAGCCCCTCAGCTTGGGAGCCTTCCCATCTCCAGTCCAGAACTGGGGGTGGCGCATACGACACAGCCCTAAGTCAGTCAGCACATGGCATCCTCCTGGGCAGAGACCGGTTCAGGCAGTCCTGGGCCCCGAGCCAGGGCAGTTAGAGTCGCTGGAGGTGCTCGGACATCTTGCCCCAGGCTGGGAACCCAGGAGCACGCGGTGTCTGGAAGTGCTGGAACTGTCACGTGACCACACAAGGGGCGCCTACAAATAGAGGCATTAGAGAAAGGAGGGCTGAAGAGAAACTAGAAGGTGGCGATAATATTTAGGCCTCTGACTCCAGCTACACCTGATCGTTTCCAACCTTCTCAGCAACCAGGGAGCCCATCTTTCTACTTCTGGGGACACCTTTTGGGGCTATGGCCCTCAGAATGAGAAGGTTTTACAGTTGAGGTCTAACATCCTTGAAGGTCCCCAAAGTTCAGAAATCTAGTGGCGGAGTCGGGACTAAAACGAAGGCTCCTCACTTGTGTTCCGGTGTGCTTGCCACCAAACGTGGTCCTTGTTCTGGAATCATTGCTCATCAGCTCCGAGACTAAGAATTCCAAGTAAATAAAGCAAAAGTAAGGAACACCTGGAGAGATTTCCCCGCGGGGATTGAGGCGGGAGGGAAATGGAATGCAGGGCACGAACGAGGGTGGGGTGCCTGGGACAGATGGGTCACCTGCCTTAAAGTGTCCTCCCGGGTGTCTCCCAGAGGCAGTTAGAAGAGGTGGAGGGTGAGGGAAAAGGTGAGTCTGGAGTTTTCTCACGTGGGTTGCTAGGGTCTCATCATTAGACCAGGGTAGGCTGATTGTGGTTGTGATTTGGTGGAAATGATAGCAGCCATGGTTATGTTAGAAACCTTCCTCCTGTACGTGACAGAAAGCCTGGCTTAAATTAGCCTAAGCAAAAAAAAAAAAAAAAAGTCGATTGGCTCTTCAAGTAATGGCTTCAGAAACACTGATCTGGGTGCTTTGAGGGGCTATCAGAGCTCAACCCTTCTATTTCCATTTCTGTCCCCTGCTTTCTTCTGTGGTGCCTTCCTTCACAGGAAGGCGTTCTCCAAGCAGAAGCCTGCAAACCCTGCAAGTGAGGACCTCCCTGGTAGCCCCACACCCAGGGCACAAAGAGCTTCTCTTTGCCAGGAATTCCTCCAAAGTCTCAGGAACGTGTCTCATTGGCCTGAATTGGGTCACATGTTCCAGTATCAACCAATTACAGGGCCAGGAGGACAATGGTTGGCCATCCTGGGTCACGTGCCCATCCAAGCCCGCAGCGCCACGCAGTCGCAGGAACATTTCCAAAGCAAATCCCATGGCGGCGCTGCGTTGGACAAAGAAGGAATGGATGCTAGGAAGGTGAAAACAAAAAAATGTTAAAAGGTGGTCTGCAGATTGCTAATAATAACTTTTTTTTTCGTGAGGTCAAATAAGGTCGGGAAATACCAGATTAGGCAAAGAAAAAGCAGATATTTTATCCCAGGCCCTCTCCCGAGCCATGAACTTACCACTGCGCATGTCTCTCTGAAAGGGTGTAGAAAGAACGCTGCTTTTCCCAGGCGCCCCCGACCACACAATTCTTTCTTGAGAAGCCTCCCTCAGGGGCCACAAGATGCATTTTGGGAAAAACAACACAAGACACCACAAAAAGCCCAAGCAGTCACCGTCCGTGTGTCCTTCCGTTTCGCGGGGCACTGGCCTGAACGGCTCCTGGCACCTGTCTTCCTTTGCTCAAGGCTTGCTTCGGCCACCGGAAGCCGGAAGTTCTGGAGAATTGGGTGGGGACAACTGGGCAGAGACGTGGAAATACCCCCGCCCCCTCCCCAGGACGGCAGGGCCCACACTCACACGCTCCTCACCCACACGCACCGCGCTGGCTCCCAGCTGTCACAGGACCGTGCCCCAGGGCCCAGGAGTAACTGGCTTCATAATGCACCCTTGTTGGACGCCTTCTTTTTCCCGTCTCACTCCCCGACTCCCATGCCAGTGTTTTGGGACCACCTCCCAAATGAACTACTTGCACTAGGACTCTCACCTCAAGGAGTGCCTCTGAGAGAACCTAAATCAAAAGTGCTGTTGCCTACCGACGGCTTCTAGAAGCACCTAGATGTCCCCCCCAGCAATTCCAGAGAACACTCGCTTATCACTACACCGACCTTTCCAACAACAGACTTAAAAAAAAAAAAAAAGTCTAATTCGCTCCCCAGCTTCCAGGGGAAGCTCTTAGGGATTCTTTCCACCGGCCACCCCAGTGGGCTCAAATACCCCAGGCCCAGCCCTATAGACCTCATTGCATTGGATCTCTCTGTCATGCCTGGCTCGACTTGTGGTAGAAAAGCCACATGTTCTTGCTGGTCCAAGAAGCAAAAATGGGAAGCTGCTTCATGCTTCAGGGAATGCCCCTACCCCCAATGCACCAAGGAACGGACCAGAATCACCTTGGATTTCCCCATTCCTCACAATGCAGGGCCGTCACCACACCCCTTGCTTCAGCCTCCCAAGCATCTCATTCTACCACCTCTGTCCATTGTCCCTCCTTCTTTAGCCAGCTTACCACCATCTTTCACATAGATACTCCCAACAGCTTCCTCTCTGCTCCCACCTCAGGGCCTTTGCACATGCTGCTCCTGAGGCTGCAACACCATATGCAACTCGCCGACTTGGCACAGACAGATCCATGACTCTCAGCCTGTTTACTGTCTCTTAAAACTGCCCTGACCCCCCCCCCCCGCCACTCCCTCCTTGGGCCTCCGCCTCTCTTATTATGAAATCACTCAGATATGCAAACACTTAAGAGAATCATATATCAAACACTTGTGAACCCAACCCTGCTTAAGAATTAGACAGTACACTTACCGCTGAGGACTTCCTGAATGCCTTCCCAACCATTCCCCACACGCTGCCGCATGGTTGCCTCTCCCCTGAATTTGGTATTCCTCGTTGCTTTGCCTATCTTGCATATGTGTGTATCCCTGAACCATATATACCCGTTTTCATGCTTTCAACTTTATATAAATAAATCAACTTGTTTTCCTTTTCTCACTCCATACTCTCTCGGTGATGTTTATCCATGCTGACAGGTGCTGCCCCAGTGCACTCATTCTTACTTGCTGGGGAGCGCCCACCCGCGGTGTGATGGGCTACCAGTGCTCCACCCACTGTCCGGCCTCTGTCCGCCATCGCCCACCGCCACCACCATCGCAAGGCCGCCCCAGCCTCTGGTACTCGCCCCCTTAGCTGGCGGGCTATTTGATCAGGGTTTATACCCAGGAATTTGCTAGGTAAAAGGACACACCGTCTTCAGCCTTACTGATGTTGCTAGATTGCTCTCCAAGGTGCTTGTACCAACATCCCTTTTTGATAGATTTTCTGTTCCTCGGCCCAGGGACAAACGTGCCTCTTCCCTTGTCTGTGTCCTCCAAATAAACTCTGCCTGTTGACGTCCAGCCCGTCCAGCCCTCTCCCTGGGGCCTCCCTCCCCCACTTCTCCAGTCGGGCCTCTTACAAGCCTCCCTTGGAGAGCAGCCGGCACTTTGGACAACAGCCAGAGCAAGGACGTTGGCAGCAGGGACTCCAGAGGCCAAGAGCTGCAGATGCAATCCCAGATTTACCACTTCGGCTATGTGCCTTTGGGCACATCGCTTCTCCTCTCTGGGCCCGTTTCCCCACCTGCGAATGGGGATACCCCCAGTCAACCGACCACAGGGGAATGGCAGTGATTAAATGAGATAAGCACGGAGACATGGCGGGTGCTTGAAGATAAGTTGTTACTATTGCCTTTGAAGCCCACAGAGGACGCCGACAACTCTGCGTCGCTCCGGGCTACTTTGTGTATGCAACAGAAACCCCAAGTCAAGCCGGTTGAAGACAATTGGGAATTTATTGGTCCACGTAACTGGGAAGCCGGAGGGGGTGTCTCGCTTCAGCTGTGACTGGATGCAGGAATTCGGACACCATCAGGAAGCTGGCCCTGTCCATCTCTGGGCCATTCTGTCCTCCACACCGCCTTCAATCTCGGGCAGCCTCTCCAATAGGGGCTCAAGGAAGAGACTCTTCCAGTTTACCAATGGCCATGAACGAGAGCTTCACCTTCCAGACACTTCCTGCCCAAATCCCAGGGCCGGTCCTCAGGGGCCCAGGTTAGGTTACGTGCCCAGACCAGAGCCAGTCACAGTGACCGAGGCATCGCCCAGAAGCTGCTCAAAGTGCGGTTCTCAGCACAGAGCTGTCGGAAGGCCCTGGTAGCTCCTGTGAAATGCAGATGCCCAGGCCCCATCCCAGACCTACTCATTCGGAATCTGCATTTTAGCAAGACCTCCAAGGGAGTCATCTGCACATCAAGGTTGGAAAAGGCTGCACTGCACATTACCTTTCAGCTGCCCTGGCGTCCAGTCCGCCCCCTTACTTTAAAGATGGAGAAACTGAGGGCTGGCCGGAAGCGGTCTTGTTCCAGGTGTCTGCTTCGCACCCAGGGCTCCCCCAGGCCCTGCCCTCCCACCACCCCAGCCATCGTCTGCCACGTCCGTGGACTCTCATGGGGGGTGCATCGAAGCCCAGGAGTGGCAGCCTGGGTCGGACTTGCCTCGCACCGAGGTGGCAGAGCCGTGTCCCTGCCACCATCCAGCCACTCCCAGTACCTGGTCAGGACCGTCGGGAGCGCGGCGGCCCCAGGGAGGATGGAGACCCCAGATGCACACACAGGCTCGTGCACACACACGCAATCCCACACGGGTGCTCGGGCACGGCCCCCCCCCTCATGCGGACTCCCATCCACTGGGCCCCCCAAAGGCAAGAGCGCTACAGACCACGTCAGCCTTTATTCGACTGCAGAATAGGGCTGGGCCGGGGTAGTCCATTCTCAGGCTGTGTCAGAAGGTGCAGTGTCGGGGGCACACAGACTGGACCCCAAAGTGACAATAAGTTAGGGGGGAGGTTCTCAGACAGCTCTCTGGCTGGAGTCAGGGCAGGGAGCCACGTGGGGCCCCCAGGGCCCTGCCGGCTGCCCGGCTCGGGGGTTCCCAGGCGAGGCTAGTTCCAAAACAGGCACGGCCTCACGCTGAAACAACAGGGCAGGGGGAGGGAGGGGTCATGAAGTCAGGAGGTCAGCAGGGGTCAGACGGCCCCCGAAGGAGTCGGAGGACAGGGCTGAGGGGGGCAGGGCGGGGCGGCCGGGGCCTCTCACCGGACCCTCAGTGAAGCCCCTGCAGATTCTCATAATCTGGAGCTCCCTCTTCCTCTTCGTCGTCCTCATCCTCCACCTTCTGGGAGTTCAGGATGGCTGGGAGGGGAGGGACGGAGGTCTTCGGCTCACAGATGGCCCCCCCTTCCCCAGGCGGGCTCCCCGAGCTTCTGCCGCTGCCCACCCCCCCCCCCCCGGCCCGCCCCTCCCCCAGCCCAGCACACACCAGCCTCGGTCCTAGCCATGGGCGGCAGCTCCTGGGACACGTTCACATACTCCCGGCTCCCATCTGCAGGGGGCAGAGCAGAAGGGGGGACGGCCACGTGCAGGGTGAGAGAGCAGGACACTCCGGAAGAGTGCCACAGCAGAGTGAGGCAGGGAAGGGGGACCCCGGTGGGCAGCGGCCACTCACCCAGAGACACGTCGGCACTCTCCTCGCTCTCAGCGACGTTCACGTAATCCTCCCCCGACTCCACTGCAGGAGAAGCAGGGCCCCCAGCCCCGTCACCCAGAGCCCCAAGCGCAGACCCCCACAGTGTCCCAGCTAGACTTCTGAGCCCCGGACCCCCACCCGCAGATCCCAGAGGCCACCCCACAGTCAGCCCCGGGGGGTGGGGGCACAGAGGCCTTGGTGACAAGGAGAAGTAGGGCATCTTGGCCACAGCGGATGAGAGAAAGTGGAACTGTGGCAGAGGGCGGATGGCAGACACCAGCATGGCCCCCAGGCCGGGGACAGGGACAGAGAGCAGCTCAGCGGCGAGGCTCTGGGCAGCACCATGGGCAGAGGATGCCCACAGCCACTTCCCCCACCGGTGCTGCCAGTCAGGCCTGCCCCGAGCCCCCACTCTCATCTCGGTGCCTCCCAGCCCCTGTTTCCATCAGCACCATCTTGTCCTTTTATGGGGACTTGTAGCTCCACGAGGCCGGGGACAAGGCAGGCTTTGGAGCCAGAGGGCCCAGGTTCAAACCCAGTTCCGGCACGAAAAGGTGTGTAACCCCACACGAGATACCCAGCCTCTCTGGGCCTCAGTGTTCTCATCAGTGAAAAGGGGCGAGTGGTGGCACCCGCCTCCCAGGGCTGTTGTGCGAACTGAAGCAGAGAACATCGAACCAGGCCTGTCCACAGTAAGTGGCGCCAAGTGTCTGTTAAATAAAGGACCCCTCCTGTTGTACGATCAAGACAACCGAGGCGCTGGAGGGCAAGAGCTGGGCCCAACAGCACCTGCGAATCATGGGGTTTAATAAGTTAACACACGAAACACTCTTAGGAGGGCAGGTAGGAGGCTCCCGACGCCGCTAGCTCTTGCCCCCCCGAGCTGTCTGATCAGAGGCGCCCAGTGAACACGGGCGGGGAGGGAGGGGGTGAGGGACGATGAACCCGAAAGAGAAGAAGCGCCAGCACAGACGGTGAGCTGCCCGTTGAGCTGGCAGATGAAGCCAGCGTGGAACAGCTACGGAGAACGAGGAGCGTGACGGGAAACCAGGCACGGAAGGCAGCCTCTAACAGGCAGCGTGAGACCAACACGAAGGGAGAAGAGCAGCTCAAAGGAAACCGAAATGATGCCGGAAGCAGAAGAAAACTTCCAAAAAACCACCCCCTGCAGAAGATAAGCGATAATCAATAGCTTTAGAGAGTTCCGAGCCGAGACGGCCTCCGTGAAACAAAACAGAAGGCAAGAGAGGATCGCAAGAGACCAAGAAAGAGCTTCTAGATGGGAGAGACAAAAGAAGAGCGTCTGAGAAAAGAGTGAGGTCGAAGAAAGCGCGCAGGCAATAAAAGGGAAAGACAACGAAATAGGAAAGAGGACAGGAAAAGTAAGGAAATCAGAGGATCAGAGCAGAAGTCCACCCTGAGGGATAGGTGTTCTAGAAAGGGAGAACGTGGAGGGGCGGCGAGCATCAGAGAAACCGCAGGAGAGGGAAGCAAGGAGGGGCCGCGGCCCAGAGAGTCAGGAATGGCCAACTCACTGGAGAAGGCGCTGTCTCGGAGGCCGGGGTTGCTGGGCACGGGAGCCGGTGCGACAGCAGTGCTGGTGGCCGGCGTGCTGTCAGGAAGCACCTCCCTGAGGGACAGTCGGGGGGCGGGTGAGTGAGGACCCCCGGGCCACGGCCCCCCCCCCCCGCCCCAGCCTGGCCACTCACAAGTAGCCCTCGTTGTGATAATCCTCCTCGTCCTCGTCGTCGTCCTCACAGGCGGGCTCTGGGGTGGCGACACAGCGATCAGCAGGGCCCGGGCCAGGCCCTAGCCTCCCTGCCACCAGGGCACCTGGGGCCCCAGACGTACCCTCGTTCTCGTAGCTCGCCACACTGTTGGCTTCAGGGAGAGAGCGAGAGGGAAGCTGAGTCAGCTCAGACGGGATCTATCCTCTGCTCAGCCCCAGCCCTCTGAGCCCTGGCCTCACACTTACCCCCATCTGAGTCCTGCCGGGAAGATGGCATGCGGTGGGGCTGTGGGGACCTCCTGGGAGTCAAAGGCCAGAGGTCATGCTGGGGTGGGACTCTGGGGCAAGAGGGCTTGCAACGGGGAAAGAGACCCCCCAACCTACAGAGGTGGGGGGTAAAGAGGGGAATTCGGAAGGGAGGATGCTACTTACGGGATAGGGAGCAGGTCCGGCTGGCTCAGGGGGGGGTAGGAGGTAACAGGTGCGTAGGAGGTGGCTGACGGCCAGGGCACGACCGTGGCTGAGGACACAAGACCAAGCTCAAGGAATGAGTCCGGACAACTTGCCCCTGTCCTCGGGGAGGCGTTGATGGACAGACTAACCCCGTGAACCCTCCCATGCCCTGGACAGGCCTGAGGACAGCCATCTCCCTACCTGTCCCCAGCTCAGGTCAAAGCCATGTGGGCAGCCACTGGGGGTGACCTGAACAAAGGCACACGCCCTCTCACACGCCATGGGACCCTCTCCCCTACACCCGAGGGAGGGGGCCCTCCAGGTACTCACGAGGCCGTTTGAGCATGATGCTTGGGGTCAAGCTGGCAGGAGAGACACAGCTTGGTCAGGGACAGGAGAAGCCCCCACTCCCATCCCAGTCCCCAGGGCCACACAGGGTAGAGAGGGAGCCACACGGGGCCCACGAGCAACTCACCTATCAGAGGCACCAGTGTCATAAGAGCCTGGGGAAGAGAAGTCGGTGAGGCAGGAAGAGAGGTGGCGAGGGGAGAGGGTGGGAGTGTGGGGCAGAGTTAGGGAACGGCTAAGATGGAGTGGGGGGTCCGGGAGGGCCGGAGATCCCTCCAGGTGCGTCCTGGCCCGAGCACCTGGTCGCCGGGCAGCCCCCACTCACCTGGCATCTCCCGGCAGCGCACGCACAGCGCCACAGCAAGCAGAGGGAGCAGCAGGAGGCCCAGCACATAGGGGATCAGGACAATGACCTCCATCTGCGGGAGAGAGCTTGGACCAGGCCGAGCTGCCCGCCGCACACCCTCAAGGGCCGAGCTGCCACAGGGTGAGGGCTGGGCCGGCAGGGGTGCGAGAGCCGAGTGGGCACCAGCCTGGAAGCCTGAGGGGGGACAGCTGCGCCCTCCTGGGGCCCTCCCTGGGCCCCCTCCCCTTGCTGGGCAGCGTGAAGGTCAGCACTGGCTGGGGAAGACCCGGGATCCCAGGGCAGTCCAGCTGGGGTCCGGGCCAGAGTCTGGGGCGCCAGTCACCCCGGCGCAGCCCCTGCGCGCCCCAGCCCTACCTGCCCCTCGGCTAGGCGCCTGTCTCTCCACGCCTGCCCGTCTGTGGCAGGAAGCTGTGGTGAGCCCCGGGCGAGGGCAGGAAATCATCGGGCTCAGCCGGCTGCACCCGCCCCCTTCCCACCCCCACCCAGCCGGTGGGGAGGAGGAGGAGGAAGAGGCCTGAGGAGCCAGCCCCAGGCCCTCAAGGTGGGTCGGCCGGCCTCGGGGACAAGGAGCAACTCCCACCATGAGAAGGAGGGCGAGACACTTACAGGCCAGCCAACAGCCACAGGCTCCACAGCCATGGCCCAAGGAGGCAGCCAGGAGGGAAGCCTGCCTCTGGAATTCTGAGGGGCACGGGGCAGTGTCCACCCCACCTTACCCTGGCCGGCCTGCCAAGAGGGGAGGGCTCTAGGGAAACCATGGGCGTGACTCACGGTCACACTGAGTTAGCTCATTCCACACTCTTGTTCGCCCGGCACAGGAGGGCAGGGATTTGCCCAAGGTCCCGCAGGAGTGACCCCGCAACCCTAAGCGTCCTGGGGCTTGGCAGGGGGCATCCCCTGCGGCCTACCAGTCAGAGGTCAGTAACACCCAGACAGACTCAGGCAGGCACTGGGGGTCTGGCTACAAATTTTATTCAGTTACAAATAGCACCAAGCCCCTGGGGCCGCTCCAGGGGAGGGGAGCCCCCCTCCCGGACCCACTGCCCCCTGCCCTTGGCCGCTGTCTGTGTAGTGTGAGGGAGCTGGAACGCGGCCCGAGGCCACTCCTAGAAGCTGGGCCAGGCCGAGGGTTTGGGCCTGGGCTCCTTGCGGGGTGGGCCCGGGGCCAGCTGTGGTAGGTATGCAGGCTGGCAAGCGACGGCCCCTCAGATGAGCACACTGGACACGGGGACCCGCGTGGAGCGGCCTCGCTGCGGCACCACGATTCGGTCGTCTGTGAGCCCTGCCTCATGCAGCAGACCTGCTGGGGGAGGGGTCAGAGCCAGGGCTGGAGGGACAAAAAGACACAAAGCCAGGGAGGGGACCGAGGGGCAGTGGAAAGCGGACAGGGCATCAGAGCCATCAGAGCCGTGGGCACAGTGGAACGTCAGCTCGGTGGCAGGCAGACCCAAAGCCCAATGGACATGGGCAGGGACAGAGGGATAGACGGACAAGCAGGTAGTAGCGTGAAGCCGGGTGAGGAGCCATGGAGGGGGAGGGGACAAAGGGAAGGCCCCACTGACCCTGAACGTGCAGCTGGGCCCGGCGGCGGTCCCCCTCGATGAAGATGGCGGTGCCCAGGAAGGCGGCCCCGCCCAGAGCCCCGACGAAGGCGCAGAGCATGAGCGAGAACTGCAGGGCCCGGAACTCAGACAAGAAGGAGGGCGGCCAGCTCCGGCGCAGGCGGTCGGATATCTGCAGGGAGACGAGAGAAGGGAAGCCAGGAGCGTGAGTCATGGAGAGGGAGCCCCCCCGAACTCCAGAAGAACAAAGAAGTCAGGGGCCGGCAGAGAGGGGTGGTCTGGAAGACCAGGGAAAGCCCCACGGCCTCCCTGTGGAATGTGCGAAGACGAAATGCTGCCTGCCTGGCTGCCGGGCCAAGGTGAGGGGGGCCTGGCACAGAGCACAGAGACCTGCCCGGGGGCGGCCCCTCTAAGTCAGCCCCAGCTCTGGCCAGTGGCTGGTGCCGAGAATGCAGGGTTCCATGATCCCCACCCCAGGCCCAGCCAAGGGGCAGTGCTCACCAGGCCAATGAGGTAGGGGCTCCCGGCATCACCCAGCAGGTGGGACAGCACGATCTGGAAGGCCTCGGCAGTGGAACGTCGTGTGGGGATCACCACGTACTGGGGAGAGGAGGGGCAGAGGGCAAGGACAGGGCCAAGGCTCAGCCCAGGCTGAGGCCAGAGGGCACCCCAGCTCAGGGGCATTGAGTGGGGTGAAGGCCTGACTACAGGCCCCTCTGGGGCTGACTCTGAAGTTAGTCTGGGTTTGGGTTTTGAAAAAGGGGCAAAGGCTATAATGATGGCAAGCGAGGCCTCCCGCCCCCACTCCTTGCTCCCGTCAGCCTTTGGGCTAACCCTGCAGAGACACCCCTACTCACCAGCAGAATGTCAGCTACAATGGCCCAGTTCATGGACAGCAGTGTCTCTCCAATAAAGATGAAAATCTGGGGGGATGGAGGGGGAGACCGGGGTGGGGTGGAAGGGGGACTGTCTCATGGCAAGAAGAGTGAAGACATGGAGGGTGTACCGTGTACTAGGCCCATCTATTAACTCGTCTAATGAACCCTCAGAACGCCGCTGTGAGACAAAGCTATTCCTAGCTGACAGACGGTGAAACTGAGCATGGAAAGGTTAACTCGCTTGCCCGATGTCACACAGCTGGGAAGAGCCAGAGCTGAGATTCAAAACCAGGCACTCTGGTTCGAACTGTCTCCAAACCACTATACTGGTGGACCCCAGTCCTGCCCCAGTGCACCCCAGTCCTGCCCCAGGGCACCCCAGACCCAGAATGTCCCCTTTGACAGCTGCTGGCTACTCACATAGGTGGCCACGATGCTACCACGGGCACAGGCAAGGGACAGGAAGAGGAAGGGCGCGGAGCCCAAGAGGCCAGCAGCGCAGACCAGTGGGTCAGCCCGGGGGTTGGAACGACGGAGGCGGCGGCTGATCTCCACGCCCAGGCCCACACCCAGGACCCCGGTCAGGCAGGTGATGAGCCCAAAGATGAGGCTGAGGGCAGGGGGAGGGGCATGGGGGCCAGTCCCTCTGCCTGCACAGCCCCCTCGCCACGCCCCCACGGCCTACAGAAGAAGATGGTCCGTCCCAGCTGCCTGCACAACTCGGGTCTATCCAGGACCCCACGGGTCACAGAGCTCCGAGAGGAAGAAATCAGCCCATCACCTATTTCCCAGCCCAGGAAACGGACACTGGGAGAGGAAGTAGCCTGAGTCTGAATCAGTGAGTCTCTCCCTCCATCCCCTGCCACCTGCAGGCCACCTAGCCTCACCCCCTTCTGGTACCTGTCAGAGGAAGAGCAGGAGTCTCCAGGAAGGCAGGGTGGAGTCTCCCCCAAGACCACACGGGAACGCAGCAAGAACGCAGGAGCCCAAAGAGCCAGGGAGCCCGTGACAAAGGCCACAGCAGTGAAGCCAAGGGAAGAGAGGATGAAACTAGGACTGCAGACAGTTGGGAGGGAAGAAGTCAGACTCCACTGGGGTGTCAGGGTAGGGGACATCTCCTCTCCCTCCCTGGCTTATTTTAGTAAGGTCAGGACACTGGGTATGGAAGCAGTCTTGGCTCCTTGGATCTGGGCCTGTAATTCAAGTAGCTGCCACAAGGGGGCAGTCGTGACTAATGCCTGGCCTTGGGGGACCGCCAGTGGGGAGAAAACAAGAGCCCACACTCACGCGAATCTCAAACGCCACAGCAGGGCCTCCCCTGGGGGACCTCAGATATTGGGCTAGAATGGAACTAAACTCACTTTCTTGCCAGGGCCCTCAGATCTGCCCACCAGGAGGTGGGGTTGAGGGGCGGGGAGTCTGAGTGGCGCTCCACAGCTCCCCTTGGCGGCTCCCGTACCACCAGGAACAGCAGCAGAACAGCCACCACCCCTAGACCTGGAGTCACCTGGAGAAAGAGTGGGTTTCAGGACAGGCACAGACTGGGACACACTGAACCCCTGGGGCTGGGAAAAAGTGAGGTGTATAAAGGCAACTCAGGCCCCAAGGCCTCAAACCCCCAGCAACAGTCTGTTCACAGGCAGGCACTGAGCCTGCATCCCGAGGGAGGGGCAAATGCCACCAAGGGCCCGTTTCTGAAAGCCTAACTGCTCCCTCTTTGGCAACAGCACCCTAATTTCCTTTTGGGAAACTACTCCCCCCACTTTTCTTCATCCATGTGGTTCAAACAGGGCGGGGCTTGTAACCCAGACTTGGCCGACAAGAGTCATGTTAACCTCCCTGGCCTCCGTGATTGATTCAATGGCAGGCATGTGACCCACGTTCATCTAATCAGACACCATCCAGGACTATTGCTCAAGGATCCAGGGTGCCGAAGTTTCTAAATGGGAAGATAAACGCGTGGAGCTTTCACTTGCTTGAGAAAGAAATTAACATAGAGGAAAGTAGAGCTGAGAAAAAGAATAATTAAATTCCTGTGATGAAGTGGGAGTCCTGGATCCAGCTTTACCTGAAGCTCACCCTGGGACTCTCCATTACGAGAGCCACCGGAGTCCCATTTGGGGGGCTTACAGTTTTACGGGGCACCTGTCACCCGCAACCAAGAGTTCTGTCTAGCACACAGCTTCGTGGAGGGCAGCCAGGCTTCCTACACAGGCTTGGCAGACTGAGGACTGCCTTAAAAGGGGGGTGTCTGAAGGTAGGAAAGGGAGAAGCAGTGTGAAGGTTGCTGACTGTCCCCCAGGCTGTGTCCACACTCACCCGCAGAGCCCAGTGCCAGTCCCCCGCCACATCCTTCACTTTGGAGCCTGCAATGTAACCCAGACCACTGGGGAAAGGGGATGGGAGAGGAGAGGGGACAGCCAGTCAGACCTGCCCCACACCAGGTCCTTCTGCCGCCCCACCCTCCCCCCTCCCCGCCCCCCACCAGGCCCAAGGCCCACTCACCTGCCCACCGGGATAGCAAAGTAAAACACACTGAGCATCCGACTCCGCTGGTCCGCCACGAAGAGGTCAGCGATGAGGGTGGGCGCGATGGTGGAGTAACTGGCCTCCCCAACCCCCACCAGGCCCCGGGTCAGGAGGAGCAGCCAGAATCGCTGGGAAACGAAACATGGTGGAGGTGGCACCCCACCCTGCGGCCCACCCCCCAGCCCCCCTCACCAGCCAGCTCTGGAGAGGCGGCAGGGATGGCACGAGAGGCCTGAGCTTGACAGACCTGAGCTTGAGTCCTGGCTCCACTATTTACTAGCTTTGACTTTGGGAAAGCAACTTAACCTCTCTGAGCCTCAGATTCCTCATCTGCAAAAGGGGGGAAATGATAACTTGCTCACGTCACCATCACCAGGATTGGACAATCGAAGTTCTATTCAGTACGCTGCGCCCAGCAGGTGCAAAATAAATCTTAACGTCTATCACCCAGGACACCGCGGTGGTGAATAATGACCTCAGGCAGAGGTTTATTTGTCTACCAAAGACACCTGACGCTAAGGACAGGGTAGGGTCACCCAAGGAGAGTATGTAGTGCCTGAGATTAAGGACAGACTTCCAGGGCAGAGAGTGAGAACAGACAGAGGAGGTTTTGAAGGAGCAAAGAAGCAACAGCCAGGGAGACAGGAAGAAAACCAGAAGAGGGGCATCACGGAAGTCAGAAGAGTGTTGCCGGAAGGAAGAAGTGGGTCAATAGAGCCAGAGGCTCCGAGGAGATCTAGCAAAAGCAGACTTAGGAAGTAGAAGCTACATTTAGCAACCAAAAGGTCGCTGTTGACTTTGGCAGTGGAGCGGTAGGGGCAGGTTGGCCGGCAGTGGGGTGAGTGGAAGGAGAGGAAGTGCAAGCAAAGTGAGAGCCTCTCCCTGGCTGCTCCTTCACCCAGACCGGAGCTGGGTCAAGGGGGCCTTGTGGGAAGTCTGACGAGGAAGGAGAAGAGGGAGAACGGACAGTCCGGGTAAGGTCTTTTCCCTGTACAGAACTGTGAGTGTTGAGGTGTGGCATGGAAGGAGTCAATGGTCAGGGGGAAAGGGGATGGACAGAAGAACGTTCTAGAAGAACAGAGGAGAGGATGGGGTGGGCAGATTAAGTCAGGCAAGCGGGGGAGATAGGATGGCACGGACCCAGGGAGGTGCAGAAGTTCCCCAGGCCCGGTCTGCAACAACTCCAAAGAGCAGCAGCGAAGACTGACGGGCAGCGGGGGGGGCCGGAAGCAGGAGCCAGCATGGAGCCTCACCTCTCTGGGGATGAAGGACGACCCCAGTGTCACCAGGGACCAGAAGGCAATGCCCCCGCACATGAGATACTTCCGATTGTACCTGTCACCCAGGTAGCCAAACACAGGCGCCAACACCATGTAACTGGAAATGAACACTGAGGGGAAGCAGAGAGTCACAGCCCGGCCCCAGGACCCCTCACCCACCCTGACCCCAGCTCAGGGAGGGCAGGGGGGCCAGGGTTAACTCCCAACCCTGAAACTACCACAGCTTGCGGCCACAGAAGTCCAGCCCCATCTTCAGCACCTTTCAAACTTTCCATGGTGGAATGAATGGCCCGGCTGACCCGTCACTTCCTCCCATCCAGCCAAGAGCAAAATCCGAACTCCGTACCACGGCCTGAGAGGCACTAGCTGACCTAGCCCCTCCATACCACTCCAATCTCGTGCTGATCCACTCTCCCTTCTCTGCATCCCAATGGCCCCACTGCCAAACCCAGCACCATCTTCCGACTTTTGACACCCACTGTCCTCCCCATTGGGAGCATTTCTCCTCTCGCCTGAGTGTCACAGAACCTTCAGGGTCCGGCTCAAATATCTTCCCAACCCCCACATGTTCAATCTCGTTTTATCACAGCTACTCTGTTTTCTTTTACAAAATACGCCTACCAAAAATTATCTCATTATTTAAGTTTAGGTTTTTAAGGACTGGTGCCCTGTCATTCTCAGCAGAATGTCAGCTCTGTGAAGACAAGGGCCTTGCCTATCTTGGCCACGGCTGTGTCTTCACCACTGAACACATGGCATCGCACGAAACAGGTGTTCAGTAAACATGTGTTGAATGAAAAAGGGAACGGCTCTGACAAAGACTTGCTTCTCCTCTAACTCGGCAACTTTTTAACGCTTTGCAGACCTTGACCTATGATCCCATTCCCGTTCCTCTAGACCTTGCCTTAAATACCTCTAGGTCCTCTCTGGCCTGGGGCAAAGCAAAGAACTCTTCAAGATCGTATCTCCAACTCCTCTTCTCTCACTTGTTGTGTGACTCTGGGAAAGCCTGAATTCTTCTCTAAGCCTCAGTTTCTCTACAAAAACGTAGACAGTACTACCTACTTTTTCTATAAAATAGGAACAACACCGACTCTTTGATGAAAGGATTGGATGGGCGTAAAAGGTCTTGGCCAAATTCTGTGAACATTATCACCTCTTCCTCCAGGACCTGGCACAGAGTAAGTGCTCAGAAATGTTCGAGAAATGAAGGAAGGAAAAGAGGATTTAGCCTTGGCTTTGCCTCTCCCATAAATCCCAAGGCTCTGAACAAGTAAAACTCAACTCTCCCCATTCCAGACACCCCCTTCTGCCATTATTTATTGGGTGCTACCATGCTCCCGACACTGTACCATGCACGTTATAGGCATTAATTTGCATAAAATCCTCACATCAGCCCTATGAGGTGCTCTGGGATGCTCACCAACAAGGAAAGTGAGGCTTAGAGAGACTGAGGGCCTTGCCTAACATCACACTAAGTTAAGTGGAAAGCTGAGATTTAAACCCAGGTCTGTCTTAACCATAACACTAAACTGACTGCCTTTAAAATGTGGTATCCTAACTGAACAGGACAGCCCAGAGCAGAATAAGGGCCATCTCCCCCCTCCACTAAGTCTGGTCACTCTACCTCTATTAATGAGGCCCCAAGCATGCCAGCATGTAACCCCATTTGGGGCAGAAAAGGAAGAAATGCTGCTGTGCCCAGAAGGGACCTCCACTCACCGGTCTGGATGAGGCCAGAGCTGCTGTCTCCGATTTCGAAGAACTGCTCAATGTCTGGAAGGACGCCTGGGAAGAAGACTCGGGATGGGCTCGGCGAGGCAGCCCCACCTCCGGGACCCCCCCTCCCTTCCCCTGGTCTGACGTCCTCCCAGGAGTCAGTACCCGCCACGGTGAAGCGATCCATGTAGTTGAGGAGGTTGATGTAGCACAGCACGGCCACTATGAGAGCCGAACGGCCCGGGGACAAGCCGGTGATGCGCTGCAGCCCCTCCCGGTCCGGGACCTCGGGATCCTCGGACTTGGAGTTCCCCAGGGACCCCGGTAACCCCGGGGTGCCGGGCACCGGCCCGTCGTCCGTGTCATCCGCCTGGCTGAGGAAGGGCGCGGTGTCGGACCCGGACATGGTCCCCGGGGGCCTCGCCCGCCCGCGCTCCGGTCCTACAGACGATCCCACCTGCGAGGGGAGGAGGCTGGAGAAAGGAGGCTGGAGGGAACCCAGGCGAGGGAGGTGCGCCCAGACACCCGCAGGCGCTTGCCCGGAAGCACGGAGCACGGCTGGGATGGAACCCGGGCCCTGCCTGTCATGCCTCCCCGTCCCGGCAGACACAGCGCGCGGCGAGTGACGCCGGAGACAGGAGCGGGGTGGGGAGGGCCGACCCCCCCTGCCCAGGCCGAGGCCTCCCCTCACCCCTGGTAGGAACCCACTGCAATCACCGTCGCTCAGCCCCGGCCCTGCACCACGGCCGCCGCCATGTTGGACTGGAGCCGGTCATGTGACGCTGGAGCCCCGGGGGCGGCACCACCTCCCTGAAGCCCTCGACACGTGACCGCCGTGTGACTACTGCGTCGCGGCGGCCGCCGGCTCCCCCACCACGTGACTGTCGGCCGGTCGCCAGGGCAACCGGGGAAAGGTCTAGGACTCCCACCGGGAGTCGCGATGCACCGGGGAAGTCGCCCGACCCTCCGAATCTCGGCTTGCTTATCTGCAGCTCCCACAAGGCACGGTTCTTATCAAACGATATCAAACGAGATAATCGAATCGTAACGGGTTCTGGAAGTAGTTTATCTCCAGAAATGCCAACGATCAGTTCTCGCTCTCGGCAGTTACCCTTCCTCGGTGTCTGGTTTGGGCTTCAAACACGCTCAGGAAGCGTTGAACGAATGAGTGTTGAACAGCGGCCTCTGGAACGGCCCGTCCTTATCGTTCGGATTCCCCAAGCTAGCTGCCTGTCAACTCCTGGGCTTCCCCCCCGACACTGAAGGGAGGGTCCCAGACCCCACACGCCCGGTCTGGAAAGGGTTTTCCTCGCCTCCAACCGAGACTGAAGTCCTTGCGCCCTCTGGTGGTCTCATCTGGGATTCTAGCTGCAGGACTGGCCTCAAAGACCACAGAGCCCTGGCGCCAAGGGATAGCTTGGAGGGGTTCTTTAGTGGCCTCCCTGCCCCGCTCCAATCTCCTAGCTACAGTCATAAACGTACACTCGAAGTAAAATTACTATAGTTCCGGGGCGCCTGGGTGACTCAGTCTGTTAAGCGTCTGCCTTCGTCTCGGGTCATGATCCCAGGGTTCTGGGATCCAGCTCTCCATGGGACTCCCTGCCCTGCTTCTCCCTCTCCCTCTGCTGCTCCCCCTGCCTGTGCGCGCTCTCTCACTCTCTCTCAAGTAAATAAATAAAAGCTTTTTAAAAAAGATTTTATTTATTTGTTTGTCAGAGAGAGAGCACGCACAAGCCGGGCTCCTTGCTGGGCGGGCAGCCTGCTTCTCCCTCTCCCTCTCCTTCTGCCTGCCTCTCCACCTGCTTGTGCTCGATCAATAAATGAATAAAATCTTGGAGGAAAAAAAATTTTAAAAAACCTAAATACACCAATAACACAATTTTTTAAATGGACAGTAGACAGATATATGAATGGCCAACAAATATATGACACCATTGGTCATTGCGGAAAATACAAATTAAGACCACAATATCACTATACTAGGGGTCAGGGGGAGGAGGACATGCGAACAGGCACAGGAACCATCTGCGGACCTGGGTACTTCTACTAAGACTCACTGAACTGTACACTTCAAGTGAATGAATGGTTAGGCATGTAAATTAAACTCCAACAAATTTTTAAAAATTTAAAAGCCTGTAATCCAAATTATTTAGTAAAAATTAAATTTTTTGGTTATAAAGGCCAATATTTTGGGGCGCCTGGGTAGCTCAGCTGGTTGAGTATCTGCCTTCAGCTCAGGTCATGATCCCAGGATCCTGGGATCCAGCCCTGTATCAGGCTCCCTGCTCAGCGGGGAGTCTGCTTCTCTCTACCTCTGCCCCTCCCCCCACTCGTGCTCTCTCTCAAATAAATGAGTAACATCTTTTTTTAGATCTCAGATCTTTTTTTTTTTCCCAAAGATGTTACTCATTTATTTGAGAGAGGGCGAGAGTGACAGAGAGAGAGAGAGGACAAGGGGGTTCAGGGGCAGAAGGAGAGGGAGAAGCGGGCTCTCCACTGGGCAGGGAGCCTCATGGGCTCTCGATCCCAGGACCCTGGGACCATGACCTGAGCCAAAGGCAGACGTCCAACCAACGGAGCCACCCAGGCACCCAATAAATAAAATCTTTTTAAAAAAGAAATAAAGGCAAATATTTTGATGCTAATTGGTTTTGCCAGATGGGAAAAATATTTAGCTCTTCTCTGGGGACAGGTGTTTTTTCAATCTGATGGATCTCTTGAATAAAATTCCTTTAAGGTCAGATAAATAAATATGTCTGTACAGCTCTATTGGCTTAAACTGGAGCCCAACTTTTGTTCCACTTGCTGTGGTTTGTGACATGAAAACTATATGTGGAATTTCTTGGGGAAAAAAAAATAGTTCACCTATGACAAGTGCCACAAAAAAGACATCTGGCCTATGGGTATGACGAGGACCTGATAACAGGGCCATTGGACTGGGTCAAGGAGGTTGAGAGTCTCACTGAGGAAGTGGTCCTTGAGCTCAGATATGGGGGAGGGGCAAGCGCTGACCTCCCAGGAGGCAGAGGAAGGCTTGTGCAAAGGCCCTGCCACAGAAGGAAGCAGAATGAGCACAAGAATCTGAAAGGAGGGCAGTGTGGAGAACAGGGAGGGGAGGGACGCCAGCCAGGCAGTAGGCAGAGGCCGGCCTGGGCCTGGGCCTAGCCCATGTTAGGGATTTCCTTCATTTTAAAATCTGACTTGCAGGGCGCCTGGGTGGCTCAGTCGGTGAAGCATCCGACTCCTGATTTTGGCTCAGGTAATGATCTCAGGGTCGTGGGTCTGGCTCTGTGCTCAGCAGGGAGTCTGCTTGAGATTCTCTTTCTCTCCCTCTGCCCCTCCCTGCCCTGTGTGTGCACACTCTCTCAAATAAATAGCTCTTTAAAAAAATAAATAAAAATAAACTCCAATTTGCATCTGAGAAGATCCCTCTGGCTGCACTGTGCTTGGACTGAGGGGTCAGAGAGGCAGCAGCAGGCGGCTGGGGCACTGGGCCAGCCTTCAGGCAGCGGCGGCTGGCACCGGGGTGGGATGGAGGGAAGTGAACCCCTTTTAGAGACACCAGGGGCAGTTGAGTTGGGTGGGTGATGGAGCAGATATGGGGGTTAAGAGGCATCAGACACCAAGCTAGGGATCCTTGAGAACAAGATACAGTATTTGTTTCCAAGGAGCCTACAGTCTAGTAGGGGCGACAGAGACCTATGGGCGGAAGAGTGTGCTGAGCCAGACCCCTGCCCCGGGCTGAGATGGGACGCGCACAAGAGAACATGGCCAGTACCGGGGGGGTGTTACGGAAGGAAGGACAAGGGTCGGGAGACAGGAGGCTGTGCGGCTATGGGAAAAAGGCAGAACTGCACTTTCCTCCTCCAAGTGTGGCCAGCGCCCTCGTCACGACACCTGGGAGCTCGTTGGACACGCAGCATCTCGGGCCCTGTGGCTGAGCGCTGACCCCGCGTGTGTGTTTTCACAAGCTCCCCGGCTCACGTGTGTTCAAGGGTGAGAAGCGCTGGTCTTGTCGTAGGTCAGGCGCACCTGGCTTCCGTCTGGCTCTGCATTCGGTGGCAGTGAGGTCTGGGGCAGGCGCGCTACCCTAAGCTTCTGCTCCGCTTCTGAGAATGGGAATGACTCTGCCACTTACCCCGTAGGAGCGGTAAGGATGAATGAGATCGTGAAAAGTCCCGAGTTTGGTATGTGGCACAGAGCAGGGCCCCCTCTAGCTTTGAAGGTTTTTAATTAGGAGAGTTTTTGTTTGCTCTGTCTTGATTTTTTTTCAGGAGAGTTCAAGAAGACCACCCAATGAGGCACCTGGCTGGCTTGTCAGTAAGGAACGCGCGACTCTCGATCACGCAGTTGTGAGTTCAAGCCCCACACTGGGTGTAGAGATGACTTAAAAATAAAATCTTTAGGGGCGCCTGGGTGGCACAGCGGTTAAGCGTCTGCCTTTGGCTCAGGGCGTGATCCTGGCGTTCCGGGATCGAGCCCCACGTCAGGCTCCTCCGCTATGAGCCTGCTTCTTCCTCTCCCACTCCCCCTGCTTGTGTTCCCTCTCTCGCTGGCTGTCTCTATCTCTGTCAAATAAATAATAAAATAAATCTTAAAAAAAAATAAATAAATAAAATAAAATCTTTAGGGCGCCTGGGTGGCTCAGTCAGTTAAGCGTCTGCCTTCAGCTCACGTCATGATCTCAGGGTCCTGGGATCGAGTCCCTGCATCGGCTCCCTGCTCAGCGGGGAGCCTGCTTCTCCCTCTCCCTCTGCCTGCCTCTCCGCCCACTTGTGCGTGCTCTCTCTCAGTCAAATAAATAAAATCTTTAAAAAAAAACCAAAAATAACAAAAGACCACCTGACAAGTGATCCTTTGATCAAAAAGATGATCTCTCTCATCATAGAAGAAATGCAAATTCTTTTAAAATGAGTAGTCTTTCCCATCTCCTCCCCAGATTAAGTGCTGGCGAAAAAGAACCCGGAGTCTTCTCGCACTTGAGGTCCAGTCACTTTGGTCAGCAATCTGGCAGGTACTGAAGAGAGAGCAGACAGGGACATGCGTGTTCAGTGACCGGTGATTCCACTCCTGGATATAAACCTGAGAGAATCGCAGCTGGGGTCACTACAATGCTGCTTGCGATAGACACATCCTGGGGCTAGAACTGGGTTGGGTTCCCAGGGACAGAAATCCTCAAAGAGCAGTGATTTTAAACAGGATGGAAGTTCCCCTTCCCGTGAAAGCCTGGAGGTCAGCAGTGCAGGGTTGGTGGGACCCGGGCTCCTTCTCTCCTTGTCCTGTCCCATGTGGCTTCCTTTCCCAAGGTCATCTCGTGTCAGCGGCAGGAAGAAAGCGAAAGAGAGGGGCTCACACTTGCCCACTTTGGGAAACATCCCGCAGGGCGCATCCCTCTCCCCCTTCCACCCGTGAGGCTACACTGGCACCTGGCTACAACAGAGGCTGCCAAGTGCTGTCCTCACCATGAAGTCTCTGCATTTTGCTAAAACCAGGGGTCCTGTTAGCCTGGAAGGAGGAAGAATGGATGCAAGGGGCCATAGCGGGAGTCCCGTGAGGACCACGAAGACAGAAATCCTCAAGTAGACACGAGTTGAATGTACTCCCGTTTATTTTGTTGAAACTGAATACACAATTTTAACGTGTGCAAACTTATTAATGGATGTAAAAGATCCGGGGAAAAAAATGAGAGTTATACCATATTGTGGATTATTTAAATGTTATAGAGGCTTCTTTCTGTTTCTCTCACATTATAAGGTCAAAGGAAGGCCATATTCCAACAAAAGGTTTTAGAAGGTGAAATACTTTTGCCAAAATTATACCACATATCAGTGGAAAATTAATGGCTTTATTAGTAGACAGCACTTGAGAAGACTGGCTCATTCTGGGTTGGAAAATAAAACTTGGATCTCTTAGCAGCCGGTGCAGCCCGGAATCAACCAAGGAGAACCAATGTTCATCACACACAAGAGACACCAGCCAACGTGCATACCAGGCTGTGCTGGCTGGACTTCAGCCCTAGTCAGTGGCCGAAATGTGAAAGGACAAACTGAGAAGCTAACAGCAGAAAACATAAACCATCTAAACTACTTTTAAATAAGAAAACGAAAAGCAACAAATGATAGGACAAAACAGTTCACCCATCTACATTAAAATTGAGAATTTTTCTTCGGTGAAGGGCACCCCTAAATAACCCAACACGAGTGCCACCCTGAGAGCTGTTTGCAACCGGCAGGGCAGTGCACAGAAAGGGATCCCCAAAGGCTGCTTGGTGGATGAAGAAATCCCCCCAATTACTGGTGATCAGATGAATGGACATTGAAACACGCCCCCACTTTCCACCCAACAGACTGGAAAAAATGAGAAAGCAGGGCAGCAACAAGTGCTGGTGAGGATGAGGAGAAACGGAGACCCCCGAAGGGAGGCTCAATGACTAATCGAAAGAAGAATTCGGTAGAACCATAGGAAATTAACCAGCCTGACCCATCATCCCATCCTGGGTACCCATGACGGAGAACCTTCCACGCGAGCACGGAAGGGGATCCACGGAAGCTGTCCCTCAGGGCCTTGTTTACGAGCCCAGGAGCTGGAGGCAGCCAGCTGTCCAAACATGTGGGACGTAGCCAGGGCCCACGAGGAACACCGCAGAGCGGTCCGGCATCAAACCGGAAGAAGCAGCAACACATGTTGCGTGACAGAGGAGACAGCCCAAGGTCTGCCGCCGAGTAAGACCACATGTCACGGGGTTTAGTCCCACACGCAACAGCGCACCTGACAAGGACACACTCCTGTTCAGAGACGTGTCATCCACACAGTAAAACAGGCACTCGGGATGGCAGGAAGAAAACAGGAAAAGAAAGCCGTGAGACCAGAGAAGCCTTTCGTGGACTAGCGTCCTGAGATCTAGACAAAAACGCTCAGTGTGTTTGATTGCGCCTTAAACAACACGCGTGCGTCAGGAAGGTGGGCTCTGACGGGCGCAGGGGTGAGGAAGACACGCAAGGCTGAGAATCCACTCTGTCCTGCAAAAGCGTAACCCACCGCCTGCCTGGCTTAAGCGTGTGTGTGTGTGTGTGTGTGTGTGTTGTGTGTGTGAGAGAGACAGACTCGTGCAGCTTGTGCTTCAAGCAAACGTCATCCGCTCCCCCCACCCAGGGCCACTGCTGGTCTTACGCACGGCAGAACCCCCAGGCCTGGAATCCACACCCACACCCCACGTACTTCTACTTGCTCTAAATATGAGCGGTTTCGTACAACAGACATTTTGAGGAAGGAAAGGCTGCGCGTGAGGGATACCTTCTCTGTGTCCCAAGGGGGCCGCAAACGTAGTGTACCAGGTGGATGGAGCCACAGTCCACCCGGGGCGACAACAACCACCACACAACTAAGCAGGTTACTAACGGTGAGAAACCAGGGTCAATGGGAAAGGGGTGTGGGGGAGGGTCAAAGGTCACTGCTCGATTTTGCGTCAGCTTAAGGATAAGCCCACATAGGGCCAAAAGGGGCAGCTGTTCTCCCCAAGTCCAGGCTGAGCCTCCAAACAGGGAGTGGGGTTTCAGCCCCAGACCTCGATGAGGTCCCCGGATTCCATGCCCAGGTCAGCAGGCAGCTCCTTGCCTGACAGCTTTGTCCCATCAAAGAAGAAGGAGAGCTTGTGGCCTGACAGTCCCATGGCCTCCTCGTAGCGGGACATGAGGGTCTTGAGAGGAGAATCCTGGACAGAGAGGAAAAAAGTAAAGGTAAGGATTTGAACAGAGGGGGTGGAGCCTGGCTGGTTCAGTTGGAAGAGCCTACAAGTCGTGATCTCGGGGTTTTGAGTTTGAGCCCCACACTGGGTGTAGAGATTACTTAAAAACAAGTCTTAAGGGGCGCCTGGGTGGGTAAGTCAGTTAAGGGTCCAACTCTCGAGTTTCGGCTCAGGTCACGACCTCAGGGTTGTGGGATTGAGCCCCATATCAGGCTCCACAGTTGGCGTGAAGTCTGCTTGTCCCTGTCCCTCTACCCCTCCTGCCCCTCTCTTTCTCAAATAAACAAATAAAAATATTTAACAATTGTTTTAAAAAAAAATACAAGAAAATCTTACAAAAAAAAAAAAAGAATTTGAAAGGAAGGGCTTAGAACTTGTAGAGATGGACAGAGGACTCAGGACAGAGGGGACAAGGGGACAAGTACAGTCAGAGCCCACGAGGAAAAGGCGATTGGACACAGAGGCCAGCACAGCCGGCTCCTCTCTACGGGACTGGGCCACAGAGCCAAGGCTCAGGATGTAGGTCAGACAAGTTCCGCAAGCCCCCAGTTCCTCACGTCCCAGTGCAGGCATCTGTCACTGTGATCAGACAGCCCAGACCCCAGCGTGGAATGAGGATGACCTGAGCTGGAGGCCAGGCTCGCCCACTCAACTGACACTTGACCTTGGGCAAGCATTATGTATCCTTTGTGGTCCCGAGCGCTGGTAAGTGCGAGTGGGACCTTGTTTGGAAAGAGGTCCTTTGCAGATGTAATCGGGTTAAGAGGAGGGCACACACTCGATGAAGGTGGGCCCCAATGACTGGTGTCCTTGCAAGAAGACACACGCACAGAGACACAGGGACGACACCACGTGACCACAGACGCAGAGACTGGGGTGACGCAGCGGCAGGCCACGGAGAGCGCCGTGGACCGGTGGCCATCTCCAGAAGCCAGGCCGAAGCCAGGAAGGGCTCTACCCGGGGTCTCAGAGGGAGCATGGCCCTGCGGACACCCCGGTTTCTGACTCCCCGTCTCCAAGCCCGTGAGGGAATGCGCGGTCCGTGGTACTTTGTTACAGCAGCCTTAGGAAACGACTCCTGCAAATTATCCCCCTTCTCCAGACCCTATGAGTTAAAGGAGGGCTACAACCGCGGTTTCCACCTAACTCGGCTGTGAAACTCACCAAGCCCCTGACTATGAATTCTCTCTAGCACGGGGACCGCCGCTTAGAAGCTCGGCGCTGTTACTCTGACAGGTTTCACTGTCACAAGGGGCCTTTCCATTTTGCCCAGAAGGAGGAGTCAGGAGACTAGAGCAGAGGTTCCCGGCGCAAAGGGGAGGGAAGTTGAACAATGGGCTTCTGCGGGTCTCTAGGATGGGCGGGAACCCGAACCGCTCAGGACCAGGGGGCAGCCCCCTCGGTTAACTGACGGGAGAGACAGGATGGCAGAGGAAAGAGTGAGGGGCATGGACGGCCATGCCTCCCACTCCACTCACGGGAGACAGCGAGACTTCCAGCGACTGGTGTTTCTCCTTTCCCTGCACCCGTAGCTGGAGCAGTCGCGACATCTCCGAGGCCTCGGGCGAACTTGCGAGCACCACGCAGTCTGTGGGAAGGAGGATCAGGAAGCCAGGCCTAAGCAGGGCCTGGAAGCGGGGCCAACCTCTTTCCCTTCATCCCTCCCTGCAGCAAAGGCCTCCTCAAGGCTCCACCTCCCTGCCTGCCTCTCACCGATGATGTCGGCCACTCCGAGCTTTAGGGTCCTGGGAGTGGCAGTAGGGGACAGCTCTGTCTCTCCGAAGAGCAAGAGGATCCTGCTTGGGGACACCCCGAGATGGGTGGCCATGTGGTCCACCACACGCTGTAGGGGCTCCGACTGGCGAGGGGACAAGAAGCAAAGAAGGCCACCTCCTGACGTGCCCCGCCCGACCCACCACCTCCGACGCATTGCCGGCCTTTGCTACTGGCTGAGCTCCTCAGTCATGAGTTCCATAGATTTCCCTGGCGAAGTACAGAATAAAGTCATGTCAACATGGGGTTCAGGGAAGTAACACAAAGAACTGAAATAGCTGTGGATCAGGAGGAAAAAGGGCAATGGTGGGGACAGCAGCAAAGTAGACCTCACGTGCCCCATGTGACAAGCCAGATGTTCTCCGCACTCCCGGACAGGTGCAGCTACGTCTCCCCATGTGAGAGAAGCCAGGCGCCTGGTCCTTCTTAGGAAATCACTCATTGCAAGGGGTGGCAACGAGTTCCTATGTTTTAAAAGCATTCTACAGGTGCGCCTGGGTGGCTCAGTCGGTTAGGTGTCTGCCTTCACCTCGGGCCATGATCCCGGGGTCCTGGGATCGAGCCCCACATGGGACTCTCTGCTCAGCGGGGAGCCTGCTTCCCCGCCTGCCCTTCCCTAGTTCGTGTGCGTGCATGTGCTCTCTCTCCCATTCTCTCATAAATAAATAAATAAATCCCTTTTAAAAAATAAATAGGTAAAAGCATTTACATCTACAGGGCAAAAGAAGCAAGATGCACTGGCTAAAGCCGTGGGCTGCACGTTCGCAGTGTCTGGCTTAGTTGTTTCCCTGGTGCACGGTTATGGCTCAACAAATGGTCATTTCTGTTATCACTCTTGTTTCGGCATCAGGCTCATCCCTACAAAAATGGTCCTTTCCACCAGGAAGCTGGGGGAGCTCAGAAGGCCTGAGTGACACCTGTGTGTGGACCGCAGTTAGAGCAAGCACTCGTGGGAAGCACAGGGCTCGTGGGAAGCACAGGGCCCGAGGGAAGGGAAGAAGGAGGAGGCTACCAAGCCAAGCCTCTCCAGATGCTTCCGTGGAGCGCTGAAGGCTGGGTGGGCAGTCTGCCGGAGAAGGGAGAGTGAGGAAAAGACCATCAGAACAGAGGGAAGAACGAACCCAAGGCACAGGGGGCCTCAAGGAGCGCTGGCAGGATGGGCAAAGCGGGACACCGTGCTTTCTGTCCACACACCACGCTCGCTCCACAGGCAGCTCTGGGGACCCTTCTCCCACAGGCCCTTCAGGCACTTGCCATTCTGACGGGCAGTCTGACCACATCAGCCCGGCACCGGATTTTCAGCGGGAAGAGTCGGGGGCTCTCTGGAAGGATGGGACCCTCCACCAGGACCACCTCGTCCTCTTGGTTCTGGTGATCCTGGCCCTGGCGCTGCTTGGGACTCAGGCAGGAACGGAGATCTTGGAGGCGCTTGCTCACCTCCCTGGGGTGCAGAAAGGACTGTGGGTCAGGCAGCATGGGCCACCCGCCAAACTGCCCCTCTCTACCCCAGTGAGCTCCCTGCCCTTGGCACCTTAACTTCCGGAGTGCCCGAGTGTGCTTTCTGCTTTTGGTCCTCGGCAGAGGCGAAGGCAAAGGAGAGGTGTCTTGAAACCTGCAAAGAGGAGAGAGGGCTGGGACGCAGGAAGAGGACGGGACCCCAGCCCCACACCTCTCCTCATGAGCTAGGGACCGCTGGGGACCAAGAGAGGGAGCTGGATAATCAAGAGGGAGCACCTTCCAGCGACATCATCTTGTGGACAGGGGGAAGTAAAGTCAGGGAAAATCTGAAGCATCATTTTTATACTTACATGACCCAAATATTAGTGAGGAAAATGCCTAACATTCATTCACTCATTTGTTTGTTTGTTTATTTATTTATTTATTTATTTATTTTAAATGCCTAATGTTTAAGGTAAGTCACTGCCCAGGTGAATATCTGATAACGTCCAACAGACACCAAGTACTTACTATATGCCAAGTGTCAACTCTTAATCTACTCAAAAATATTGACACAGGTGCCATCATTATCCCCACTTTCCAGAAAAGGACAGAGAACCACAGAGACAGTTAAAGAGACAGGTAGCTGGATTGGAAGCACAAGGGCCGTCTCCACAGCCACTACCCTGTCAGACACGGAGATGAAACATCCCACTCCTTTGGGTGGTCTCCTCCCAAGAACTTCATTCCTCACCTGACCCTGGAGACGCCCTCCACTCCCTCCAAGCCTCCTCCTTACCCGAGGATCCTGCCCCTCTCTGGCCACCCCTCCGGCTCCCTTTCTGCTCTGGCGGCCTCAGTGCTCCCGCCTCACTCACAGAAACACGTCCTTTGTCTTCTCTTCTGCATCCTTACTCCTCAGCTTCTTCTTCCAAGGAGAATCTGGAAACGGGACATCCTCCGCATGGGGACTGCTAGAATCTGCCACATCTGCATCTGGGGACAGAGGAGGAAAAGTACAAGGAGTCAGCTAAGGGAGGGCCGCAAGAGGCCAAGCAGAGGCATGCCAGGGGCTTCACAGGGTCCCAAGAAAGGAGGAGACCAAGGTCCCAAAGCGTGCACACGCACACACACACACAACCACGAAATACTGCTGGGGCAGTGCTGGACGGGCATGAGTCACAGGGAAATGCCTGTTGCAGAGAAAAGGATGAACTGTGGTCTGACAGAACAGGAGTGTCTGAGCCTCGTGCTAAGGCACAAGCTGGCGTGGCAAGTGTGGACAATCACCGAGCGGCCCGCTCCCACTAATTACGATTAACGTAATCTCTTCTCATTTTTTTTTGATCACCTGTACCCCACAAATAAAAAGTACACACAAACTAGGAAATACGCATTTACTTAATACACATGTACCCCTTATTACACATGTATGTACTACTTCAAACCAGATGTTGGCAAAGGATTTCAAAAAAAAAAAGTTCCTCTTGGGGCGCCGGAGTGGCTCAGTCGGTTAAGCATCTGCCTTAGGCTCAGGTCATGATCCTGGGGTCCTAGGATGGAGCCCCACATTGGGCTCCCTGGTCAGCAGGGAGCCTGCTTCTCCCTCCTCCTCCATGTGCTCGCTCTCTCTCTCTCTCTCTCTCTCAAATAAATAAATAAATCTTAAAAAACAAAAACAAACAAACAAAAGTTCCTCTTATTTCTTTCCTGTACCCTATTGGATAGGCAGAGAAATACTATGCGAGCGTGGGGTAGGAGGTGGCCTGGCACAGGGAGGGAATGAAGTAGAGGTAAGTATGGGCCCTCAAAGCCCGTATTTCTCAAATTTCATCCATGTGAGCATCCCTATTGCATTCTGCCACCCATGCCTCTGTAATATTTAATATCTTTCTTCAAATCCCTCATTGTAACTAAAATTCCTTACAACAGGGAACTAGAGATTTATTCTAGAATATAGAGGCTCTTTTCCATTTGTTTGCCACCAACAAAGGATCATCAGTAACCATAAAAATAAATATAAATACTGCAAAAACAAAGCAATGATAATAAATGCTAGATCAGTGGTTCTCCACCAGAGGCAATTTCGCCTCCCAAGGGATGTGTGGCAATGTCTCAAGACAATTTCTGTTGTCACCATGAGGGGGGGAGGGGGTTGGAGTGTGTGATCCTGGCCTCTGGTGGGTAGAGGTCAGAATGCTGCTGAACGTCCCACCGTGCACAGGACAGCTCCACACGAAGAATCACTCAGTCCAAATGTCAGTAGTGCCGAGGCTGAGTAATCCTGTCCTCAATAAATGTGGCAGCTGCTAGAGACCCGAGATTCTGCCTCTCCGACAAGCTCCCGGGAGATGCCCAGCACTACTGGGCCTACGTGCAAGGGGGCAGAGGGACCTTTGCACTTCTACGCTCCAGGAACCGTCCGAAACCATATATATAGCCCAAGAGAGGGCTCTCTATGTGTTCTCTTTAATTAACTCTCACCAAAATCCTCCGACATAGGCCCACCGTTATCCCCATTTTCCCGATGACAAAACTGAAACATTAAGAGCTAAACCTGCCCAAAGTCACACAGCTAGCGACGAAAGGGTAGAGCTAAGATTCAAACCCAGGCCAGCTGGTTCCTAAGTCAGATCTTCCTACCATACAGGGTAGAAGTCTCATTCCAAGGTCTACATTTGCCCCCTGGATCACTTCCTTATTAAACTTGATTCCTACTCACTGCCTTTGGGTGGTTTGCAAAAACCGCATCACTGGGGGAGGACCAAGGCCGGCACCCCTGATAAGATTCAAAGAACACCATGCTGGCTCCAGAATGTTCCCAAGGAACTTGTTGCAGATGTACCAAGATGTTACAGATTCTCAATAGCTCCTCCTCCCAGGTCCCAAATCTCTGGGGATGGCCTAGAAATCTGTAGATTAGCACACTCTTGTGCCTAGCAGGTGGTGGGAAGGGTGGTTTGGCAGCATATCCCATGCCTCCTGGTTAACGCTCCATCTCAATTCAGGACTGGAGCTTTTTTCCGGCTGGGATGCAGGAGTCACCCCCTACCATGCCTTCCCCTAAGCCTCAGGGAACAACGGACCACAGGGATGTAAACTCCAGGAAGCTTCCTCAGAGAGGCCAGCACTGGGCACCTCTCCCTGGAAGCCCTCCCCTACCTTCCTCAGGCTCTTCAGGACACAGTTTCAGGAGGGACTGGTGATCTGGGATGAGATGAAGGCTGCTTTTCACCTGTGAAGACAAAAGCGAATCAGTCCCAAGTCCTCCCTCCACTGAAAGGGAAAACAAGATGACTCTTCCCTTCTTCCAGCTCCCAAGTCCAAGTCCTCTCTGGGGGAGTCAGGAGCCCAGCTTCCCCAAGATCCAAAACTGGATTTCCCTTACTACTACATCCCATTTCCCCCAAGGCATTCTGAGGATGCAAGTTTAGTTCTTCTTTTACCCTCTTACTAGGTTGCTAGCCATCCTGCTATCTCAGAATCCTGGGAAATCGCAGATACCTAGCTCACCCTACCACCTGGAGTCCCCAGTCTTCTCTTAACTTCCATGACGCCAGCTTCCTGAATCCTTAGCAATGGGCCCCAACCTCAAAACCCAACACGCCCCAAATCCCAGTCCCAGGTCCTGCCAGTCCCTCTCTGAACCATCAGGGATCCCGGCCCCTAAGCCTCTCTCTCTGCTCCCGACACTCCAGCTCCCCGGAATCACAAACTCCCAACACACTCCAAACCTCTTCACCTCTCCCATCTTCAGAAACCCTACATCTCTCTGCCCCACCCCCTGCTCCATTTAGTCCCCCAAAACCAACCCCAGAAGCCTAAATCAGCAGTCGCCCGACCCAGCCCTTCTGCGCTAGCCCTCCCGGGGCCCCGGCTGCACCTTCCCGGAATACACCGGAACAACGGGTGCCTCCCCCGGATCCAGCAGCCGCCGCCGCCGCCGCCTGACCGGGGCCCGCGGGGCTCCGGCGGGCGGTGCGTCCGCCCCTTCGCTGTCACTGTCGCTGTCGTCCCGGGGGGCGGCCGGCACTGGAGGCTCCGGGAGAGGGACCTCGAACGAGTCCGCAGCGCCGCGTGCCGTTGCGACCTCCAGAATATCCTCATCGCTGTCGCTGACCAAGTCCACAAACTCCGAGTCCAGGGTGCGCGGGGCTGGAGACCGCGGGACGAGAGGACGCCGGCCCCGGCCGCCCCGGGCCCCGCGACCTCCCCGGCCGACACCGCCGCCCCGAGGCCGGCGGCCCCGTTTCCTCACCGGCTCCGCCATGGCATACACCCGCCGACCACAGTCCCCGCCTCTAGACGTCTCGCCCGGCCCCCTCCAGAGACTTCCGCCAGTCATTGGGTGAACCGTCTGCTAGTCAACACCTCTCCCCACCTACACTCTCTGGGTCCTCCTCCCTGCCTTCTCATTGGTCGGTGCTCCCGCCCATCAAGCATCCACCACTGAAACCAAGGCGCCAAAGATTCCAACCAGTTTTGGTGCAATCAGCCTGGGTTTCGATTCGTTACAGCTCACCCATTGGCCGGATTCCACCTTCCTGACCAGCCCACTCTAGGCCCTCCCATTAGACATCTGTGTTCCGGGTCTGTGGAGGCATCCTGGGAATTGTAGTCCTTAAGCCCTCAGACTACAAAGTGGAGGAAGGCGAACTCCCGAATAGCTTTTATTTTATTTATTTATCTACTATCGTTTTTTTAAAGTCATTTCTACACCCAGATTGGGGTTCGAGCCACAATCCTGAGACCACGAATCACCGGCTCTACCGACTGAGCCAGCCAGGCACCCCTCAGAATTGCTTTTTAGAAACTGCGGAATTAGGAGCACCTGGGTGCGTGGGGCCTCTGACTCTTGATTCTTGACTCTTGACCTCAGCTCATGTCTTGATCTTGGGGTCTTGATCTCGGGGTGGTGGGTTCCGGGGCGGTGGGCTCCACAGTGGAAACTTAAAACACTTAAAACACTTAAAACTTAAAAACAGGCAAACAAAACAAAAACAAAAACAAAACCCACTGTGGAGTTAGGCCTTAGCCCTCTGGGGTACCCTCGTTACTGTTCACCGCAACCAGATTGTGCGCTGAGTAATTGCACTTATCGCCACCCCCAAGCGCACGCCCCTTCTCATGTGCAGAATTCACACGGTCCACGCACCAGCCCAGCACTTCAACCCCACTCAACTCTGAGCAACCTCCCACATCACACATCCCCTCCCTCGCACCCAACGCCTACAGCCCAGCTTCACGCGCGATGTCAGCACAACCCGCGCCCACGCAACACCCGCCCACTGCACACGCCTAAGCACAACACGCCTCGCAAACGACACCTGGACGGGCAAATCCAGATGAAAACTAAGAGGCTTAATTCTCCCGGTTGAAAAGAAGAGGTGTGATCCCCCCCATCCCTGCTTTTGTTTCAGAATTTCTTTCTTGGTCCTTTTCAAATCTATGTAAATCTCTACCGTGGTTAAGCAAGCCTTTGGGAATTCTCACAACTCGGGGACTCCCGGAGCTGGAAGTCCTCTTTTTGAAATGCAAACATCTCGGGAGGTAGCTCCGGATCTCCCGCGTCCTGGGGAAAATAACAGCCTAACTTTGGTGGGGGCCTTGCTGCTAGATACTGAACCACCTCTGGTCAGAAGTAAGTGAGAAGCTTCTTTCTCCCCCGGATTAAAGCCAATGGCCAGGATAAAGTTAGGATGAACTGCGCGGGACAAAAGGTGTTGCTAAATCCTTTTACTGGAGGTCTAGTTGTTGTTTATCTTGGAAAGAAGACATGGGTTTTGAAATTTTATCCTGAAAACAGGGTGAGGGGTTGTACCTGCTTGGATACCTGAACAATTGCTTGTGTGAAACTGAAGGGAAAAAATCCACATTCAAAATGAGGTTGGGGGACACCTGGCTGGCTCAATGAGAGCGTGTGACTCTTGATTTCAGTGTCCTGAGTTCAAGACCCACGTTGGAGGTGGACCTTGATGTGGGGGCCAGAAGTAGGTGGTCAAGGAAGAATTCTTGAGATGTTTTCAGTGCAGAAAGGTGCTTTTATTGTAGCACAGGGACAAGACCTGTGGGCAGAAAGAGCTGCCCGTGTGCAGTATGAAGCTGGTGGGTATATGCTTAGTGCTCAACGGAGAGGGGACATGCAGGGAAGAGTAGATTATAAATGCCTTCTTCAAATTTTTTTTTAAAGATTTTATTTAGTTATTTTAGAGAGAGGAAGGGAGAGTGCACGGGGCAGGGGGAGGGACAGAGGGAGACGGAGAGAATCTCAAGTCGACCCCTTGCTGAGCACAGAGCCACTCGGCACCCACTCAGGGCTCAATCCCAGGACCCTGAAACCATGACCCGAGGGGTAATCAAGAGTCAGACACTCAACACTGAGCCACCCAGGTGCCCCTGTTCCTCAAATTTCCACTTGTAAAACTACCTTCAAAAGATTTCTCTGGTGCTTATCATTCAGTTAGATATTAACTATTGGTGACATGTACAGACAATCAGGAGACCCTTGAAGAATGTAGTAGCCATTAAAAAAAAAAAAAAAGGGATGTAGCAGCCAGCATGTATTTGATCCTTGTTGGAACTACGCAAGGCTTTAGATCAGCCTTCTGGGCTAAAGATGAGCATTTCTCTGCTTCTATCCCTCACCAGAGCTTACTTAAAAAAAAAAAAAAAAAAAAAATGTAATATCAAAGTTGCTGGTTTCATTGAATTTATTCTTTTTTTTTTTTTAAAGGAGGGTGGTGGTCACAGCACCTTCCTTTTTTTTTTTTTTTTTTAAGATTCTATTTATTTAACAGAGAGACAGCCGGTGAGAGAGGGAACACAAAGGGGAAGTGGGAGAGGAAGAAGCAGGCTCCCAGCGGGGCAGGGAACCCAATGCGGGGCTCAATCCCAGAACACTGGGATCACGCCCTGAGCCAAAGGCAGACACTTAACGAACGACTAAGCCACCCAGGCGCCCCAAAACTTAGCTTATTAAAAGAGAGAGAGAGGGGCGCTTGGGTGGTGCAGTTGTTAAGCTTCTGCCTTCGGCTCAGGGAGTGATCCCAGAGTTCTGGGATCGAGCCCCACATCAGGCTCCTCCACTAGGAGCCTGCTTCTTCCTCTCCCACTCCCCCTGGTTGTGTTCCCTCTCTCGCTGGCTGTCTGTCAAATTAATAAATAAAATCTTTAAAAAAAAAATAAAAGAGAGAGAGAGAGACTTAGCTTGTACTTGCAAGAGGAAAATCCTACAAGGAGATTTTCCCTTTACCCAGCAACAGCCCAGCCAATGTGAAACCATCACAACTCAGCCAATGAGAAGTCAGGGTGCTTGGAACTCCCAGTTCTCTCCAATGGACTCTTTGTTTATAAGAGCCCCCCCTCCCCAACTTTCCCTTTTCCACTATAAAAGAGCAGTTCCTCTCCAGCCTTTCCTGTGATTTTATGAGTTTGCATGTCCTGGATAGCAGTTCTCTGCTATTCCTGAATAAACCTATTTTTGCTGGAAAAATAACTGACAATATGAGTTGTTGGTTTTTTGTTTTTTTGTTTTTTTGAGAGAGAAAGAGAGTGAGTGCACAGGTGAGCGGGGAGGGAGGGGCAGAGAGAGGGAGAGAGAGAGAATCTTAAGCAGGCTCCACACCCAGTGCAGAACGCAAAGCAGGCGGATCTCAGGGCCCTGCACCACCATGAGCTGAAATCAAGAGTCGGATGTTCAACCCACTGAGCCACCCACGTGCCCCATGACAGTGTTATCTTAATGCCTGTAATGTGCATCACATTCTGGTTTAATGCTTTCAATAATAAAAACTTTCTGTGGGGATGCTCGGGTGGCTGAGTCGGTTAAGCATCTGCCTTCAGCTCAGGTCATGATCCCACGGTCCTGGAATCGATTCCCGCATCTGGCTCCTTGCTCAGCAGGGCAGCCTGCCTCTCCCTCTCCCTCTGCCTGCCTCTCCCCCTGCTTGTGCTCTCACGCTCTCATTCTCTCTCTCTGGCAAATAAATAAATAAAATCTTTTTTAAAAAATTGTTTTTGTGTCTCTGCTACCTTGGTGGAGGTTTTCAGCGTTGGAAGAAGATTTTGTCTTTTCTTTGCGTTTCCCAACACACCCACCAACCACGCTGTGCACCTGAGAAGCTACGTACCCTCCCTACATCCACGTTATTTGCAACTCCGGCTCTTCGCGCACCCCAACGTGGCACAGAATTGCAGACGGAGCCCAGCCCAGAAGGTGCACAACTCCAGCAGGCGGTGCTGTTTACCAGGGGACAAAGGCACCCCAGGCTCCGGCAGAGGGAACTCCAAGGACATCCCGGTCCCAGGAAACCGTCAGCCACTCTCTGTTGCCAGGCTGAGAGCAGAGAGATTGCGCCAAAAACCCTTCTGCCAGCCTTGGACCCCACCTGGAGGCCACTGCCAACTAGGGAGGCAGGGACTGGCTCTGAGGACCTGGAATGTCCCTCAAGCCTCCTGCTTCTCGAACCTTGCTCGAGAGCTAGAAGTGGTCCAGCCCCTGCCGAAAAATCAGGTCATGTGGGTGAGGAGAAGCTTTGGAGTGTGACTTCCTCCTGGACAAGTCTCTGCACTGGAGGGAGCCCCAATCCACATGATCTTGGTGCCCCCTGGCTCATGGCACACCCCCTGGCTCCTGGCGGGTCCTCAGTAAATGCCACATCATAATAATGGCTACTGTTCGAGTGCTTTCTATGGCAGTGTCATGAGCTTTCCATCTCACTCAAGACTCGTTAAGGTAGGTATAATTATTATCCTATTTTACAGATGTCTGTCTGCCGCACAGAGAGCTTGAGGCACGCAGCTAGAGAGGGCTGAGCTGGGATCCAAACCCATATAGTCGATCCCAGAGCACTGGGCGGGAGCTGGCACACCTCTCCTTCTCAACTTCCCCCTGAGACTTCACCGGGTGGCCCAGGAGAGGCTCCATCCTCTGCACTCCGCCTCTCAGGGCTTTCCGAGTCGGTCCTTCCCTCCTCCTGGAGCTCCTGATCTGTGCCTCTGCCTGGCTGGGTACCAGGGGCACAGAGAAGACCCCGACATGGATTCACCCCCAAGAAGGCGGGATGTTTTCACCCAGAGTCACATGCTCAGATGCTTCAGGCACAGGCAGAAAAGCTAAATGGAATGAAGCAAGTGGGTGACAGGTAATAGGGAATGGTGGGGATTGTGGCAATATGGAGGGCTTATTCTGGCTGAAGGGTAAGGTGGGGGTTTGAATGCTGAGCTAAATCTGGATTTCTTATTAATTTGTTTTTCTTTGCCACAGGGACTGTGTCCAAAATGCAAGCCCAAGGTAATGCTGGAGGTTCATATCCCACCTCCCAAATTCCAAACATACACTATGCAAGATATAGTAGGTATTGCTTTCTTCTTCTTTTTTAAGATTTTATTTATTTGACAGAGAGAGAGTGAGAGAGCAAAGCAGGGGGAGCAGGGAGAGGGAGAGGGAGAAGTAGAGAAGCAGACTCCCCATTGAGTAGGGAGCCTGACACAGGGCTCAATTCCAGGACCCTGAGATCATGACCTGCGCTGAAGGTAGATACCCGACTGAGCCACCCAGGCTCCCCTCTTCTTGTTTTTTCTTTTTTTTAAAGATTTTATTTATGGGGCACCTGGGTGGGGCTCAGTCAGTTAAGCATCTGCCTTTGGCTCAGGTCATGATCCCAGGGTCCTGGGATCGAGCCCCACATCAGCCTCCTTGCTCAGCGGGGAGTCTGCTTCTCCCTCTGCCTGCAGCTCCCCCTGCTTGTGCAGTCTCAATCTCTCTCTCTCTCTTCCAGCTCTGTGTTAAATAAATAAATAAATAAAATCTTTAAAAATAAATAAATAAAGATTTTATTTATTTGAGAGAGAGAGAGCAAGTGAGCGAGAGGGAGCACAAGCCGAGGGGAGGGACAGAGGTAGAAGGAGAAGCAGGCTCCCTAAAGTAATCCGTACCCGCAACATGGAGCTTAAACTTACTACCCTGAGATTAAGAGTCACATGCTCTACCGACTGAGCCAGTCAGGCACCCCTTCTTTTTCTTCCTTTTAAAACAGATACCTGAGGGATGCCTGGGTGGCTCAGTCAATTTAGTGTCTGCCTTTGGCTCAGGTCATGATCTCAGGGTCCTGGGATCGAGCCCTGTGTCAAGCTCTCTGCTCGGCGGGAAGCCTGCTTCTCCCTCTTTTTCTGCTGCTCCCCCTGCTTGTGCTCTTTTGCTCTCTCTGTCAAATAAATAAATAAATCTTAAAATAAAATAAAATAAAATAAAATAAAATAAAATAAAATAAAATAAAATAAAATACCTGAGCTCCAAAGCAAGACAGAACCTTCCTAGTGCTAGAAATAAAGAAGGAAATCAAAGCCACAGCAGTGAGAGTGGCTGAAGTCAAGCAGTCCCCAGGGATGCTGGGATCCCGAGGACTGGGGTTCTAATCCCCACATAGGGACAGAGGTCAAGCTGAGGCCCCAGGAACAGCACAGAACTGAAACTCCGCGCCCTGCACAAAGCTAGGAGCTGAGAATGGGCTGTCTGTTCTGGGCGCAGAAGACAGAGAAAAAAAATCCATCCACAGGCCCTGGGATGCCATAGAGAAGGAAGCCACCCAACAGGGAGGGGGCGGGAAAAGTCACTGCAGGAAAGCAGAGCCCCAAGGTTCACCAAAGCACGGGCTTGGATTCTGACCAAATCTCTGGTAGGAACACCTGCTCTGAGAAACTCATGAATAAAATGGTCAGAAACTTGTGTTGCCTGTAAGAATGTGGTAGAAACCAAAGCAAGCTGGCCCCCCGGGGATGGCAGTGGGGCCCAGGGGACTCAGGGGACTCCTGCAGGCAGGAGAAACACGAAGAGGTCAAAAAAACCTTCCATGGTGACACCACCATGGGAAAAGCCAACCCGTTGTACAGATGATAGTAACCACACCATGCTCCCTCCCTAATGCTGTTTTATAACTGGGGGAGCTGAGGGTCACTGAGCTTAAGCAAGTGACCTAAGGTCAGTTAGCAATCGAAGTCTTTAATCTCTGTGACTCAGTCTTCTCAGCTGTAAAATGAGAATAATTTTAGCGTCCCTCCCTCATTAGGATTGTTGCAAAGATAAAATGAGATGGGCCCCGGAAAGTACTTAATAGAACAATGCCTGGCACATAATAATAGCGTTAATACAGAGAAAGTAAGTTTTAAAGGTTCAGAGATAGGGGCGCCTGGGTAGCGCAGTCGTTAAGCGTCTGCCTTCGGCTCAGGGCTTGATCCTGGCATTCCAGGATCGAGTCCCACATCGGGCTCCTCGGCTGGGAGCCTGCTTCTTCCTCTCCCTCTCCCCTGCTGTGTTCCCTCTCTCGCTGGCTGTCTCTCTGTCACATAAATAAATGAAATCTTTAAAAAAAATAAAGGTTCAGAGATAAAGAAGGAATAGGGACATTATGAGGAAAGAATTGGTGCATTAGGAAGAGGAATTCTGGAGGGGCGCCTGGGCGGCTCAGTCGGTTAGGTGTCGACCCTTGGTTTCAGCTCAGGTCATGATCTCAGGGTGGTGAGATAGAGCTGGGCATTGGGCTCCATGGGAGGGGAGTCTGCTTGTCTCTCTGCCCCAACTCCCCACCCCCGCTCATGCTCTCCCTGTGCCTCAAATAAATAAGTAAATCTTTAAAAAAAAAAAAAAAAGGAGTTTATCAGAGAGGAGGCACACTGGCTATAACTGCAGTCAGATTTCTGGATTCACACCCAGCCCTGTGCAGCGCCAGTCAGGGGACCTTAGACATGTCACTCGGCCTCTCTGACATTCATTTTCCCATCTACAGAATTGCAACCAGGGAGAGAGTCAAGTCTAAGTATAGGCTCTGGAATTGGACCGTCAGAGTTCGTGCTGACCCCAGCTAGGCGAGCCTTGGCCATGTTCCTTAGCTTCTCTGCCTCAGACTCTCATCTCTGAAATAAAGTGGTTTATGAAGATAAAATGAGCTAATATACATAAACCTATATACATATATGTGTATATACCATATACGTAAAACAGACATAAATACTTAGATACAATCCTGGCACCTAAGTGTCAATGAGCTTGTGAGGTTATTGTAGAGATGAAATGAGTTGACTGGCGTGAGAACGTGGGAGACGGTCCGTAAAGGCTAGTGATGACCACGCCTTCCCGGCCGGCTGCCTCTTCCCGGGGCCCCCACTGCCGCTGAGGGAACGATCACTGAACGATGGGGTGGTGGCAACGGCAGGCAAGTGAGGGAGATGGGTGCAGGCCAAGTCACTGGAGGGAAAAGGCCCCTTTGTACCCAGGATGCAGCTCTCCCTCCTCTGCTGGATTTGAGAGGAGGACGGGAGTGCAGCATCCTCACCTTCCCCTCCCCTCCCATACAAGGCCATTTACATCAAAGGAGGAAGAAGTCATTGAGTTTATTGGAGGAGTGCAAGGGGAGCCAAAGTTTCATTGGTACACACACACACACACACACATACACACATACACACATCCACGGTGCTCTAGAGGTCGACGCTGTCTGCTCAGGGTCCCAGATTTCAGAATCAGGTACGGATCTCAGGGGCCTAAGGAGGCCCAGGCTATGGAGAAGAAATGGTGAGGTTCCAGAAGCTCACCCCCTGCATACCAGGCCTTAGGAACCCTTTCCGCTCTCCCTGCCTGAGAACCACTTCCAGCCCTACTCATCTCCCTCTTTCTCCCCCTTTTTTAGGGGGCAGTTCCCGGCTCACCTGAAGGGAATCATCTAGTGCTCCAGGTGCCCATGTGACCCCCTCCTCCCCATGCTGGTTCTGGCCCACTGGGATTATCCATGTCCATGTTCTCATAGGAGTCCGCATCTGATCAGGACCAGGAAGGGTAAGACACAGCTAGGGTCAGAGGTAGACTGGGAGAGGGTGAGCCTCAGAGGACAACAGGGGACAGCGGCAGAAGGACCCACCTTCCTCATGACTGGGTCCAGGCTGGGCCCGGATGGAGCGGAGCTGGGGGGCGGCATACAGGATCCCTCTCATATCCTCATAGGACTGGGAGCCTGCTTGGGCAGGAGAGTTGGAGGCCTAGAGCCACGCTGGGCTTGGGGAAGGGAAGTGCAGCCTAAGACACGGGATATTTGAGGGGCAGAGGAAGGCGGAGGGCTTGACCCATGCTGTACTAGGAGGAAAACGTTAGGGACAGCGTCAGATTCAGGACGCTTGTGAAGGGCTTGGTCAGATGCAGGTTAGCTTATGATCACTGTCAAGAACAGACCTGGCAGAAGTCAAAGTCAGAGTCGTGAGGAGGTTGTAGAGACAACTGGGGTCAAAGCTGTGGTTTGTATGGGGGCTGGGGTGAGGTGGAGGTCAAAATCCAAGCTGGAATCACACTGGTATCAGAGCTGGTGTTCAGAGTTAGGGGTGGGGTAAATACTGGGATTAGGATTGGGGTTGAGGTTAGTGTTAGGAATTGATCCAAGGCCAGAATTATAGCTGGGGTCAGAGTCAAGGTCAAGGTTGAGGTTGAGCCTGGAGTCAGAGCCCAGAGCCAGGTCAACCCAATGTGTCCAAGGCAGGACGGGTCCTAGCATTTCTCACCAAGAGAGGTTGCTTCCCTGCTGGGGTCCCAGGCTGACCCATGGGGGCTCAGGAAGTCTAGAGAAGAGAGAGGCAAGTTATTCCTCCTGGCCTCCAGGTCACACATACACACACCCCCACACCCCACATTAATGTCACCGTCCTCACACATACCTACTGTCCTGGTGACTGGCTGGGCCAGCTCTTCATCCTCATTCTCATAAGACTCGGCGGCTGCAGGAAAAAAGAGAACTCCAGGGACCGGTCCTGTCCTTTAGGGGCTCCACAGCCGTCCGGGTCCTCTTAAGCCTCTGAGGCCCCACAAGGCCCCCAAATTACCGCTGGAGAAGGAGTCTTCATCCTCAGGACCCAAGGCCCCATCCTCGGGGTTCTCATAGCCGCTGCCATCTGGTGGAGAAGGAGGGGGGTCCAGCGAGGGCCCACAGCCCACCGCTGGGAAGGCGGGGGAGCCGCGGGGGGGCGCAATCTTACCCTGGGAGAGTTGGTCCTGCCCACGGTTGGAGTCATTCTCGTAGAACTCGGAGCCTTCCTCACTGTCCGGCTCCTCATAGGCCTCCCCTTCCTCTTCTTCTGGGCCTGGGGTTTGGGGATGCGAGTGGGAACCGAGTCACAGCCCCCTTCCTCCAGGCCCCAGTCCAGTATTCCTGCCGCAGACCGCTCCAACACCCCTCACATGAGGACACCCCCCCCCCCAAGGCTCCCTCAAATCACCTGCCGGCGGCGGGCTCCGGGACCCCGAGGCTCCAGCCTCCGGGACGTCGCTGCGCGGGCTTCCGTAAGACTGGACGGCGGCCCCCAGGCCTGCAGCCCACCTCAGGGCGCGTCCTGGGGGGAGCAGCGTTTTAGCGGGAGAGAAGAGATGCGGGCGATCAAGGCTAAGGGTCTGCGAGGTTGGGCAGGGACAGGAAGCTCCCGGCTCCGCGGGGGCCTTCGCGGCTGGGCCCCAGGCCCTGAGCCTAGGGGGCGAGATCTACGCCTGGGGGCGCGGCCTCAGTTTCGGGGGAGGTGCGGCTCTCGGAACTGGACTTCAGGTCCCGCGTCCTGGGGGCGGGGCCATGAGCTCTGGGGGCGGGCCCTGGGTCTAGGGGCGGGGCTAGAATCTGAGAGGGGCTCCGCCCTCTAGGGCGGGCTCTTTTTTTCTGAAGGCGGAGCTCCCGAGCTGGGGGAGGCTGGGCGCTGCCGGGATTGGAGTGACGCGAAAAGGGGTGGGGCTCTAGCTCGGAGTCCAAGAGCGGGGGGTGCCGCCTACCGGTGCCGGAGGTGGGCGTGGGAAGGGAGAGCACGTTCCCGTACTGATTCTGGGCCCCGCTGCCCGGGGGAGGCGTCACTTTGAAGAACCTGGCGGAGGAAGGGGAGTTGCACTGTGAGGCCTGGCCCTCAGAGTATAAAACGTAGTCACGTGTATTTAGCTCCTCTGTTCCGCCGCAGCCTACAGAGGGGTCTGGAATTACTCCAAGGAGGTCTTCACAGGGGGAGGTAGCTTTGGAGCTGGGCTTTGAAGTTTGTGCAGTATTTCAACGGTAGAGGTGGGGAATGACACGCTGAGAAGAGGAAACAGTAAGTGCAAAGCATTGAGCAAAAAGTGCAGGGATGGGAGACTGCGGGGGCGCTCGCGTCATTACCTTCTGGTGGGATCGGTCATTCGCTTTCTTTTCCTCCTGAGGATCAGGGCTGGTGAGAGTTAAGGGGCGTGATCAGAGGAGGCAGGGTGAAGATGGGCGGGGTGCTGGGGAAGTCACTGGGGTCAATGGAGGGGAGGGGACTTCAAAGTCCAAGGGGCCCGGTAAGTTTGGAGGGCGGTTAGAAGAGTGGGGAGCAGGACTGGAGGTCTGTGAAGGAGGTATGGGAGGAGAAAGAGGTGGTTGTCAGACTGGCCGGTGTGGGCCGTCCTGGGGAAGATGGGGTAGCTTGGGCAGACGGGCGGGGGGGCATGACTCACCTCTTCGAAGATGAAGAAAGCTCACCAGGGATCCCAGGCAGAAGATCAGATAAAGTAATGGCACAACAGGGACTTTCCAGCCACCAGTCTCCAGCAGCCAATACCTTACTGCTGGGGAGAAGCAGCCATGAGACCGGGACCCCAGGCTGGCATGTTGCCTCCCAGCCTCAAGACCTCAAAGGGCCATAAGTCTGGGAGACACGGACAAGACACAGATCCTCAAAATCACAAGCTACAAGGAGGGCTGGCCTCCCTCCCTCTGAGGTCAGGGACTGTGCCCCAGAGCCTGACCTGGGGCCTGGGGCAGTATCTATGCAACAAACCATGACTATAGTCAGACTCTGTGTTAGGATTCAGGGGAGCATGATGATAAGCTTCCTGCTGCAGTGAGGGCCAATCATGTTCAAAGTGAAGGTCAGAGTCCAGTTCGCAAGGTTAGAGGTAGGAAGCAGCAACGTACTGGAGTGAAGTGTGGAGCGAAAGTTGAGGTTGAGGTTGAGTTTGAGAACTGTGGTTAGGGTAGCAGGGGAGGATTGTATTAAGGGAGACAGAAGGGGCAGAGCTCTGTGACCAGTTTGATGAAAGGGTGAGGGAAGGAAGGCTACCCAGGTTCCTGGCTTCGGCCCGTGGGCAGGTGGTAGTGGCCTTCGCTGACACAGAGACACCCAAAAGACTATGCTTGGGGAAGACGTCAAGTGTGATTTTGTATATTTTGAGCCTGGGGGGCATCAAATGACAGGAAGTGGCTGGGGGTGAGGTGTATGGAGTCTGGAATCGAGTCACTAATGCATGGTGGCCTAAGGAGCCATGGGAGTAAAGGAGGTCAGACAGGAAGAGAGTGTAGACAAGGACAAGAGAAAGTGCTGTTGGGATAAGACGAGGCCTCAGAGCTCCAACAGTGAGGAGTGGGGGAGGGAGGAAGACTCTTCCAAAGCCGATGGGAAGGAGCAACCAGTGGTAGGAGAAGACCCAGAAAAGTAGTGATTTGGAAACAAGGGAGAACAGAGGTGGGGTCAGTGGTCAGTATAGAAGCTGCGGTTCGGGATGAGCCTGGGGGTGCCAAGGTTGGGGGTGCCAAGGTTGACTGGCTCCCGATTCCTCCCAGTAGCCCCCATACAGATGCCCTGCAATTGGGAGAAACTCTACCTGACTGGGCAATGACCTTCAGCTGCATCTCGATGGTCATGTTGCCGTGGTAACAACGATAGATGCCAGCATCTCCAACTGTGGCCTGGGGCAGCAACAGAACAGCCCCTCCCCTGAGGGTGCCCAGGACCCACATCTCTCTGCCTGGGGCATCCTCCCTCAGGTTTAAGCTCAGCAAGGAGATGTTATGCTTCTTGGGGCGCACGTGGGTCCAGGAGATGGGGCCTCTGGCCACGGAGGCAGGGGGCACCTCACAGGGCAGCCAGAATGTGGAGCCACGGGCCACGGTGAGGTCTGGGGCAGGGAGAGCCAAGGCTAGGAGGGTGTAATCCTTGAGGTCTCCTCCCTGCAAACCCTCCAGTTCCCAATAACCATCCCCCATCCCTGGAACCCCCACTTCCTGGCATCTCCCCATCACCTTACCTTGGTTGAAGGTCTGGTTCAGACTGGCTGGGGCACATTCAGGGCCTATCTCCCAAGTCTCAGGGTGGTCTTTGGCCCACACATACAGCTGGGAGCTTGTGGGGTAACCGGAAGAGGGCTTGGGGCCCTCTGAGGACCTGTTCCCCAGGCCACAGCCTGAGTCGTTTAGGGCCGAAGCATTCCACCGGAACAGCTCCCCTGGGAAGAGACCCAGAACCAGATACGGACACATCCAGGAGAGGCATAGAGGTACAGAGACCCAGAAAAGCAGAGACAGAGACAAAGACCCAGAGAGAGACAGAGAGAAATGACAACTCAGAGAGAAAAGAGAGTGAAAGACGGAAGAGCTCAGCGTTGAAGTCAGAAGGGACAGGAGTTCTAACAAGCCCCTTGTCCCTCAGCCCCGCCAGCCCCTCCCTCCAAATCCGTTTTAGCTGCCGGACGTCCTCCATCTGTGGTGGGCCTCCCTCTTCTCGTCCACCCCTCCCTGCCCCAGCCCAGACCTCACCACTGCCTTCCACGCTGACTGTCCAGCCAGACTGCCAGGCCTGCTCGGAAGGGGGCCCCAGCTGGCACAGGTAGAAGCCCCCCATCTGGTCAGAGACGTTGAAGACGAACAGCTGGACGCCCAGGGACCCCTTCCGGATGCCCAGGCCTTGGGACCCGTAGCCCAGCTCTGACTGAGACCCCCGAAACCAGGCCTGCTGTTCAAGGGGACCATCTGAGGGACCTTTGAGACATGGCAGCTCAGCTTTGGCTCCCTCTGAGGAGAGAGAGAGAGGGAGAGGAACTCTTCGTCCACTTCATTCCTCACACTGGGTTATTCCCCACCGACCCCACCAGCTGGGAGTGGATGAGCTCTCAGAGTCCTTCCAAGCCCTCCCTGAATTTTATAAATAACAAAATGAAGGCCCAGAGAGGGTAAGCAACTTGGCCAAGGGCACCCAGCCAGACCCAAGTTTCCAGCCCCAACTCTTTCCATCTGTACCCTCTGGACATACCTTTAGCCTCCACCAGCAGTGTTTTCTGGGGCCTGACTCCCTCGGGTGTAAGGAAGAGGAGGAAGAAGAGAAGGAGAGGAGGTGGCATGGCGGCCAGACTCCCCGGGGCACCCAGCTTGGCCGCGCGGGGGATGCTGGGGCAGGCAGGGGCCTGGGGGGCACTGAACCATGAGGCGGGCGGGCAGGCAGTCCCCCGAGGGAGGAAGGGGTGGTCACGCCTCCGGTCCCCTTCTCCATGCACCCCTCCAGACCCACTAAACTTGTCTCCTCCCTGCCACACTTTTATTTTCACCCCGACACTTACCACCGTGTGAAATGACCTTGTTTGTGTGTCTGCTTGTTCACTTTCTGTTCCTCCCACTAGAAGGTAAGCCCCTCGAGGCAGAGCCTTGGTCTTGTTCAACGCCATATGCACGGTGCTCTGGGACAGTGCTTGGGGCATCGCGGGCGCCCAATAAATATTTGTTGAATTGAGTGGCTCCAGTTTTAGGGGCTCCTTTCTTCTTCCCCTCCCTCCAGGCTCTAAACCCATTTCTCTTCGCACACACACCCCATTCATTCATTCCACCCACATTTCTCGGGCCTCCTTCCCACTCTGTACAACCGTCCTGCGTCCTTTGAGATCTGGTGGACTTGACTTTGAATCCACATCCACCACTTGGCTGAATGTCTTCGTCTCTCTAAGCTTTCGTTTCTTTCTCTGTAAACTGGGGATAGTAATAGTGCTATCAAAATCTTGTTTCTGAAGAGCAAACAGGGCAGTATCCATATGGCATTTTTAGCCCAGTGCCCGGCACATAGTAGGCCCTCAGTTAACCAGAGAGAGCATCAGCCAACGTCCTGGAGTGTGAGCCAGGTTGCCCCCAAAGCGCATGCGTGGCGGTCCCCAGCAATGCCTGGGACCAATGACCCTTCGTGTCCCATCTCTTCCCCAGGAAGCCCCTGCTTCAGTTATGGAAGGAACCCATTTAGAAATGGGGAAATTGAGGCCCCCAAAGGGCAGGATATTGGCTGCGATCACACAATGAGCTGGTGGTGTGATAAGCCCTAGAACTCAGGGGTCCCGACTCTGAAATCTGTGCTTCTGCCCCCCCCCCACCACAGTCTCTCCCCTCCTTCCTCCTCCTCTAGCTCTCTCTCCCCGCATGTGTGGGTGTATCTCTGTCTTTCACTCTGCAGTCACTCAGGGAAAGGGTCCAGGGACCCAGGAGACCTGCTCTCGGTAGCCAGTTCCCAGGCCTGGGCTCGCTGGGCTGCCGCTTCCTGTTTGCTTCAGGCAAACCCCAGGGGACCCTCCAGCTGGCAGGGCCCCCACTTCCCTTTGGTGGGTTGGGGTGGCTCGGAGGGGGAGAGTGGGGCATTGGGGAATGCAGAGGGTGAGGGGCAGAACCCCGTTTGCCTTTCCACAAAAATCTGTCCAGCCCCCTTTGTTAGCTTTCCAGCGGCCTGGGGCAGATTTCCTCACTAGAGCACACCGGCTCCCTGCTCGGTCCCCACCAGCGGTGGTGGCTTTTTCTCTACCTCAAATAACCCCTCCAAACCATGGCCTCCAGAGGCCTGAGGGAGGCTGCCCAGAACTGCAGTCCCACCCCAAACCCCCAAACAAAGCCTTCAGACTTGTTGCCCTTCCTCCAGGATCCCTCCCTGGCTCTTCGCTCCCCAGGGTCCTTTTCATCCCTCAGGCCTCCATTCAAATGCTACTTCCTCAGAGAGGCCTTTGCTGACCGCCCCCCCCCCCACTTTTGATTTCACACTCCTGTTTTATTTCCTTCCCAGCATTTGCCCAGTTCCCAAACATGCTTGTTTCTTTGTTAATCTCTCATCTGCTTCCTGCCCCAGAATGGTCACTGGCTCTTCCACAACAGGGATCGTTCCTGTCTTGTTCCCCAGCATCTAGTAGGTGCTCAGTAAGTATGTGTTGTACCAAGTGTGAAAAATTCAGCAAGGGAAACTAGGCCAGAAGGGGGAGCACTCACGCAGAACCACTACCTCAATTAGCGGAAGTGTGGTCAACTACAGACCCAACAGAAGACCCCTCCACAGGAAAGAGTCATCCATTCCAGGCCCCGAAGGAAAAGATGTACGTCCGTGCATTGCATCTCCTACAAGAAATCGGACAGCCCTGCAACTCAGCCAAGGAGAAACCATTACCACCCTGAACTCCTGCTTTTCTTCTTCCAAACAACCCCTCCCAACTTCCTCCTTCTTCTCCCTAAAATAACATTCCTCTCCTTTGTTGGTTGGGCTAGCCTATAGTTTTTGCTGTAGCTTGCTTATTCTGAGCTGCTATTCCCAAAATGACCCAGTTATTGCTGGTAAAGTACCTTTTATTTTTAAGGTCCACAAAAGGAAGGAAATTAGGAAGAGCAAAAGAAAACTTTCTCTTCACTTCCCTCTCACGCATTCGGTCGCCAAGGCTAGTCCAATTTTCATCCTAAATATTTCTAGAACCAACTTCCTCTTTTTGGACTCTTCCCTTCCCACCAGAACTACCTTAACAGCCTCTTTTGTGGGCTGTCTTCTGTCTCTTTTGCTTTCTACCTACACTCCCCACAGAAAGAACTTCCTTGGTATCAGTCATATGCTTCTCCTGTTCAACAGTCTTCAAAGGCTTCCAGGGTCTCAGGATAAACTCCAAGCCTGGTAGTTGACTGGAGCCTGATAGTCATCATTTCATCTCCTTCTCAAAAAACTCTGCCTCACACACAGAGAACCTCAGGGCAGTAAGCTACTGAGAGCAGTAAGCTGCTGGGGTTTTATAAGCAGGAGTTAACCTGGCCAGATTGGGTTTTTTTAAGTTTATTTATTTGTTTTAGTGACCTCTACACCCAATGTGGGGGTTGAATTCACAACCCCGACCCTGAGATCAAGAGTCACTTGCTCCTCTGACTAAGCCAGCCAGGAGCCCCTAACCTGGCCAGGTTTGCATTTTCTAAAACTCCTCCTGGATGCAGTGTGGAGGGGAGATTAAAGGGAGGCAGAGGAAAGTATTCCTTAGTTCATTGGTTTATTCACCAAATGTTTATTTACTATTGTTTTGTTTTTACCGGGCACTGTGGTAGGTGCTGGGGAAATAGCAGGGGACAGGACACCTCATGGAGCTTTGATTCAAGTTTTGGGGACTCGGAAGGGTAAAGGGGAACAGGCAATAAACAAGTTAATCCATAAACAATTTCAGAGGGCGAGAAGTCATTTAATAGCGGACAAGTGATAGAGGTAGCTAGCGACTTGAGACAGGATAGTCAGGGAAGGCCTCACTGAGGAGTTCGGGAAAAGCTTAGTGTGTTCAAATAAGGTCACGTTTAGGGGCGCCTGGGTGGCGCAGTCGTTAAGCGTCTGCCTTCAGCTCAGGGCCTGATCCCAGCGTTCTGGGATCGAGCCCATCAGGCTCCTCTGCTAGGAGCCTGCTTCTTCCTCTCCCACTCCCCCTGCTTGTGTTCCCTCTCTCGCTGGCTGTCTCTGTCAAATAAATAAGTAAAAAATAATAATAATGTCATGTTTAGTTTTGTCAGAAACTGTCATACTTTTTTTTTTAAGTTTATTTACTTAAGTAAGTAATCGCTATACCCAAGGTGGGGCTCAAACTTGGGACCCCAAGATCAAGAGTCACATGCTCTTCCAACTGAGTCAGCCGGGCACCCCGGAAACTATCACACCCTGTCCTAGAGTGGCTATACCATTTACATTTACCATCAGGAATATAAGAGAAATCCAGTTTTTCCACATACCAACCAGCATTTGGTATTATCACTCTTTTTAAATTTTAGCCATCTGGTAGGTGTGTAATGGTATCTCCTTGTGGTTTTGATTTGCATTTCCCTAATGGCTGATGACGGTGAACATCTTCTCATGCACATATTTGCCATCTGTGACATCAGTGAATTGTCTAGTCCCGTCCTTTGCCTATTTTCAAATCTGATTGAACTAGAAGATTTAAGCTGACATAAGATCTGTTTTGCAAAGAACACTCTAGTTGCTTTGAGAATTAACTGAAGGAGCCAAAAGGCGCCACAGGGGAACAGGAGGCGTTGTGGAAGTTCAGGAGGGAGATGGTGTTACTGCTGGAGAAAAAGAAAAAGGGACACCTTCTAGAGTATTCAGTCCTTTGGGGATAGAGCTTACAGGACTTAAAGGCTGCTGGAATGTACTTCACAGAGGGAGAAACGGGTTTAGAAGAATGGGAATCAAGATTCTGGACTTAAGTTTGAGCTGCCCGTCACCGTCCAAGGGAAGATGCCAGGTTGCCTGTTGGAAAGTTCACAGATAATGAGACCTTGATTTAGGGCAGGGGCCCAGGGAGGAGAGGAGGGATTTGAGAGGCACAGAGAGGGGAGGGGGGATTAGCAGCAAACCCTGACTGGTTGAGTATCAAGGTGGGGGTGGGGACGCAGAAGTTTCTAGCTTCTCCAACGACTCCGCGGGACTCCTGCGCCCTGAAAAGTGAAGCCGACCCAGCCTTGCCCCGAGGGACGCTCCACCAGGGCGGAGGTGCAGACAGGCCCGGCCACAATTCGCTGTAACGTGAGCCAGGCCCCGGCGGAAGGGGACCAGGGGACCATAGAGGAGCTGGCTGCGGGGCTCGGAAGAGACCGCGAGAACTTCGCCCTCTTTAGGCTGAGGCCGGCAGGCGTCCCGGAGGAGGTGTAACCTGAGTAGACCTTCCCAGGTCACGCGGAAACGCCAGAAGGCCTTTGATGAAAGAACTTCTTCAGGATTTGAAGGACAAGCGTCCTTCTCGAACAGCGCTGCCCAGGAAAAAAGGCGGGGAGGGGCGGGGCGCCCGCGGCCGGGCTCGGACTCGGACTCGGAAATCTTCGGCCCGGGCTCGGCAATCAGTCCCCAGCTCCGGCCTGGGCCTCGAGCCCGGGGCTGATCCGGAAACAGCCGAGCGGATCCGGAAACAGCCGAGGGGACCCGGAAGGGGTGAGCGCCGTCACCAGGGAGTGCTGGAACCCGCCGTTTGCGCGGAGGCGATGGCGGCAGCTGCGCCGGCGGCCGCGGGCGAGGATGGCCGGCGTCGGCGGCCGGGGGCCGGTACGTGAAGGCGCGTCCGTGCACGCGAGGGGCGGTGGAGCTGGAGGCGGGGCCGAGCTCGGAGCCGGCGGATGGGGGGTGGTGAGGGGAGACGGGAGAAAGGGGCGGGGCCATGCCGTCTGGAGAGAGGGGGCGGGGCCTGCGGCCACCGGAGGAGGGGGCGTGGTCCGGCGGTCGAGGGGTAGGGCCAGTGGCAGGTGAGAGGTGGTCCAGTGAGGGAAGGGGCGGGACCATTGGAAGGGCGGGGTCTAGTCTGGGAAAAGAGGTGGCGGGGGGGGGGG
>NW_024424452.1:17547457-17554958 GCF_017311325.1 Ursus maritimus | reverse complement strand
GGGGCGGGGCCGGGTGAAGGTATGAGGATCGTGGCTGCAAGAACCAGGTTGCAGGACTCCTAGATTTGATGGTCTCCGGTACAGGGGACCCTGGAGCGATGGGAAAAGAGGTTGTTCTTCGTCCCCCACAGCCCTGGACCCCCATCCCCAGGAAGGGGCGAAGGTGGAGGCTGAGTCAGAGGAGCTCAGCCGGCTGCGGGCTGAGCTGGCAGGCGCCCTGGCGGAAATGGAGACCATGAAGGCTGTGGCGGAGGTGAGCGAGAGCACGAAGGCCGAGGCCGTGGCTGCAGTGCAGCGGCAGTGCCAAGAGGAGGTGGCTTCACTGCAGGCCATCCTGAAAGGTGAGACTCTTCCCAGACTCCCCAGCGGCCCCATAAGAGGGAAATGCATGACAAGCAAGGGGTCAGGGGGCACAGATAAGGCCATGCGGTAGGTTAGCAGGGCTGCCCAGCAGAGGGTAGGCCTCGGCGCCCAGAGGAAGGGGTGCCCTTTTCTGATTTGCATAGAGGTGCTGCCCGTGCTAGAAGCAGCTCTGTGAGTTCCAGCTAAGTTTAGCTGAGAGCTTCTACCTGTTCCCTTGCCCGCTGTCATTTTTTGTCCCTCACTGATGACTGATCAACCCTGAAAGATGAGCAGCTTTTCAGTTCCTGGAACCAGCCTCATGTAAGCCTCGATCTCCGTGAGTCTAACCCTCCAGTTTCCTTCCTTCCCCAAGCACCCCTACGTTGGCACTGCCCCATACCTGTTCAGACTTCCCTGCCTCCCTTCCATTCTGTGTCCTTGAGATGCACCAGCTCCCTGAACCCCAGATCCCCCAGCCTCTGCTCTTATTTCCGCCTTCTCTAGTCAGAGGCCAGAGTCTCTGAAATAGCTTCCAGCCCTGTCCCACCCCTCTGCTTCCAGGGCCCCTGCTGGAGTGACAACTCCCCCGGACTGTGCCCCAGCCTTCTCGCAGGTCTGGCTCTGTAGTCTGGCCTTGACATTGGCTTCCAGACTGAACTTGCTAAAATTCCCATCTCACCGTGTCATTTCCTTCTCTTAACAACCACTACTGGCTCCAGGCTTCTCCAGGGCCGTATTTCCCACATTTCAGGCATCCACATATCACTCGTGCACCGTGCTTATCTCCTCGTACAACTTACTCTGTTACCTACTTGGTATTTGTTCTTTAAATAAAGCCAGTTTTGGGGGGACGGGGCACCTGGGTGGCTCAGTCGGTTAAGAGTCTGACTCTTGATTTCGGCTCAGGTCATGATCTCAGGGTCGTAAGATCGAGCCCCCGGTTGGGCACCACACTGGGTGCGGAGCCTCCTTAAGATTCTCTCTCCCCCTCTCCCTCTGCCCCTGGCCCCTCTTAAAAATAAATGAACAGACTCATTTTTTTTAAATGCACATTTATTTATTTTTTATTAAAAGTATTTTTTTTATTTATTTGTCAGAGAGTGCACAAGCAGAGGGAGTGGCAGGCAGAGGGAGAAGCGGGCTCCCCGCTGAGCAAGGAGCCCGATGCGGGACTCAATCCCAGGCCCCTTGGGTCATCACCTGAGCCCAAGGCAGACGCTTAACCGACTGAGCCACCCAGGCGTCCCTCACGTACATTTATTTTACAAGAAACTTCAGGATGCCTCGCTGGCTCAGTTGGTAGAGCACGCGACTCTTGACCTCAGGGTTGTGAGTTTGAACCTCATGTTGGGTGTAGAGATTACTTAAATAAACTTTAAAAAACAATAATAAAAGAAACTTCCTGTCATGTAAGAGAAACTTAAGTGTGTCCTGAATAATAATAATACAGGTTTCCCCCATCATCCAAAAACCGGGCGTTCCTATGAAAATTTTCTTTTTTTTTTTTTTTTTAAGATTTTATTTATTTATTTGACACAGAGACAGCCAGTGAGAGAGAGCCAGTGAGAGAGAGACAAGCAGGGGGAGTGGGAGAGGAAGAAAAAGCAGGCTCCCAGCAGAGGAGCCCGATGTGGGGCTCGATCCCAGAACGCCGGGATCACTCCCTGAGCCGAAGGCAGACACTTAACGACTGAGCCACCCAGGCGCCCCTCCTCTGAAAATTTTCTAAACCAAAAGAGCATGTAAAAGGAAGGCACAATTACCATTAATTTAGATGGAAAATTGTTTGAGTGTTCCCATTCCCCAAAAATAATCCTCTTTGGCTTTTCTGATACCTTACGACACATTTCGCTAATGTATGCGCGGAGTAAATCGAGGTCAGGCACAGGTGCTCCCACAGTTCAGTGCTGTGACTCTGGGCGGCTGAGTGTCATGCCCTGAGAAGGAGCTTGTGGGACCGCCGTGGCTGCCCGGGCTGCGCGCTGCCTCTCTAAGGGCTGTCTGCAAAACAAACGCTAAGCGCTATTGTCACTTTCTGCCGTTTTTTGTAAAAGTGAAAATCCTCTTTGGTTTCTTTTAGTTAGTAGAAACACGAACTACTGTAGGATTTTTTTTTTTTTAAGATTTTATTTATTTATTCGACAGAGGTAGAGACAGCCAGCGAGAGAGGGAACACAAGCAGGGGGAGTGGGAGAGGAAGAAGCAGGCTCATAGCGGAGGAGCCTGATGTGGGGCTCGATCCCATAACGCTGGGATCATGCCCTGAGCCGAAGGCAGACGCTTAACCGCTGTGCCACCCAGGCGCCCCTACTGTAGGATTTTTGTAAAAGCGAAGTGGCGTAACGTGAACTTTCGAAATGTGGAGCATACCTGTAGTTGTAAGAGTCAACATTTATTTATTATTTATTTATTTGAGAGAGAGCAAGATCAAGAGAGAGCACAGAGGGAGGGGAAGAGGGAGAAGCAGGCTCCCCGCTGAGCAGGGAGTCCGATGCGGGGCTCGATCCCAGACCCCTTGGATCATGACCTGAGCCCAAGGCAGACGCTTAACCGACTGAGCCACCCAGGCGTCCCTCAATGTTTATTTTTATTTATTTGTTTATTTGAGAGAGAGAGTGGGGGCGGGGGGGCAGAGGGAGAATCACACAGGGCTTGATCTCATGACCCTGAGATCATGACCTGAGCTGAAACCGAAAGCCGGATGCCATCCAGACACCCAAGTAGTTAATGTTTTTTGAGCACTTACTATGTGCCAGGCTCTGAGTTAAATACTTTATGAGTATTTCTTTAAGTTTTATTTACTTAAGTCATCTCTATACCCAACATAGGCCTCAAACTCACAACCCCGAGATCAAGAGTCACGTGTTCTTTCCACTGAGCCAGCCGGGCGCCCCGATTTACGAGTATTTAATCTTCATAACAGTCTCCATGAGGTTGGAATTAGGATCTGTTTCCATTTTGCCGGGGAAACTCTGAGGCCCAGAGAGGTTAGATAACTTGCCCGAGGTCATACGGCTAGAAAGCAGAAGGTTGAACCCAGGCAGTCTGGAAGGAGAACCTTCAGTTCTAATGTTAGTACGTGTTAAGATAAATAACTGTGCAAATAAAACTGGTGGGGCGACTGGCTGGCCCAGTTGGTAGAGCATGTGACTCTTGATCTCGGGGTTGTGAGGTTGAACCCCATGTTGGGTCTAGAGACTACTTAAAATCTTGAAATAAAAAAAAAAAATCTTTAAGGGGCGCCTGGGTGTCTCAGTCAGTTAAGTGTCTGACTCTTAATTTCAGCTCAGATCATGATCTCAAGGTTGTGAGATCGAGCCCTGCATCGGGCTTCACAAGGGGCTTGGTGCTGGGCGTAGAGCCTGCTTAAGATTCTCTCTCTCCCTCTCCACCCCCCCACTCACGCGTGCGCACTCTCTCTCTCTCAAAAAAAAAAAAATCTTTAAGGAAAAAATGGCTCTGTTCCACCCAGCATCCCCTCCACCTCCCACTGACTGTGGGATAAATTCCAAAGTCCTTGGTGTGGCATTCACGGCCTCAGGAGGCATCCACTGTCGCCCCGGGCCCCCCTTGCAGCATCTGCCCTCGGGCACCTTCACTCCAGCCCTGGCAGTATGCCCGCCCCGCCCCAGATACACCCTCCGCTTTCACACCTCTGAGCCTTTCCTTGTGCTGGTCCCGTGACTCCGTCTGTCCTTTGTCTCCTCCGCTGCCTGGCGGTGGCCTCTCGTGGCCGGGTGGGCAGAGTGAAGAGCTCCTTCCTCTGGGACCCTCCAGCCCAGGAATGGTCCTCTTGGGGCTGTCCTCCCGCTGCTTTGTAACTGTTTCCACAGCGGCCTTCCCCATCAGAGTGTGGGCTTCTGGTTTAGTGTTTGTGTTTGATTCATTTCTCTGTGTCCAGAGCCCCGCTCGGAGTCTGGTCCAGAGTAAACTCTCACTACTGTCGTTGGAGGTTGCTTGTTACTGTACATATTAACGGGTGTAGAGATCCTATCTTCAGCATTTATCGCGTACCGGGAGGAGGGCCGAACACCTTCCAGATGTCGTCTCACTTGCCAACAGCCCAGCGGGGTAATCATTAGTGTCCCCGCTTTGCAGCAGAGGATGCCGAGGCAGAGAGGCTGATGGCCCAGGGCCACCTCTCCGCAGAGCCCGCTGTCTCCGTCGCGCTGGTCAGCTGCGTCGCCGAGAGTGGCGACGGCAGCAAGCCCCTCTCCTCACCCACAGGTAGAGCCAGCGCGCTGACCTTCCCCCTCCTCTGCCCTTCCCGCTTCTCCAGAGTCCATCAGCAGCTACGAAGCCCAGATCACCTCCCTGAAGCAGGAGCGCCAGCAGCAACAGCAGGACTGTGAGGAGAAGGAGCGGGAGCTGGGGCGCCTGAAGCGGCTGCTGTCCCGGGCGCACCCCCTGGACTCCTTGGAGAAGCAGATGGAAAAGGTTGGGGTGACTGGAAAGATGTCGAGGCGGCCAGGGTGGCCGTGGGGCAGAGGGAGTGTCGGCGTCCCATCCCCAGATCACTGGGAGCAGTGCACCCAGTAATAATTCTAGGTGTTGCTCGTACTAGCTCTGTACTTGGCAAGGTCCTGGCTCTGCCACTTCCCGCCAGGACGGCTGGCTTGGTTTGCCTCCAGAATGAAGGAGATGATGCAGGGGGGAAGGGAGCTAACGCTTGAGGACAGCACTCGTGCACTAGGCACCAGGAACACTGCTTGACTCATTCCGTCTCTCTGGTCTTTCCCCATTAGACCCGTTTCACAGATGAGTAAGGTGAGGTGCGGAGACGTTCAGGAAATCTCCCCAGGTTATTGCACAGAAAAAAGCAGAGTAGGGATTTAAACATTGAGGCAGCCTGGTTCTAAAATTCTTGTTCTTAATGCCTATGGCTTATCGCCCCCTTTATCACTGGTGTCCTGGACAGTGGTAGGGAGCTGCTCTCCCAGACTCCATCTTTCAAAGCAAGTTCACATCAGTACCTCGTTCGATCCTCACAGCAGCCCCGTGAGGTAGGGTAGCTGCTCACCGCACTTCATGCAGGAGGAAACTGAGGCTCGGGAAGACGGCCTGGGTAGAAAGACAAAGATCAAAATAGGAGCCCAAGAAAGGAGGCTTGCAACCCACGGCCTCCAGCAGAGACTGCCGCTTGCCTTCCCAGCGATCCTGGGGAGCAGTTCCACGGGGGGGTGAGGGAGAGGGCCCTGCCGCGCGGTAGCCCGGTGCAGCGAGCAGAAGGACAGCAGGGCTAGAGCCAGGCAGTTCAGTCCTGACACCTCCCGCGTTCGGCCATCGGCCACCCTATGCCCGGGCATCCGCAGCGTGTGTCTTTCGGGGCTTCAGTTGGGACCAGAGGTGTATTTGTTTTGTTTGGGCCATGCAGGCTCACCCTGCCTGTTGCAACTGTCCACATACGGATTTGGAGGGTTAAACTGAGCAGGCTTGAGACAGGTTTTTGAGTGATTCAAGAGGTAGAATGGGCACGGATTGGAAGAGGATGGGTGACTGGCAGGTTGCGGCCTTGGACAGCTGGATAGGTGACCCAACGCCTGTAGGAGGAGAAACGGCGTTGTGAGTGGTTCAGACTTGGCCGTACTTGGGATGGAGGAGCCTGTGTAACATCCGGCTGGAGGTGGCCATAGGCCGTTGACTGTGCGCGTTCAGCAAGATCCCAAACCTGAAAACAGACCAAAAAGAAATGGCCAGCAATGTGGGAGGGATGGGAGTACGGGACATATTAGTTAGGAAGAGATTTAAAAACCCAAATCAGGGGCGCCTGGGTGGCACAGTCGTTAAGCGTCTGCCTTTGGCTCCGGGCGTGATCCCAGCGTTATGGGATTGAGCCCCACATCAGGCTCCTCAGCTATGAGCCTGCTTCTTCCTCTCCCACTCCCCCTGCTTGTGTTCCCTCTCTCACTGGCTGTCTCTATCTCTGTCGAATAAATAAATAAAATCTTAAAAAAAAAAAAAAACACAAATCAATGGTAGTTTAAATAGGATAGAAGTTTATTTTTCTTAAAGTCCACAGATAGACATTTCGGGACTGATGTCTGCTCAACACGTCTTTAGGAACCCAGGTTCCTCTTATGGCACAGTTTTGCCGTAGGTAGCTTATTGCCTCATGGTCGAAAATGACTGCTGGAGTGCCAGCCATCATATCCACAGTCTAACCATCAAAGAGGAAGAGGAGTAAAGAAAAGCACACCCTCTCCCTTTAAGGAGTTTTCCTGGAAGTTTGTATTAACCTCTCATGCGCTGGAACTTAGTCATGTAGCCGTGCTTAGTTATAGGGAAGCTGAGAAATGTAGACAGTGTTGTAGAATTTAGGGCATGTGTCCAACTACAAATGTGAGCACCTGTGATAAAAGAAGTAAAAGTGGATGTTGGGGCCTCCTGCGGGACGCGGACAAGTCGTGTAAGATCTCAGAGCCTCTGTGTTCTTATCTTTAAAATGGGGATGGACAGCACTTCTTGGGAGGATTAGAAGGGCTGACGTGCTTAGAGAGGAGGCTCGAACAGACCTGAGGGGTCCAGCTGTCGGGAGCGGGGGCTGCTGCTGCCTAACCCCCTTCCTCCAGGCCCATGAGGACTCGGAGAAGCTTCGGGAGATCGTGCTGCCCATGGAGCAGGAGATCGAGGAGCTGAAGGCGAAACTGCTCCGGGCAGAGGAGCTGATTCAAGAGATTCAGGTGAGGGGACGGCCGGGGGTGCTGTGGGAGGAGGGGCGCCGCAGGACCCTAGCCCTCCAGCCTCTTCCCTGCCCCTTCCCCTAGAGACGTCCCCGGCATCCCCCTTCCTTGCACGGCTCCACGGAGTTGCTGCCCCTGTCCCGGGACCCGTCGCCTCCGCTGGAGCCTCTCGAGGAGCTGAGCGGAGACGGGGGTGCAGCAGCCGAAGCCTTCGCCCACAACTGTGACGACAGTGCCTCCATCTCTTCCTTCTCCCTCGGCGGCGGGGCCGGCAGCACCTCCCTGCCCCGCAGCCGTCAGGGCCTGAGCCCCGAGCAGGAGGAGACAGCCTCTCTGGTGTCCACGGGCACCCTGGTCCCCGAGGGCATCTACCTGCCCCCTCCCGGTTACCAGCTTGTCCCGGACACCCAGTGGGAGCAGCTGCAAATGGAGGTGAGCAGAGGGGCGGAGCAGTGTCCCCCCCCCCCCCCCCCCCCCCC
>NW_024424452.1:17546888-17547447 GCF_017311325.1 Ursus maritimus | reverse complement strand
CCCCCCCCCCCCCCCGCCCCTGTGCTCACTGAGCACCTGCTGTGTGTACGCCCAGAGCTAGAACCGGGGCTCAGGCAACGGAAGCAGGGCGGCTGGTTGGGAGCTGCCTGCCCCCCCCAGGTGCAGGAGCCCTGGGGCCCTAGAGGCTGAGACCGACGTCGGCATCTGTGGCAGGGGCGGCAGCTGCAGAAGGACCTGGAGAGCATCAGCCGGGAGCGGGACGAGCTGCAGGAGGGTCTGAGACGGAGCAACGAGGACTGTGCCAAGCAGGTGGGGCCTGCTGTGCCGCCGCCGCCCCAGCAGGGCGCCTGGCCGCTGGCCTCCTGGCCCCGACCTCACCCTCACCTCCTTCCTCCTGCAGATGCAAGTGCTCCTGGCCCAGGTCCAGAACTCAGAGCAGCTGCTGCGGACCCTGCAGGGGACCGTGAGCCAGGCCCAGGAGCGGGTGCAGCGGCAGATGGTGAGGGCTGGGGGCCGGGGCGCGAGGGACAGGAGTGTGACGGGAACTGGCTGAGAGGGGCACGCGGAAGGATCATGGCACCTGTCTCCCCCCCCCCCC
>NW_024424452.1:17530597-17546878 GCF_017311325.1 Ursus maritimus | reverse complement strand
CCCCCCCCCCGTGCATCAGCTCTGTGATCTCGAGTGGATCCCGCAAGCTCGGGGCCCCTGCCTCGCCTCCACGAAATCCAGGTGGTGCGACCTAGCTTGCAGGGTCACGAGTGAGGCTTAAAAGCAAGGCTTGCAGATCGGATGTCCCCCAGCCCGGACGGGAAGTGGAAATGAATCCATCGGGCCAGGTGGAGACGGGAAGGGGCCGTGTGGCCAGCCGGGAGGCCCGCCAAGGGCGCTGCTGCCCCTCGGCTCTGGGATGGGAGCCGGGTGGGAATGTGAGCTCGATGCTGCCGCATTTTCTCATTTGTCAGGAGAAGCCAGAAAGCCGGGTACTTAGTGTTGTCGCCCAGTTTTTAAAGTTGGTAACTAATTTCAGCTTAAAAAGGAAACAAAACCGTATGGACCAAACAGAACACTCGAGGTCCTGCCGCTTGGGACCTCCGAGCCGTTGAGGGGAGTGTGTAAAGAGCTTGGGGATCAGGGGCGCCTGGCTGCCGGGTCGGCGGAGCCTGCGACTCTTGATCTCGGTGTCATGAGTTCGAGCCCCACATTAAGTGGGCTCCACGCCCACTTAAAAAAAAGAGCTCGGGGGTCGAAGACACTTAATAAAGAGTGCTTCTTCCTTCCTCAGCAGAGGACGGCCTGGGCTTTCTGGCCATCAGTGGTGTCGGGAAGAGGGTTCAGGGCCCCCCTCAGCCTCTCCTACTAACTGTCTGTCCCCAGGCGGAGCTGGCCACGTCACACAAGTGCCTGAGCCACGAGGTGAAGCGGCTGACTGAGGAAAACCAAGGGCTGCGGGCCGAGCAGCCGCCGTCTTCGGCCGCCCGGGGTCTGGAGCAGGAGGACGGCCACGAGGAGTCGCTGCCCAGCTCGGTGCCGGTAAGCGGCGTGTGGGTGCCGAGAGCCCGGGGGCCGCCCCGCTGGCCCTTTCCCCGCACACACGGCAAGGCACTGGCCTGCAGCCAGGGGACTTGGGGACAGACCCGGGCTGCTCTGTATTCGCTGCGTCACCTGGCCAAGTCCCTCGACTCCGCGTCTGAAGAACGGGCGCACAGCCGCTTCGCGGCCTTGGCGTGAAGAGAAGAGGAGTTAGCAGAGTGCGCGGCATGAAGGGAGCGGGAATTCGGTGGGTTGGTTATTTTGAAGTGAGATGCACAGAATCGAATTGACCATCATCGTGGTTTGTAAGAAGCGGGCGTCACTGATCTGTGCGCGGCCTTTGCTGAGTTCAAAGAAGCGCGAAGTCCACTCCGTGCCCCTTGGTTCTGTGGCTGCTGTCCTGACCTTTGTCGTTGCCTTGCTCTGCTTTGGTGTCGTATCCACGACACGGACGCGCCGGCCTGAACAGCGGAGCGCTAACGCTGGTTGTGGGAGGGGGGTGTCCTGCTCCGGGACGGTGGCCCCCGCGGCCTCCCGCCCCCAGCGGTGACCGGCGTCCCCTCCAGGAGCTGCAGCAGCTGGTGCAGCACACGCGGCAGGAGGCGCGCGCCCAGCAGCAGGCCCGGGAGCACGAGGCCGAGCGCCTCCGGATTGAGATCGTGACGCTCCGCGAGGCGCTGGATGAGGAGGCGGCGGCCAGGGCCAGTCTAGACGGGCAGCTGAGGGTGCAGCGGGAGGAGACAGGTGAGGGGCGGGGAGCGGGGCACCCCGGGCTCGCTCCCGGGGAGGCTGAGCTCCCCGCAGGGGAGCACTGGGCGAGAGGAGCCGGTGTAAGAAGGAGGAGCCTTGACCTCTCTCTTTTTCCTTCCCACACAGAGGTGTTAGAGGGTGAGTACAGGCCGGAGCCCGGCCGGGCGGGGCGGGAAGGAGGGAGGCCGTGGGCCTGACGGCTGGCCCCTGCCTGACTTCCCAGCCTCCCTGTGCAGCCTGAGGACGGAGATGGAGCGGGTCCAGCAGGAACAGAGCAAGGTGAGGCTGGGCTCTGGGGGCCCCTGCTGCCCTTTCTGTTCCTGTGAGGCCCGGCCTCACAGAAGAGGTCAGGCTTAGGGCCGGGGTGGAGGGGGCTCCCCTGTCCAGACATCGTGTGTCTCCGGCCACGCACCCTCCTGTGCGGCGCGAGGCCCCAGCCCTGCGTCCTGTCCCCACAGGCCCAGCTCACAGACCTGCTCTCAGAGCAGAGGGCGAAGGTGCTGCGGCTGCAGGCGGAGCTGGAGACCAGTGAGCAGGTGCAGAGGGACTTTGTACGACTGTCCCAGGCCCTGCAGGTACGCTGTGTCCCCTTCTGAGGCGGCCGTGATCCAGGTCCTACAAGGACAGTCCCCCAATTAGGGGCGTCCTTGTCCTCCTGCCGAGGCTGGCGTCCTCCTTTCCTCTGGGCTGTTGCTCAGAAGAAATCGAAGACCCCGCGCGCCCGTCTCTGTGGGACGTGGGAAGCCCTCTGTCCCGAGCCTGGCGTCTGGCTCACGGTGGCAGCCCTGCCTGCGCCTGCCCACACTTGGCAGGCCGTTCTCTCAGGACCCATTTCTGCCCTCGAATCCCAGTTTCACTGTGGGTTGGGGAAGGTGGGGCCCCGGGGTATACTGGTCCCGGGCCCTTGCCCCTTGGGGGGCTGGCAGGTGGGGCGGAGGCTGCATTTCCCCACCAAGGGCCCCCTTCCCCCTTCCTCCCGCACCGGACCCCACAGGTGCGCCTGGAACGGATCCGCCAAGCAGAAAGTCTGGAGCAAGTGCGCGGTATCATGGATGAGGCGCCCCTCAGGGACATCAGGGACATCAAGGACACTTGAGGGGCTAGAAGCCACCCAGCCTGGGGGAGACTGCCTTTCCCCGCTCCTGAGCCGAGAGGCCTGGGCTTTGGGGATCTCAGGATAGAGTCTTCGTGTCCTCTAAGCCTGGGGTTGAGGGGATGGGGCCACCACCGCCCTCTCTCCAGCTCCTCCTCCCCGGGGTGGCTGGCCTTCTGCCCCCAAGGACGACACCTCGGTGGGAGGCCCAGCCCCCTCCAGGAACCAAAGGTGTAGGTTTAGCCCTGCGGCTTTTTGGCTGCCATGCTGCCTTCTGGGTCCCAGCCCTCCTGCCGCTGCTCCCCCACCAGCCTGACTAACAGCTGTGCCCGTCACGGCGCCGTCCCTTCCCCAAGGCACAGCCGAACCGTGCGTCGTGGCTGGGAGCCTCTGGCCCGCGGCAGCCAGTCCCTCCACGTGTGCACCCTGGGACAGGCCGCTGCTTTCTGGACTGCATGACACTAAGATGCTTGTCCCCAGGGGCCCGACCCAGGCCCCAAGATGTGCACAGAGTCAAGACCAGACTTTTCTGTCATTTATTTTCAATAAATAAGCAGCTCAGCTCAGTCGGTCGCCTTGTCCCTGCAAGCCCCATGGGGCTGGGGAGGGGAGGGTTCACAAGAGCAGAAGGGAAGAGGGGCTGTGGCGGAGGGTGGAAAAGTGAAAGGGACCCTTGTGTTTATAAACGGAAGACTGTCGGGGAGTGGAGGGGACGTGGGAGTCTGTGCCACGGCTCTGGCTGAAGATGTGTCACTATCAGGGTGGGGAAGACGGGGCAAAAGGACTGGTTACTTCCTTCTTTCATCTTCTGGATCTGGAAGGAGAGAGGGAAGGATGAGGCAGGGGGCGGGAGGGGAGAGGAGAAGGCCCTCCCAGGCTCTCTGCCCCTCTCCCTGGGCACACTCACCTGGAGGGTCGGTGCAGCCCCCCACCCCGCCCGCCCCAGACTCCCCTGTGTCCCACACCCCACTCCTCCCCAGCACTGCAGCCCCGGCAGCGCACAGCTCAGCGCCCAGCCAGCGCAGCCCCGCAGCCGCCCAGCTGACCGCACGGGGTCAGGCCAGCAGCCCGCCCGCTGGGAAGCGCGGCCGTGGCAGGGGCAGCAGGGCTCTGGGGGGAGCAGCGAGCGCGAGTGACCTCGGGGGTGTCCCCGAGGGGTAGCGGGGGGCGCGCGCGGGGCACAGCAGCTGAGGGCGAGAAGGGGGCGATACCTGTGACACGGTTCAAAGAGGTGGAGGGGGGGAAACGGGTTATCCTATGGCCAGAGAGGACAGAGACACGGAGTTACGGAGGGCGGAGGCGGCCATGGAGGCCGAGAGTGCGGAGGCAGCTGCGGGCGCCTGCAGGGGCGCAGGGGCAGGGGGGCCCAGGGAAGGGGCGCTGGTCCTCGCAGGGCCAGAGCACCCCACTGAAAAGGAAGGGGGGGCGGGCGCCTTCGCAGCGCTGAGGGAGGGCCTGTGGGGGGGCCAGGGGCGAACAAGTCTCGGAGGAAAGCGCGGCTTACCCTCCAGGTAGTTCCGAGCAACGAACTTGAGGATCTCGTCAAGCCCAATGACTGGAAATGAGATCTTGAGGACCATGAGCCACTGGGTGACGTCCAGGGCCTGGAGCTTGAAGATCATCTGGGAGGGCCGGCGGAGGTGGTGACCACCAGTGTCCCGCTCGGGAGGCGGCGCCGCCCCCAGCCTGCCTCCCTCCTCCCTCTGTAGGCGCCCCCGCCTGCCGAGGCTCCCCAAGGGGCGCAGAACGGCGGTCCCCGGCCCGAGAAGTCTCACCGGCAGAGGGTCGACGTAGAGGATGAGGAAGTGGAGGGACATGGAGAGGCAGATGGAGCCCAGCAGCCAGATGTTCACCCAGGGTGGCATCCGCACGAGGGACTGGTTCTCAGACAGGCTGCGAAGGGGAGACCGCGGGGAGCCCAGGGTGGGGGACAGCACAAGAAAGCAGTGGTGAGCCGAGAGAGGAAGGGGGAGGACACAGCGGTCCCTGGAAGGCGGCAGGGGCGGGCGGGCAGGCCCCACCTGTTCAGAGCGTTGCACATCTCGATGGTAACCAGCACGGACAAGGCCATGGTCATGGGCTCGGGGGCCTCAAAGACCTCACAGTCCACGCCCTCGAAGTCAGGGTTTTCCTCGTTGCACTGCATGAAGTGAGTCTGCAGGGGCAGGAGACGGGAGCTGGGATCCCACAGAAGCCTCCACGCCTCCCTCCTGCTCCCCACCCGCCTCCCTCCTCTATCCTCCCTACCAGCTGGCTGTAGGTGACATGAGGTCCGTCGTCTGCATACAGGAACCACCAGGCAGCCGCTCCCACAGTGGCTGCACCCACGTAGCCTGTGGTAGAGAGAAGATGGGAGTCGGGGTCACGGCTGGGCAGACAGGTGTCAAGAGGGCTCGCGGCCACGGACGGCCCATTGAGGAAGAGGACCCATTGGGATGGCTGTGCTAGGGGAGCAGGTATGCCAGAGAGGGGGTTAGTCCCAAGGGTTGGGAAGGATTGTGGGGTCCCCATCCGTCCTGCTCACCCCCAATTGCCATGTAGCGGAAGAAGAGCCAGCCACTGATGAGGGGCTCCTTGGGGCTCCGGGGGGGCCGGTCCATGATGTCCAGGTCTGGTGGGTTGAAGCCCAGGGCCGTGGCCGGGAGCCCGTCCGTCACCAGGTTCACCCACAGCAGTTGCACGGGGATCAGGGCCTCGGGCAGCCCTAAGGCGGCGGTCAGGAAGATGCTGCCAGAAGGAGGCGGTCACGTGTCCGTCCTGCCTCCGGACCTGTGGTCAAGCCCCGGGTTCCTGCCGGGCACCCGCCCGCCCGGCTGCTTACCAGACCACCTCGCCCACGTTGGAGGAGATGAGGTAGCGGATGAACTGCTTCATGTTGTTGTAGATAGCGCGGCCCTCCTCCACCGCGGCCACGATGGTGGAGAAGTTGTCGTCGGCCAGCACCATCTCGGAAGCCGTCTTGGCCACGGCGGTGCCCGATCCCATGGCAATGCCGATCTCGGCCTTCTTCAGGGCGGGGGCGTCGTTGACCCCATCGCCGGTCTGAGGGCAGAGCGAGAAGGTGGGCCGCAAACCCTCGCACGTACCCCTCCCAGGGGGCTGACCCTCCCTCGCGCATCTCAGTTCCCCGGGGGGCGCCCCCCCCCCGACGCCCCCCAGCCGCGCAGCCCCACCATCTGCTCACCATGGCCGTGATCTCATCGTAGGACTGCAGATACTCCACGATCTTCGACTTATGGGCCGGCTCCACGCGGGCGAAGCAGCGGGCGCGACGGCAGGCCTCCCGCTGCTCGGCCAGGGGCAGGTCGTCGAACTCCCGGCCCGTGTAGGCTCGGTCGGCCACCTCCTCGTTCTCCCCGAAGATGCCGATCCGCCGGCAGATGGCAATGGCTGTGCCCTTGTTGTCCCCAGTGATCATGATGACTCGGATTCCGGCATCCCGGCACAGCTGAATAGAGCCTGTGACCTCCTTGCGGGGGGGGTCCAGCATGCCTACCACGCCAACGAATGTCAGGTCCGTCTGGGGAGACAGCAGAGAGCGACAGCGTCGGGGAAGGACTCGGAAAATGAGCCAGGGAGGACGCTCCGGGGCGGGGAGGGGGGAGATGCGGGGAAAGCTGCCCCTGGGCCTGAGACGTTCCTTGTTCACACGTGTGCCTGCAGGCCTGGTGCTGCCAGGCCCAGGGTGGGGGACCGCCTGCAGATATTTCAAGGAAAGAACTAGAACTGGGAGTTAGGAAAGTTGTTTCTGCCTTCGGCGGGGCCACTCACTGGGTCTACAGCCCTGAGCAAGTCCAGGCTACCTGCCGGGCCACCAGGTCCCGTCTAGAAAACGAAGGAGTGGACTCTGGCGCTCTGCAGAGAGCCGGCCTGCAAGGTAAGGCCCGCGCCCCGGAGTACAGGTCTAGCCCCACTTCTCGCATTGGGAATAGCTCACTGTGGAACCACGCCCCACGACGCAGTAGGACACAACACGGGTGGAACCAGGGGGTGTGTGTGGATGACCCTGGGGCGAGGGGAGGCTTTCGTCCGCTCACCTCGTACTCCATGAACCTGGCAGAGTCGTCCAGGACCATCTCCTCTCGCTTCGGGGGGGTGTCCCGGGTGGCCAGGGCCAGGCAGCGCAGCGTGTCCCGGCCCGTGCCCCACTCCTTGATCACCGACAAGATCTTGTCCTTCACCGGCCCCGTCATGGGCACCCGGGTGGTGCCAACTCGCACGTAGTTACAGCGGTCAATGACCCCCTCGGGGGCGCCCTAGGGGACCAGGAGAGCTTTCAGAGACCGCTTTCTTCCAGGACAAGGTGAAGGGGGCAGGGACAGGAGAGGGCTCAGGATTAGGAAGAAGGGGGGGCTGAGGCTGGTTCTGATTTCTGACCTTAATAAACATCTTGTTGCCCACAGCAGCCCGGGATTTGGCTGGGGAGCAGTAGACAGACATGGACTTCCTGTCCCGGGAGAACTCCAGGGTGAATTCCTTCTTCATTAGCTGGCGGATCACCTGGGAAAGAGGAGAGGAAGAGGCCAGACGTGAGATTGGTGGGATGAGAATGACAATGCTGTGCTAGAAGGGCGGAGTCCCAGACTCCTTAAAAGATAGTCCGAAAGGATCTGGAGGTCAGAGCAGACCCCAAGCTGAGTCTCGGACTGGAGCTCAGTCTGGTACCTACAGCGTAAATAGAGAGAACTTCAAGACTGGTGTTGCCGCTTTCTTACAGTGTCTAGTTTAAAGCACAACTGAAACAGGATGGCACAATATGGTACCGTCTAGAACTTTCGGTGATGATGAGAATGTCCTGTAATCGGAACCATCCAATATGGTGTCATTGAGCACGGTTATTCAGCATGGAAAATGTGGCTGGTGCAGCCAAAGAAATGAGTTTTTACTTTTATCTCATTTTAATTAATTTAAATTGAAATAACTACACGTGGGCCCTACAGACGTATTATCGGACGACGCAGACCCAGTTCCTGGCACGCAGTAATAAACACGCCACAAAAATGAATGCGAGCCCTTTTTCACCAACCAGGTGATAGAGATTTCAAGAGAAAACAAGAATAAAAGTACCAATAAATAAAAGATAGGATGATGTTTATATTAGCATTTGTAAATTTCTTCCACGCACTCTCTACGGATAGATATTTAGATTGTTTTCATTATTCCTGTCCTATTAAGTAAAGCAGCAATGAGCGTCTTACATATACAGAAAAGAGACAACAAAACAATGAGCGATGAGTAGAACATAATATACGAGAGGAGCTCAGTATACGCATTAAAGAAATATTAACAGCAAAATCTTAGAGAGGAACAGAATGGGGTTTGTTCATCTGCACCAGGGAAGCCCCATGATGGGTGGCTGCCGTTTCTGTGCCCAGTGTTGTCCCTTCTCTCTGGGGACACAGTGAGAGAAGTGTCATCCAGGGGGGCTGCAGGGAGGAGGTGGTGAGTGCCAATCAGTCCAGGGGCAGGAGGACCTACCCAAAGCCGGCCTGGCCAGCAACAGCTGTGGAGAGGCCGGCTGCCCGTGCTGCCTGGGGTCCCAGCACAGGACACAAGGTCCTGCCCCCTGAGGTTCCCTGGGTCCCGGCCTGTGTGATCCCGAGCAAAGAAGGACCCCATGGGAGGGAGCGCCCAGACTCACCGAGTTGCAGGCATTGGCCCTCTCCACCTTGGAGAGGTTCTTCACTTCGGTGTTGAATACATTCATCTTCTCCACCAGGGTGGTGAGCGCAGTCTCGGTGGCCTCGCCCACCTTCTCATAAACACCTTTGGTCTGAGAGGACAGAAGAGGAAGAGGAAGTAAGTGCCCTGCGCTCCTGGCCCTTGCTCCCACCTTCCCGCTAGAACGGGAAGGGGGCCAGCCGCTCCCTCCCCCTTCCACCCAGGAGAGGCCTTGGTACAAAGTGTCCCCTTCCCACGTGGCCCGGGGAGGAGGCCTGGCCTCAGCCAGTGGGAAGGGGACGGAGGGGCTGCGTCAGGAGCGGACAGGTTACCTCATTGAAGTCCAAGGCGGAGTCATTGCAGAGGGCACAGATGGTGGCCAGCTCCACCAGCCCATCATACTGCCCTGAGCGGACTGGCTTATCATTCTTCAGGCTGGCAGCGGGGCGGGGAGGAAGGAAGGAGAAGAGACAGGTAGAGGAGAATAGGAACCGAGATGCAGAGAGAACATGGGGAGAGCGGCGAGGGCCAGTCATGGATGTGGCCACCGATGCGGAGACCACTCAGGCGGGAGAGAGAACAAGGTCAGGGAAGGAAGAGGAGACAGGAAGATAAAACTAGAGGGAGGCCCCCAGGAGAGAAGTGGGGGGGGGGTGTCTGCGGGGCGCAGGGGGAGCTGAGGGGAGGACTTCTGGGGACTTACACCTCTCCTTCTGGAGCGTAAGTGGAACCAGTGATGGAGAACTCGTTCAGGACACAGATGTTTCCGTCCACCTTGTCGACGATAAACATCTGCAGGGAGAGGGGCATGCGGACAGATGTCTAGCTGTCACCATATCACCATACGCGAAGGCAGCTGGCACCGAGGGGAGGCCGGTGCCCCGTCCCTTTCCCGGCCACCCCCGCAGGCTAGGCCAGCCTCCCCGCCGCCCCCTGGCCATCATCTTCCATGTGTGCTGCTAGCGGCCTCTAGGCCAAAGTCCCTAGTTTCTGCAGGCCACACTCGAGGCTCCTTCGGGCGAGGTAACAAAGGGAAGGGAAATGTGCGCAGCGAGGTACTCGAGCGCCCGCGGCCCGCTGTCAGCAGCTCGTGGCCAGATCTTCCCGTTTTGCAGGAAGATCCACAAATTCAGGTTATTTTCCTGTAAAATCTCTTGACTTTCAAATGAGGGCAATCAATTCATTTTTAGGAACCAGGGCAGGAGGCCAGCTGCAGAGGCTTTGAGGCCTGGGCTCTGGAAGGTCCCAGGGAGGAGCAGCCCGCCCTGGACTACAGCCAGCGGGGGAGGGACGGGGCTTCAGACAGGCTCCGAGAGACAACGGTTCTGGGGTTCAACGAAGTCGAATGCACCCTTTCGACGGTCAGCCTTCTCTGAGGCTTTCAAGCACCAGCAAGCTCGGGGGTCTCCCCAAGGAGCGCACGGTATAGCCTTTGTCACCCTGGTCTGACTACACCGCCCTTGAGTCTCAGAACAATTTGGGCTTCATGGACGTGCTCTTACACAGAACTCTGTTTAGGGCAGGGGTTCTCTGCCTGGGGTCCCTGAATGATGCCCCCCGACCCCGATCCCCCTGCCAAGAGGACTGGGAACTTCTTGGAGGGCAGAAAAAAAACATGACACCTCTTCTTTTCTGACACTGAGCATGTCCTCGCGATCACGATCGCAGGCAGCGGACCACATCAATCCTAGCGGTGCCCGTGACTTTGCCAGCGACAGGCCCACAGCTCCTTTCCTATCCCATCGCACTGTTGCAGAGCCCTCAACACAGCCTGCGGCTCCTCACTGCTTGACCACCCACCACTGGACCGGCCACGGAGGACCATTCTGGGGGCGGGGGGCGCAGAGGGGCCCCCGCTCGTCCTTTTCACAGCTGGCAGGGTGGCAATCTGCACCTGCCCTCCATGCATTTCCTGCCCGGCCAGAAGGAGAAGCTGCCAGGGAGGAAGGGCTGACCCCATCCTTGGAGGGCTCATTTCACCTCTAAGGCCTTCTTGGGAGTAGGAGTCCCACTGTTCCCTGACCTTGCAGACAGACATCTGGTTGGTGGTGAGGGTGCCCGTCTTGTCCGAACAGATGACAGAGGTGCAGCCCAGAGTCTCTACGGAGGGCAAGCTCCTCACGATGGCATTTTTCTTTGCCATCCGCCGGGTGCCCAGGGCCAGACAGGTGGTGATAACGGCAGGGAGGCCTGTGGGGAGGAAAGGAAGGGTGTGAAGGGCGGCCCCCAAGGAAATCGGGTCCCGATCCCTGGAGCTTGTAAATGTTACCCTACTTGGAAAGGGGCCTCTGTGGATTCGATTAGCCCATGGGAGGAGAAAGAGAGCTTGCCGTACCTTCTGGGATTGCGGCCACAGCCAGGGCCACGGCAATCTTAAAGTAGTAGATGGCCCCACGGAACCAGGAGCCCCCGTGGACAGGATCGTTGAAGTGGCCGATGTTGATGAGCCAGACGGCCACGCAGATGAGGGAGATGACCTTGGAGAGCTGCTCCCCAAACTCATCCAGCTTCTGCTGCAGGGGGGTTTTGTCCTGTTCTGTGGCGGCCATTTGGTCGCGGATCTTCCCAATCTCGGTGCTCACACCAGTGGCAACCACGATGCCCAAGGCCTTGCCAGCGGCAATGTTGGTACCCTGAGAGGGAGGACGAGAGGCGAGGAGTCGGGCGAGAGGCGACCCTCCCACTGCATCCTCCCAACGGCGGGCCTCATCTTTCCTCGCGCATGTCTGTCCCCCACCGGGGCCTCCGGCTCGAGCGCGTGACAGCTGGCCCCGCGTGGCTCACCGAGAAAAGCATGTTCTTCTTATCCTGGTTGACAGCTCGGGGGTCAGGGACAGGGTCTGTGTGCTTGATGACAGATACGGACTCGCCTGCGGACAAGGAGCCAAGAGGTTTTCAAATGACATCATGTCCTCCTCCCACCCTTCCCACCCCTGACTCCGGCCCTGCCTGGCAGGACAGGGCCTGGTGACGACCAAGCAACAGTTCTGGAGGGAGGCTGAACTCTGGCAAAAGCCACTGGAGGCAGGTGGGAAAGCCATCGCACTTGGAGTAAAATGACCTGGACCCGAGCCCCAGCTTGACCACTTACAAGCTGCAGAATTTGGGATCACTCAACCTCGGTTCTCTGTAAAATGGGGACGATAATATATAGACTTCAGAAGAACCAGGTCTTGGTGAAAGTCAAAGAAGGTTTTTTATGGGAAGGGGCATGGTCAACAACAGAGCACGCTCCTGGAAGGGAGATGCCCTCCTCTCCCCATTGGGCAGGGGCTCGGGCGGCCACCCTGGGCCGGGCCAGCCTTGCCTCCTTGGACCACAGGGAAGGCTTGCTGGCTCTTCACTGTCTCTCTCCCAGTGGAGAAATGGAAGCAGCTGTGGTTTTAAGCACAGCCAGACCCTCCAGCTTGTCCCAGAATCTGTGGTTCCTCACTCAGGGGTGGGGGTTTGAAGCAACAGGACAGTTCTCTGGGTGTCTGAATGTCCATGTGGAAGGACGGGGTCGACGACCATCTGGAGAATGGGCACAAACGCCCCGCCCTCTCCCATGACCCCTTGTGTTTCACCTCCCATCACCCCTCGCAATGGTGAACAAAGCTAAGCCATGCTGACGTCACCGGTGCTAGGGAGCCAGGAGGGAGCCGGCTGCTCTCTTTCATCCACCTGGAGTTTCATCCCTGTGTGTCCATGCAGCTCCCCACCTCATCCCCACGCCCCCTTGAAGCATCCTCCCACCCGGCCCACCGGACCTGTCAGGATGGACTGGTCAACCCGGAGCGTGGTGGATCTGATGGACAGGATGCGGATATCAGCAGGGACTTTGTCCCCCACTGTGGAGAGAGCAGACGAGAGTGAAGTCAGCTGAGAAAGGAGTTTTCTTCCTTCCCAAGAAAAGCCTGATCTCTGTCTGACTACCTCACCTCATCCTTCAGATCGCCGGGGCTGGGTGCCCACCCCGGGCTTGAGTCAGGCCCTTGGCGTGGGCTCCTGTAGCCCCAGCAAGCATCCCTCTCTCAGCACTCATTCCAACTGCCCCCCTGTTGCTTTTCTCCCCACCCTGGGCTGTGAGCCTGTGAGAGGGCCCAGCGCACAGCCTGGCACATAGCATGTGCTCAATAAACGTCTACGCTGAGTGGCTGAAGGGAAAATTAGGAATGATCCAGTTGTGTAATGAGACAGCAAAACAGAGAGGCAAACAAGAGGGAGGAAGATGGGGTGAGAAGAGCAAGAAAAGAACTAAAAGAAACGGGTGAATTTGAGAGAAGGGCTTCAGAGGGGAGAGGAGGCCGTGGAATTACAGGGCAGGGGTGGGGGAAACAAGAGGAAACAGGAGAAAATACGAGAAGTGAGGAAATCTGTGTCCAGCAGGACAAAAGGTGGAGCCAGAGGGAAGGGCGAGAAGGGCAGGAGTAGGAGGAGAGGGCGGAGCTGCAGGGGCATAGGGCACAGGGCCTGCAGGGCCTGGTGGAGACGGCCTGTCAGAAACCTGCCAGGCCCTGGTCTGCGCTCCCGAGGGAAGGCAGGAAGCCACAGTGGGTGAGGTGCGAGAGCGGGGGAGCTATGCGGCAGAGAAGGAATGGCAGGGCAGGAGGGGGCCAAGCACGAGTGGGGGCAGGCCGCAGGAGATGCAGGGAGGGGGTCAGGCCAGGAAACCACCTTGCAGGTAGGCTGACAAGGCAGATGATGCCCCCCTGGACTTCAGGGCCTTTGAAGAGGCTTATCGCCTCCCGGGGCCTCTGCCTAATCCCTCCAGGTCCCACGGACAGTACTGGGGATGGGGTTCATTGGGCCACTTTCCTTTCCCTGTTTCTAAGGTTCCTCCTCCCGTGCCAGAGGAAGCTGACGGAGGAGGGAGGAGGTCGGCAACGGAGTTGGGCGGGACACCCTGTCACCCAAGCCCAAGCGATATTTATAGACATTCATGGCGCTGACTCCAAACGGTCACCATGGCAGGATGGCCCTGGGATGGTGCCCTGGGGTCTTCAGCCCGCCCTCCCTCCCTCTCCCTAGGCCTCCCGCAGTGGCAACTGGGGAGTCTAGCGGAGGCAAGCGGGCCTAGTACTTTCCCCTCTGCCAGGGGCCTGGAGATGTGGGAAGGCCGGCGCAAGGCAAATATAAAAACCGCTGAAGGGGGCAGAATCCCAGTAATCTTAGCCACCCGGCCCCCACCCCTCCCTGGTCAGGCATTAAGTGTCCCTCACCGGAGAGGCGGGGCCCCTCCTTGAGCTCCCCTCCTCCCAGGTCCCGTGCTCCCTGCTGGGGCCTAAGTTTCCCTTACATGGTTGGGGGCTTGAGCCTTCGGCCCCCCTCCTCCCTTCTACCCTCACTCCTACCCCTTCAAGAGGCCTCAAGGGTACTGAGAGGTCAAGATTTAGAGCTGACCAAGCTTGGGGGTGGGTGGAAGGAGAGAGAAGCCAGGCCTCGGGAGGGGGGTGGAGACGGGGCCATTGGCAGGGACTAGGTTCCACCTGTTGCTTGCAAGTGCTGGCTGAGAGGAGGGGGAGCAGGGGGTCCGCCTGGAGCGTCAGGGACAGGACTGGCTGTTCCTGCTGAGACTCTGACAGGGAGGGGTGCTATGGCCATGGTGCCCTGGGGTGACCTCCTGAGGAGTCTGAGAAGGAGAAGCAAAGACTCCACCATCCCGCTACCTCCCAGACAGCAGAATCAGCCCCCCCAGCCACAGGCATCCTCTCAGCCTCGAAGTCAAGGCCTCCCTTCCTGGACCACTCACTCCCATCACTCACCGGCCACCTCCACGATGTCCCCGGGGACAATGTCCCGAGCCTTTATCCTTTGCACTGACTTGCGGTCAGCCCGGTAAACTTTTCCCATCTCGGGTTCATATTCTTTCAGAGCCTCGATGGCGTTCTCTGCATTACGCTCCTGGAGGGACAAGGTGGAGGAGAGGAGGGTCATCAGAGGGAAGAAGGTTGTAGAATGGGAGGGGACTATCCAGGGAGGATTGGGAGGGGCAGGGCCAGAGTCCTGGGGGAAACAGGGACATGACAGAGGAAGAGTCAGGTCATGCAGTCCTGGCTCCTGGCATCGGGGAGTAGACACACCCCGCGTGAGGGTAGGTGTGTGTGTTGAGGAAACTGTCATTTATGGCCGAAGACAGATAAGGAGGTTCAGGGGAAAGAAGAAACGAGAATCAAAGAAAATCAGAAAGCAAGGGGCAGGAAAAGTAGAGGGTGGCAAGGGAAGAGAAGGGAAATCAAGCTAGCATTTATTGACCGGCTACTATATGCCAGGCACAGGGGTGGGCACCCCACAAGCATCCTGTTCCATCTCAGCACCGCCCAGGGGCAGGATTGTTAGCCCCATTTTACGAGTGAGGACACTGAGGCTGAGAGAGGTGAAGGAACTTGCCTGGGTTATGGAGCCAGCAAGTGACAATGGGAACATCAGTCTCCCATCTCTTTCCCATACTCCATCCCCTTTCCAGGCTGGGCATTAGGAATGGAGAACACTTCCCAGAGGAAGTGACAGAGGAGGAGGAGACTGGGAGGGAGGCTGGCTTTGTGTTTAGTGTCAGGATGTGAAGGAGTGAGGCGGGGTCACGGCTAACCTGCCAAACCCCCACGATGGCATTGGCAATGAGGATCAAGAGGATGACAAAGGGTTCCACAAAGGCAGTGATGGTCTCTTCGCCTTCCTCGAACCAGGCCAGCACCTGGGGAGCAGGGGAAGGGAGAAATTTCCTCCAACACATAAAGAAGGGCAACGGGGGCACAGACGAGTGCGGGGACAAACGGGGCTGGAAATCGCAGGGATCCTGCAGCCCCTCACCGGCCTGAGGTCCTACACACTCCAAAGCACAGACTCACACATACGCTGCCACTGCTGTCATGCAGCAGGAACCCGCAGGTGTGCATGCACAACTCGGAGCTTAACTGGGAATGTTTTTGGGTTTCCCTGGCCAGGCTATTGGCCTGTAAACAAAGCTCACCGGACACCCGGGCCAACGACCCCCCACAGCCACATCCATCCCACGGGAGCCAAAACCCTGTGGTCCTTGCAGATGCCGGGGCCCCCCCACAACCCTCCCCAACATCCCAAGGCAGGGAAGCTCCAATTTCATGAGGGAGCAGGAGGGGGGATAGTGTTACGGGGCCTCCTGTACACACCCCACCCCAGCTGTTGCCACTGCCAGGCAACAGCCACCGGCAAATGTCAAGGAGCAAATCTGAGAAGGGAGAAGGGAGGCCCTGCCAGCTAGTACTCAGGGGCCCACAGGGCCTCCATGAAGGAGACCAGGGGACAGGGAGCCTTCTTTGCCCCCAGTCTTGTCTTCTGGCAGGACTAAGATGTTAAGGAAGAAACTCCAAAAGGCAGGCAGGCTGCTGGGGTGGTGGGTGCTGGGGCGGGGTCGGGGGAGGTCCGGGGCCAGACAGGTGGCGACCCTGCGGCTGCGAGGGGCCCCTGGGAGGGCGGGCAAGGTCAGGCCGGGCGGGTGGAAGTGGGTCCCTGGGGTTCCAGCCCTGATGGGCGGCGGGCAGCGAAGCCCGGGACAGGTGTGGGGTCTGGCTGGGCCTTCGGGCGCACTTGGAGGCACCCTCACACCAGCAGCTCTTTCCCGCCTCTGGGAGGGAGTCTTTGCCGTGACCAATCAGCGTCAGGAGGGCGGGGCGGCGGCGCCAAGAGGCTCGGGGATTGGTGGAGCGGCTGCGCGCCCCGGGGCATGCCGGGAGTGGTGGTGGCCAGAGCGCAGCCTAGTCTGAGCCTGAGCCGGGGAGCCCGGCGCTTGGGGGGTAACCCGAGCCCTCGAAGCCCTTGAAGCTGCGGGGGTGGCTTAGCTTCAGTGTTTTGGCTGAGAACACCCTTAAAGCTTAAAATAAAACCTGCCTGTGGGGTGTGGAGGAGGACCGAGGCGTACGCGCATCAGCGCCCCCCCC